>NC_079192.1:106491948-106799948 GCF_029499605.1 Hyla sarda | reverse complement strand
TTAAAATGATACCCATTATTACATACTTTTATATTATTGTTGCGCTTAAAAAAAATCACAAACTTTTTAACCAAATTAGTACGTTTATAATCCCTTTATTTTGATGACCTCTAACTTTTTTATTTTTCCGTATAAGTGGCGGTATGGGGCCTCATTTTTTGCGCCATGATCTGTACTTTTTTTTGAAACCACATTTGCATATAAAAAACTTTTAATACATTTTTTATAATTTTTTTTTTAAGAAAATGTATTAAAAAAGTAGGAATTTTGGACTTTTTTTATTTTTTTTCCTTCACGCCGTTCACCGTACGGGATCATTAACATTTTATTTTAATATTTCGGACATTTACGCACGCGGCGATACCAAATATGTCTATAAAAAATGTTTTTTACGCTTTTTGGGGGTAAAATAGGAAAAAACGGACGTTTTACTTTTTTATTGGGGGAGGGGATTTTTCACTTTTTTTTACTTTTACTTTTACATTTTTTTACATTTTTTTTTACACTTGAATAGTCCCCATAGGGGACTATTCATAGCAATACCATGATTGCTAATACTGATCTGTTCTATGTATAGGACATAGAACAGATCAGTATTATCGGTCATCTTCTGCTCTAGTCTGCTCGATCACAGACCAGAGCAGGAGACGCCGGGAGCCGCACGGAGGAAGGAGAGGGGACCTCCGTGCGGCGTTATGAATGATCGGATCCCCGCAGCAGCGCTGCGGGCGATCCGATCATTCATTCAAATCGCGCACTGCCGCAGATGCCGGGATCTGTATTGATCCCGGCACCTGAGGGGTTAATGGCGGACGCCCGCGAGATCGTGGGCTTCGGCCATTGCCGGTGGGTCCCTGGCTGCGATCAGCATCCGGGATCAGCCGCGCATGACACGGGCATCGCTCCGATGCCCGTGGTTATGCTTAGGACGTAAATGTACGTCCTGGTGCGTTAAGTACCACCTCACCAGGACGTACATTTACGTCCTGCGTCCTTAAGGAGTTAATGGCCACTGCATCCATAAAGTCATCCGTACTTTATCAGACTAGTGCTCCATATGTCCAAAAGAAATAATATAAAATATAAATAAATACATAAAATGAAAAAATTTATAAATAAATAATTTTTATATATAAATAAATAAATTTAAATAAAATAAAATAAATATAAGAAAAAAAAATCAAGAGATTAAATAAACCAGAAAGAGAAAATAAAATAAAGAATCATTTATTGAAAGGAAGAGTCACCATGTTAATGGCATAATGAAATTAAATATAGGTCACACTGAACTCAATAATAATATGGCAAGATAACAAAATTTATAGAGTGGCTGCAACGTCCTCCTCTCGCCAACCTGAAAAACATAAGAGAAAAATTAAAATCAATACAAAGTATTATAATATTTGGTAAGTGATCACATTTCTTATACATTCGTGATGTTTAAATACTCAGTGAAGTGGGGTTTATGCACTATATATTTGGGGTGTTAAAGTAAAATCCACGTTGAGACCCTTTGGGCGAAGTGACTGTAGCTCAAAGATCCATTTCAGTTCTAATTTTTTTAATTTACTAATCCGGTCACCTCCCCTCTTTTGTTGGGGTACGTGGTCGATCAGGGTAAATTTCAAATCCCGTTCGGTATGACCATATTCAGTGCAATGTTTTGCCACTGGCAGGTCTAACCGTTTTTTCCTTACCGTATACCGGTGGTGATTAAACCGAGTTTTAAAATCCCATGTGGTCTCACCCACATAGATGAGACCACATGGGCAAACCAAGACATACACAACAAATGTGGAAGTACAGGTCAGATAGTACTTGAGATCATACACCTTGCCGCTAGTGGAATGCGTGAACTGTGGACCTTTAGCCATCTGGGGACAGTTAACGCACTGGCAGCAAGGGTATGAGCCGTTGTTTTGTACTGTGAGATAACGCTGAATAGAAATCTTGCGGGACACATCAGCTTTAATCAATCTATCCCTGAGGTTGTGAGGTCGCCGATAGGACATAAGGGGCGAACTCGCAAACTCGGGGATTTGCGGAAAAGACTCAACCAGTAATCTCCAATGTTTGTTGATCACTCTGGAAATCAATCCCGAGTGATCACCAAATGTGGATACAAAAGGGACCCGGGGCACAGAAGACTTAGTTCTAGATTCATGAATCAATTTTGTTCTATCCATCTGCATGACATGCTGTTTGCTCTCCTCCAAGAGTTTGGAGGGATAGCCACGTTGAGAAAAATTTCTGATCATTTTGTCCAGGGCTGGTTCCAATTCATCCTCTCTCTCGATGATCCGTCTCGCCCTCATCATTTGACTTGTGGGCAGAGATCGGACCATCGGGCGAGGATGGTTGCTTTTGTAATGTAACATGGAGTTACAGTCTGTAGGTTTTGTATACAGGCTTGTAACTAAACGATGTTCATTAATAGAAACAATAGTGTCCAGAAAATTAACCGAATTATGTGATGCCGTTAAAGTAAATTTAATGTGTGTATTAATAGAATTCAAAAAGTGATGAAAATCATAAAGTGAATCTAACGTGCCCTTCCAGACCAAGAAGACATCATCTATGTATCTCCACCACCCCAACAAATTGTCAGAGTGGTGGGACACATAGATAGATGTCTCCTCCAGCACCGCCATGTACACGTTGGCATACGTAGGTGCCACGTTCGTGCCCATGGCGGTGCCGGTGGTCTGGAGGTAAAAAACATCATTAAAGAGAAAATAATTGTTTTGTAAAATTGTCTACAATAAATTAATCACAAATTTAGTTTGTTCTGGTGAATAATCACGTTCAATCATGGACCTGACGGCCTGCACACCCCCATCATGTGGGATGGAGGTGTACAAGCTCGTCACGTCCAGAGTAGCCACAATGGTGTCATTAGGGATGTACATATCCGATATTTTTTTAAGAAAATCTGATGTATCTCTCAGATAAGATCTTGCGCGCATAGATCTGTCTTAGATAGATAGATAGGTATTTAGATAGAAGCAGAAGCCCATGAGATAGATCTTAAAAATAAAGAAAATACTTATAACTGTTATTTTTCATATAATGACATTGTCACGATTCGGCTGGCTGGAGGTGGATCCTCTGTGCCAGAGAGGGATTGGCGTGGACCGTGTTGGTGGACCGGTTCTAAGTTGCTACTGGTATTCACCAGAGCCCGCCGCAAAGCGGGATGGTCTTGCAGCGGCGGTAGCAACCAGGTCGTATCCACCAGCAACGGCTCAACCTCTCTGACTGCTGAAGATAGGCGCGGTACAAGGGAGTAGACAAGAGCAAGGTCGGACATAGCAGAAGGTCAGGGCAGGCAGCAAGGATCATAGTCAGGGGCAACGGCAGGAGGTCAGGAACACAGGCTAGGAACACACAAGGAACGCTTTCACTGGCACAATGGCAACAAGATCCGGCAAGGGAGTGCAGGGGAAGTGATGTATAAATAGGGAGTGCACAGGTGAACACACTAATTAAGCCTGCTGCGCCAATCAGTGGCGCAGTGGCCCTTTAAATTGCAGAGACCCGGCGCGCGCACACCCTAAGGAGCGGGGCCGCGCGCGCCGGGACAAGACCGACGGGGAGCGAGTCAGGTACGGGAGCCGGGATGCGCATCGCGAGCGGGCGCCTCCCGCATCGCGAATCGCATCCCGGCTGAGAGAGACATTGCAGCGCACCCGGTCAGCAGGTCTGACCGGGGCGCTGCAAATGCGAGGAAGTTACGAGCGCTCCGGGGAGGAGCGGGGACCCGGAGCGCTCGGCGTAACAGTACCCCCCCCCCCTTGGGTCTCCCCCTCTTCTTGGAGCCTGAGAACCTGAGAATAAGACTTTTGTCTAGGATGTTGTCCTCAGGTTCCCAGGATCTCTCTTCCGGACCACAGCCTTCCCAATCCACCAAAAAAAATTTTTTTCCTCTGACCGTCTTGGAGGCCAGAATCTCCTTCACGGAGAAGACGTCAGAAGAACCAGATACAGGAGTGGGAGAAACAAGTTTGGGAGAGAAGCGGTTAATGATGAGTGGTTTAAGGAGAGAGACATGGAAGGCATTGGGAATACGAAGAGAAGGAGGAAGAAGGAGTTTGTAAGAGACAGGGTTGATCTGGCACAAGACTTTGAAAGGACCAAGATAGCGTGGTCCCAGTTTGTAACTGGGGACACGAAAGCGGACATATTTAGCAGAGAGCCATACCTTGTCTCCGGGAGCAAAAATGGGGGGAGTTCTTCTTTTCTTATCGGCAAATCTTTTCATCCGGGATGAAGCCTGTAAAAAAGAATTTTGGGTCTCTTTCCATATGGTGGAAAGATCACGAGTCACTTCATCCACAGCGGGCAAACCAGAGGGCAAGGGAGTAGGGAGGGGGGGAAGAGGGTGACGGCCGTACACCACGAAAAATGGGGACTTAGCAGAAGATTCGGAGACTCTGAAGTTGTATGAGAATTCGGCCCAAGGTAGAAGATCTGCCCAGTCATCCTGACGGGAGGAAACAAAATGCCGTAAATAGTCACCCAGGACCTGATTAATTCTTTCTACTTGCCCATTGGATTGGGGATGATAAGAAGAAGAGAAGTTTAATTTAATCTTGAGCTGTTTACAGAGGGCCCTCCAGAATTTAGACACGAATTGGACGCCTCTATCCGAGACGATATGCGTGGGCAATCCATGAAGGCGAAAAATGTGTACAAAAAATTGCTTTGCCAACTGAGGCGCTGAAGGAAGACCAGGAAGAGGAATAAAATGTGCCATCTTGGAAAATCGATCAACGTCCACCCAAACAACTGTGTTGCCACGGGATGAGGGCAAGTCTGTAATAAAGTCCATACCAATCTGTGACCAAGGCTGTTCGGGAACGGGCAGAGGATGAAGGAGGCCAGCAGGCTTCTGGCGAGGAGTCTTATCCCGGGCACAGACAGTACAGGCCCGCACAAAATCAACAACATCCGTCTCCAGAGTCGGCCACCAATAAAAACGAGAGATGAGTTGCAAGGATTTTTTGATGCCCGCATGGCCTGCGAGATGGGAGGAGTGTCCCCATTTGAGAATCCCGAGACGCTGGCGTGGAGAAACGAAGGTCTTCCCTGGAGGAGTTTGCCTGATGGAGGCTGGAGAAGTGGAGATCAGACAGTCCGGAGGAATGATGTGTTGCGGAGAGACCTCTACTTCAGAGGCATCAGAAGAACGAGAGAGGGCATCGGCCCTAATGTTCTTGTCAGCAGGGCGAAAATGAATTTCAAAGTTAAAACGGGCAAAGAACAACGACCACCTGGCCTGGCGAGGGTTCAGTCGTTGGGCAGACTGGAGATAGGAGAGATTCTTGTGATCAGTGTATATGATAACTGGAAATTTTGATCCCTCCAGCAGATGCCTCCATTCCTCAAGCGCCAATTTAATGGCCAGTAGTTCTCGATCCCCGATGGAGTAATTTCTCTCCGCTGGAGAGAAGGTCCTAGAAAAAAAACCACAAGTAACAGCATGCCCGGAAGAATTTTTTTGTAGAAGGACAGCTCCAGCTCCCACTGAGGAGGCATCTACCTCCAATAGGAAGGGTTTAGATGGGTCAGGTCTGGAGAGCACGGGAGCAGAAGAAAAGGCAGACTTGAGATGTTTAAATGCGTCTTCCGCTTGTGGAGACCAGGACTTGGGATTGGCATTTTTCTTGGTTAAAGCCACGATAGGAGCCACAATAGTGGAAAAGTGTGGAATAAATTGTCTGTAATAATTGGCAAACCCCAAAAAACGTTGGATAGCACGGAGTCCGGAGGGGCGTGGCCAATCTAAGACGGCAGAGAGTTAATCTGGGTCCATTTGTAGTCCCTGGCCAGAGACCAAGTATCCTAGGAAAGGAAGAGATTGACATTCAAAGAGACATTTCTCCATTTTGGCATAAAGTTGATTGTCCCGAAGTCTCTGAAGAACCATGCGGACATGCTGGCGGTGTTCTTCTAAGTTGGCAGAAAAAATCAGAATATCGTCCAGATAAACCACAACACAGGAATATATGAGATCACGAAAAATTTCATTAACAAAGTCTTGGAAGACGGCAGGGGCGTTGCACAGGCCAAAGGGCATGACCAGATACTCAAAGTGTCCATCTCTGGTGTTAAATGCAGTCTTCCATTCGTCCCCCTCCCTGATGCGGATGATATTATAAGCCCCCCTTAAGTCCAGTTTGGTAAAGATGTGGGCACCTTGTAGGCGATCAAAGAGTTCCGAGATAAGAGGTAAGGGGTAGCGGTTTTTTACCGTGATTTTATTAAGTCTGCGGTAGTCAATGCAAGGGCGTAGGGAGCCATCTTTTTTGGACACAAAAAAAAATCCAGCTCCGGCAGGATTTTCGGATAAAGCCCTTTTTTAAATTTTCCTGGATGTACTCTGACATGGCAAGAGTCTCTGGAGCATACAGAGGATAGATTCTGCCCCGGGGTGGAGTAGTACCCGGGAGGAGGTCAATAGGACAGTCATAAGGCCTGTGAGGGGGTAAAGTCTCAGCTTGCTTCTTGCAAAAGACGTCAGCATAGTCCATATAAGCCTTAGGGAGACCGGATACAGGGGGAACCACAGGGTCACGGCAGGGAGTACTGGGAACCGGTTTAAGACAGTCCTTGAGACAAGAAGTACCCCAGTTCTTGATTTCTCCTGTGGACCAATCAAGGGTTGGGGAATGGCGTTGAAGCCACGGTAATCCAAGAAGAATTTCAGAAGTGCAGTTGGAGAGGACCAAAAATTCAATTTTTTCGTGATGAGGTCCGATGCACATTAGGAGAGGTTCCGTGCGGTAACGCACGGTACAGTCCAATCTTTCATTGTTAACAGAATTGATGTAGAGGGGTCTGGCGAGACTGGTCACCGGGATGTTGAACCTGTTGATGAGAGAGGCCAAAATAAAATTTCCTGCAGATCCGGAATCCAGGAAGGCCATAGCAGAGAAGGAGAAGGTAGAGGAAGATATCCGCACAGGCACAGTAAGGCGTGGAGAAGCAGAGTTGACATCAAAAACTGTCTCACCTTTGTGCGGAATCAGCGGACGTCTTTCCAGGCGGGGAGGACGGATAGGACAATCCTTCAAGGAGTGTTCGGTACTGGCACAGTACAGGCACAGATTCTCCATGCGGCGTCTTGTCCTCTCTTGAGGTGTCAAGCGAGACCGGTCAACTTGCATAGCCTCCACGGCGGGAGGCACAGGAACGGATTGCAGAGGACCAGAGGAGAGAGGAGCCGGGAGAGAAACCGCCTCGTGCGAACAAAGTCCATATCCTGGCGGAGCTCCTGACGCCTTTCGGAAAAACGCATGTCAATGCGGGTGGCCAGATGAATAAGTTCATGCAGGTTAGCAGGAATTTCTCGTGCGGCCAGCACATCTTTAATGTTGCTGGATAGGCCTTTTTTAAAGGTCGCGCAGAGGGCCTCATTATTCCAGGATAATTCGGAGGCAAGAGTACGGAATTGGATGGCGTACTCGCCAACAGAAGAATTACCCTGGACCAGGTTCAGCAGGGCAGTTTCAGCAAAAGAGGCTCGGGCAGGTTCCTCAAAGACACTTCGAATCTCCGTGAAGAAGGAGTGTACAGAGGCAGTGACAGGGTCATTGCGGTCCCAGAGCGGTGTGGCCCATGACAGAGCTTTCCCAGACAGAAGGCTGACTACGAAAGCCACCTTAGACCTTTCAGTAGGAAACTGGTCCGACATCATCTCCAAGTGCAGGGAACATTGTGAAAGAAAGCCACGGCAAAACTTAGAGTCCCCATCAAATTTATCCGGCAAGGATAATCGTAGGCCGGAAATGGCCACTCGCTGCGGAGGAGGTGCAGGAGCTGGCGAAGGAGATTGTTGCTGGAGTTGTGGTAATAGCTGCTGTAGCATCACGGTCAGTTGAGACAGCTGGTGGCCTTGTTGCGCTATCTGTTGCGACTGCTGGGCGACCACCGTGGTGAGGTCGGCGACAACTGGCAGTGGGACTTCAGCGGGATCCATGGCCGGATCTACTGTCACGATTCGGCTGGCTGGAGGTGGATCCTCTGTGCCAGAGAGGGATTGGCGTGGACCGTGTTGGTGGACCGGTTCTAAGTTGCTACTGGTATTCACCAGAGCCCGCCGCAAAGCGGGATGGTCTTGCAGCGGCGGTAGCAACCAGGTCGTATCCACCAGCAACGGCTCAACCTCTCTGACTGCTGAAGATAGGCGCGGTACAAGGGAGTAGACAAGAGCAAGGTCGGACGTAGCAGAAGGTCAGGGCAGGCAGCAAGGATCGTAGTCAGGGGCAACGGCAGGAGGTCTGGAACACAGGCTAGGAACACACAAGGAACGCTTTCACTGGCACAATGGCAATAAGATCCGGCAAGGGAGTGCAGGGGAAGTGATGTATAAATAGGGAGTGCACAGGTGAACACACTAATTAAGCCTGCTGCGCCAATCAGTGGCGCAGTGGCCCTTTAAATTGCAGAGACCCGACGCGCGCGCGCCCTAAGGAGCGGAGCCGCGCGCGCCGGGACAAGACCGACGGGGAGCGAGTCAGGTACGGGAGCCGGGATGCGCATCGCGAGCGGGCGCCTCCTGCATCGCGAATCGCATCCCGGCTGAGAGAGACATTGCAGCGCACCCGGTCAGCAGGTCTGACCGGGGCGCTGCAAATGCGAGGAAGTTGCGAGCCCTCCGGGGAGGAGCGGGGACCCGGAGCGCTCGGCGTAACAGACATGTTAAATGATAAGTCACTGAATGTATACTATATGGATAGGGCAATATGTATGGAGGTAGTACAGAACAGCAAATGCAGTTTGGCTAGTGAATCATGTCTCTTTAAATGTGATTCACAGAGTCTGAATGAGTTGTCTCACAGGTTTGTTATGCAGTAATTAAAGGTAGAAGATTAATTATATAGGTAAAACTCAATTCAAGCTCTGTGTATACTGCAGGAAAATATTGTAGAGTTTATACATCGTGTCCACAGACTTTAAAGTGGTACTCTGCCCCTAGACATCTTAAGTAGAGATGTCGCGAATTGTGCGCCGGCGAACAGTTCCTTGCGAATTTAGCATGTCCGCGTTTGCATCGCCGGGCGAACATATGTGAAGTTCGATCCGCCCCCTATACTTTAACATTGCAGTAAACTTTGACCCTGTGAGTCAGAGTCAGCAGACACATTACAGCCAATCAGCAGCAGTCCCTCCCTTCCAGACCCTCCTACCTCTTGCACGGACGCCATTTTACCCTCATTCAGCATGCTGCAGGCTTAGGAAGCGGAGGGTCAGAGAAGCTGCTCCTGCTGTATAGGGAAAGCGATAGCTAGGTTGCTGCTAGGTGGTGTATTCAGGGTCCAGTTTACTTCTAAAGCACTAGTGTAACATCTGCTTTAAGGACAGCACCCGAAAAAGCCCTTTTAGGGCTGAAAGATATCAGTCCTGGTTGGAAGGGAACCGCTGGTTAAAAGGGGTACTCCAGAATCAAACTTAAATTCCTTCAAGCAACTAACTACTACAGTATTCAAAGGGCTGAAAGATATCAGTCCGTGTGTCTTGCAACAGCTGGAGGCACCCTAGTTGGGAGGGAACCGCTGGTTAGAAGGGGTACTCCAGTATAAAACATAAGTTCCTTTAAGCAACTAACTACTACAGTATTCAAAGGGCTGAAAGATATGAGTCCATGTGTTTTGCAACAGCTGGAGGCACCCTAATTGGGGACCACTGCTTAAAAGGGGAACTCTGCTGGCAAGCTTTTTTTCATTAAAGCAACTACCTACTACGGTATTCAAAGGGCTGAAATATATCAGTCCATGTGTTTTGCAACAGCTGGAGGCAGCCTGGTTGGGGACCACTGCTTAAAAGGGGAACTCCGCTGACAAGCTTTTTTGCTCATTGTCACACTAGTGCAAATCACATTTGGTGTGATAGTTGTGCAAATTAAAAAAAAAAACTTTTTTGGCTGTTAAATAAAACCAGTCGTCACTGTCAGTTCACGTCAAAGTTACCAGTTTTTTTGCCTGCAGGGCAAATTGTGTCACCCTAGTGCAAATTACATTTGGTGTGACACTTGTGCAAATGTAATCAAAAAAATGACAGGCAGAGGAAGGCTACCCCGCAGGGGCCGTCGTGGTGCTGGGATTCCCTTTGGCCCTAGAATGTTCAGAGGCCATGTACCCTGTTCAGTGTTCAGAGGCCACGTACCCTGAACCCCCAAAGTTCTGAGGACTTAGTTGACTGGCTATCACAAGACACCCAATCTGCTACAGCTTCTGCTCGGAATCTTAGCGCACCATCCTTCTCTTCCTCTAGCTTAGCTTCGGGCACCTCTCATGCTACCACTTGCCCGCCTGCCGCCACCACCAACACTAGCACCACAGCAGCTTTACTTGATCCGTCAGAGGAGTTATTTACACATCAGTTTGAAGACATGAGTGATGCGCAACCATTATTGCCAGAGGATGTAGTTAACAGGGATATGTCTCAGTCAGGCAGCATTACACACATGGACGTACGGTGTGATGATGATGTTGTATCCGCTGCTGCTTCCTTTCTTGAGGTGTCAGATAGCGGTGAAGGTGTTGATGATGACGATGTGTCCGTGGATTCCACGTGGGTGCCCGCTAGAAGAGAAGAAGAGGGGGAAAGTTCAGATGGGGAGACAGAGAGGAGGAGAAGATGAGTTGGAAGCAGGGCGAGGTCGTCGCAAGGAGCTAGTGGCACAGTCAGACAGCATGCGTTGATTGGCGTCCCGTGTGGCTGACCCTGGGTGCCGATGCATACTGTCTGACTGTTGGCACCACCAGAATGCCGTCATCGCAGAGCTCAGCAGTGTGGCATTTTTTGTGTGTGTCTGTCTGCCTCTGACAACCTGTGCCCGAAGAAACTGAGTCGTGGGAAGTCCAACACCCACCTAGGCACAACTGCTTTGCGAAGGCACATGATGTCACATCACAAAAGCCTATGGGATCAACACGTCAGTACAAGCAGCACACAAAGTCAAAGCCGTCATCCTCCTTCTGGTCCAGACTCTTCAGCCAGGTCAACCACTGCTGCCCTCCTTGCCCCCTCTCAACCATCCGCCTCTCCGTCTCTCGCCTTGAGCAGTTCCTGCTCATCTGCCCACAGTCAGGTGTCTGTCAAGGAGATGTTTGAGCGCAAGAAGACAATGTCTCAAAGTCAACCCATAGCCCGGCGTCTGAAAGCTGGCTTGTCGGAACTGCTAGCCTGCCAGCTTTTACCATACAAGCTGGTGGAGTCTGAGGCCTTTAAAAAATTTGTAGCCATTGGGACACCGCAGTGGAAGGTACCCAGCCGAAATTTTTTTGCACAAAAGGCAATCCCCAACCTTTACTCCAATGTGCAAAAGGAAATTATGGCATGTCTGACACAAAGTGTAGGGGCAAGGGTCCATATGAACAATGATAACTGATCTGCAAAGCATGGTCAGGGCAGGTATATCGCCTACACTACGCATTGGGTAAACCTGGTGACGGCTGCCAAGCATGGAATGCGTGGCTCTGCAGAGGACTTGGTGACACCGCCACGACTTCCAGGCAGGCCTGCTGCCACCTCCTCTACTCCGAGCCTCCCCGGAGCGCTCACGGCGTTCCTCTGCATGCAGCGCTCCGGTCGGCACCGCTGACCGCGAGCGCTGCTCCCATGTCACCGGAGGGGACGCGATCCGAGGCACGGGATGTGCCCGCTCTCAGATCGCGCCCCATGTTTCTCACCTGCCCCGTCCTCCTGCTCAGTCCCGGCGCTCGCGGCCCCGCTCTCTAGGGCGCGCGCGCCGGGTCTCTCAGATTTAAAGGGCCAGTGCACCATTGATTGGTCCTGTCCAAGCCAGATCCTTTGAAGCCCTTCTACCTTGAGGTTGACGCCTCCTCCGTTGGTGCCGGAGCCGTCCTTCTCCAAGACCTTCTCTCCCCCTGAAAAGAACTATTCCATTGGAGACCGTGAATTATTGGCCATTAAGTTGGCACTTGAGGAATGGAGACATCTTCTAGAAGGATCCTTGCATCCCATCACCATCTATACTGATCATAAAAATTTGTCTTATCTTCAGTCGGCCCAGCGGTTAAATCCTCGCCAGGCTAGATGGTCATTGTTCTTTGCCCGCTTCAATTTTCAAATTCATTTTCGTCTTGTGGACAAGAATGTCAGGGCTGATGCTCTATCACGTGCCACCGATGCCTCGGAATCTGAAATTCTTCCTCAACACATCATACCTCCGGAGTGTCTGGTCGTTTCCGCCCCTGCTTCTTTGGTGCCAATTCCTCCCGGAAAGACTTATGTTCCTCCACGTCTTCGCCTCCAGACTCTCAAATGGGGTAATTCCTCCCACCTGGCAGGTCATGCTGGAATCAAAAAATCCATACAGCTAATCTCCAGACACTATTGGTGGTCTTCCTCAGAGAAAGATGTGACCGATTTTGTACGGGCCTGTACTGTGTGTGCACGAGACAAGACTCCACGCCTGAAGCCGGCTGGACTTCTCCTTCCTCTGCCTGTGCCTGAACAGCCATGGTTTCATATAGGTATGGACTTTATCACTGACCTTCCCGTATCTCATGACAACACTGTCATTTGGGAGGTTGTGGATCTTTTTTCCAAAATGGCTCACTTTGTCCCGCTTCCAGGTCTTCCTTCTGCGCCTCAGTTGGCTAAGCAATTTTTTCTCCATATTTTTTGTCTCCACGGACTTCCCACACATATTGTGTCTGATAGAGGTGGTCCATTTATTTCTAAATTTTGGAGAGCACTTTGTAGTCAATTGAAGATCAAATAAAATTTTTCTTCCTCCTATCATCCACAATCCAATGGACAAGTGGAAAGAGTAAACCAGATCCTTGGTGACTACCTTTGTCATTTTGTCTCCTCCAGTCAAGATGATTGAGTCGACCTTCTGCCCTGGGCTGAATTCTCATACAATTTTAAGAATTCTGAATCTTCCTTCAGATCTCCATGTTTGTGGTGAACGGCCGTCACCCACTTCCCCCCCTTCCCCATTCTCACTTCTTCTGGAGTTCCTGCTGTAGACGAGCTAACAATAGACTTCTCCTCCATTTGGAAAGAGACTCAAAAATCGCTCCTACTTGCCTCATCTCGCATGAAGAGACATGCTGATAAGAAGAGAAGAATTACTCCTGTCTTTGCTCCCGATGACAAAATATGGCTCTCCGCCAAGTACATCCGTTTCCGTGTCCCTAGCTACAAGCTTGGTCCTCGGTACCTCGGACCTTTCAAAATCAAGAACCAAATCAATTCTGTCTCTTACAAACTTCATCTTCCTTCTTCTCTTGTATTCCCAACTCTTTTCATGTGTCTCTCCTCAAACCTCTCATACTTAACCGCTTTTCTCCCAAGGTCACTGTTCCTGCTCCTATCTCTGGCTCCTCTAATGTCTTCTCCGTTAAAAAAATCCTCTCCTCCAAAGTCGTCAGAGGTAAAAAAAAAATTTGGTAGATTGGGAGAATTGTGGCCCTGAGGAGAGATCATGGGAACCTGAGGCTAATATTCTAGACAAAGATCTCATCCACAGATTCCTCGGTTCTAAATAGAGGGGGAGACCCAAGGGAGGGGTACTGTCACGCCGAGAGCTCCGGGTCCCGCTGCCTCCCCGGAGCGCTCTGCATGCAGCGCTCCGGTCAGCACCGCCGACCGCGAGCGCTGCTCCCATGTCACCGGAGGGGACGTGATCCGAGGCACGGGATGTGCCCGCTCTCGGATCGCGCCCCATATTTCTCACCTGCCCCGTCCTCCTGCTCAGTCCCGGCGCGCGCGGTCCCGCTCTCTGGGGCGTGCGCACCGGGTCTCTCAGATTTAAAGGGCCAGTGCACCATTGATTGGTGCCTGGCCCAATTAGCTCCAAGCACTCCCTACATTATAAAAGTCCCCTTCCTGTCCCTGCCGGATCTTGTTGCCTTGTGCCAGTGAAAGCGTTCCCGTGTGTCCATTGCCTGTGTATCCAGACCCTTGCCGCTGCCCTTGACTACGAACCGTTGCCGCATGTCCCGACCTTCTGCTACGTCTGACCTTGCCTTTGCCTAATCCTTGTGTACCGCGCCTGACTCAGCAGTCAGGGAGGTTGAGTCGCTATCGGGTGGAACGACTTGGGGATTACCTGCCGCAGCAAGTCCATCCCGCTTTGCGGCGGGCTCTGGTGAAAACCAGTAACCTCTTAGATTCCGTTCCCCTGGTACGGCCCACGCCATCACCTCACTGACACAGAGGATCCACCACCTGTGTCCTCCCTGCATACCAGTCCGGATCCTGACATACTCCTCCTACTTCATCCATACTTCCATAACTTCCTCAGCCGAGTCCTCTTCCACTGCTGCATCTTGCTCCACATCACCGGCACACCCCCAGCTCCCCAGGTGCTATTCCACATCCCGGATATGGCAGTGTCACACCATCTTGGGGTTGACATGCCTCAAAGCGGAGAGTCACACCGCACCAGTGCTCCTGTCGGCCCTGGTTTGTGACAACGGAACAAATTTGTTGGCGGCATTGAGGTTGGGCAAGTTGACACATGTGCCGTGCATGGCACATGTGTGTAATCTGATTGTACAACGCTTTGTGCTCAAGTACCAGGCTTACAGGATGTCCTGAAGCAGTCCAGGAAGGTGTGTGGCCATTTCAGGCATTCCTACACAGCCATGGCGCACTTTTGAAAAGGATTTATTTGTGTTTTTCAGCGTCCTGCATTATAGAGTCTTCTGGACTTTATGATAATTTAAACTTGAATTTTGAGTACTAACCATTACACAAAGGAACGCTTGTTGCGTGTGATTTTTTTAACTTAAATTTTCAAAAGTAAAATACAGAGAGGGAAGAACTCTGTTTCTTTATTTGATGAAATATTTTATTTAGAAAAGAATTTCTTTGTCTGTTTCTCCATCCTGCATTATAGAGTCTTCTGGACACTTGGATATGCGCTTGTTCTTATTTTTCAGCCATGTGTAAATGCCACATTTTTTTGGTACTCTCTGCTGACATCTCTGTCCATTTTAGCAACCGTGCATATTAGAAGTATGGTAAGGGTAGCATGGTGGCTCAGAGGTTAGCACTGCTGACTTGCAGCGCTGGGGCCTTGGGTTCAAATCCCACTATTTGCTGCCGAAAGGGGGGCTCTAACTATGTGCTACCTAAAGGGAAACTCTAACTATGTGCTGCCTAATACGGGGGAATCTATGTGCTGCCTAAAGGGAGGCTCTAACTATGTGCTGCCTAATATGGGGGAATCTATGTGATGCCTAAAGGGGGCCTCTATGTGCTGGCTAAAGCACGTTATTCCAAACCATTTAGGAATGTTAGGTGATGTATGCCCTTTATGGATTAAAACCAGACTCTGCATCAACTATGTCATTTTCCATGGGAGTTTTTCCATGGATCCCACTCCGGCACGCCACAGTCCAGGTGTTAGTCCCCTTGAAACAACTTTTAAATCACTATTGTGGCCAGAAAGAGTCCCTGTGGGTTTTAAAATTCGCCTGCCCATTGAAGTCAATGGCGGTTCGCCCAGTTCGCCGGTTCGCAAACTTTTGCGGAAGTTCGCGTTCGCGGTTCAGGAACCGAAAATGTTATGTTCGCGACATCACTAGGGATAAGATGTCAGACTGCGGGGGTCCCACCGCTGGGGACCCCAGGGATCTCAGCTGCAGCACACGGCTGTCACGCCCCCTCCCATAGACTTGCATTGAGGGCGGGGCGTGATGTCACACGGGGCAGAGCCGTGACATCACGATGTCACGTCACCGTGGTCGGGAGCCATTAGGATGAGAGCCTCCAGCAATGCTGGAAGCCGAAAGAGGTGGGTGCTGCAGCCGAGATCCCGGGGGTCCCCAGCGGCGGGACCCCTGTAATCTGACATCTTATCCCCTATCCTTTTGATAGGGGATAAGATGTCTAGGGGCAGAGTACCCCTTTAAAGAAAAACGGTCATCCTGTTCACCCACACTAAACCCAATACCCGGGTTATAATGCGAGTGAACAGGAGACCGATGCTGGGTTTCTGACTAATAAACTTACCTTCAGTCCGGTGCCCGGTCCCTCTGAAGATCCTCTTTAGAGCTGAGCGAATTTTTGAAAAATTCGATTGGGACGATTTGTTGAATTTCCCCCCAAAAAATTTGGTCCGGTCAGAATTTATTTAGGTGAATCGCTATTAAAAATGGTGATTTTTGGCCTACAGAGAGGCTCAATAGGGGTGTAGAACACTTTGCCTTGTCCTAACACGCATAGGAAGTGTGCTGTGTTAGTGAAATAATACTGTTACTCAGTATTACATGCAGGTTACAGGCATCGCTATTAAAATGATTGCCGCAGAACGTCTGGATGTTGCAGATTTTTTATGTGATTTTAATTTAATTTTATTTGAATTTATTTAAATGTTTTGATTACCCATTCTGGTGAGCATCGAGGTGGCGGACAACCATGAGGCAAGCTGCCACCTGTTCCAGCCCCTGCCTCTCAGCGACCCCCCTGACTGTGAAAGTGCGAATGTTTCATTTAATTCATAGTTATCGCTATATCGATTAAAAAAAAATTTAATTTAAGATTTAATAATAAAATGTGTGAAAAACTTCAAATCCAACAAGGAGTCACATGGCGGCATAATGACAGAGCCTAGAGGTGGCGGCAGCATGGGGAGACCATAATCTTGCAGAGTGACACATACTGGAATATGTGGCAGCATGAGGAAACCACATAGTGGCTGAATGACACAGCTTGTAGTTGGAGGCAGCATGAGGAGACCATATAGTGGTTGAATGACACAGTGTGGAGGTGGTGGCAGCATGAAGAGAACATATAGTGGCTGAATGACACAGCGTGGAGAAGCCGGCAGCATGAGGAGAACATATAGTGGCTGAATGACACAGCCTGGAGTTAACAGCAGCAAGAGGAGACCGCATAGTGGCTAAATGACACAACGTGGAGGTGGCGACAGCATGAGGAGAACATATAGTGGCTTAATGATACAGTGTGGAGGTGGCGGCAGGAAGAGGAGAACAAATAGTGGCTGAATGACACAGCCTGGAGTTGGCAACAGCATGAGGAGACCACATAGTAGCTGAATGACACAGCCTGGAGTTGGCAGCAGCATGAGGAGACCATATAGTTGCTGAATGACACAGCGTGGAGGTGGCGACAGCATGAGAAGACCATATAGTGGCCAAATGACACAGCGTGGATGTGGCGGCAGCATGAGGAGAACATATAGTGACTGAATGATGCAGCCTGGAGTTGTCGGCAGCGTGAGGAGAACATATGGTGGCTCAATGACATGGCCTAGAGGTGGCGGCAGCATGAGGAGAACATATGCTGGCAGAATGAGACAGCATGGAGGTGGCAGAAGCAACATCAGGAGTCCTGAAAATGACCCGGTGACAGAGTGGTGCGGTGGGTGGCAATACCAGTACCCGGTGACGAAGATGGAAGAAAAAAAGGTCTGATGCGGAGGAATGTTTGTAACTGGGGAGCAGCACCTTTAAATCTGTTTTGCACTAAACATATTTGTGAACTGTTGGTTTGGCACCATGGTCAATATACTCAAGTTTGGCTGCCCAGTAGTCCAGCGGATCTTCAAGGTGTGTTGGCATGGGCATGTCAATGTATGCCACCAGCGAAACGCGTTGCATCTAATAAATCCATTGATTTTACTTGGCTGCCTGATGGTTCCTCTCTGCGCCAGACAAACTCCTGACTCCCTGGTCATTCGGTTTTGATTTTACTCTTACCCAGGAGGGCTGCAGTGGACCTTCTTCTATATCTCTTCTGCTCTTAACCTTGTTGTGTGTGGGCGCACAACCAACTTTGGTAAGCGGCTTGGGAATTACCATCCCCTACCCCCACCTGCAAGATCTACTGATCCCGCACATGAGGCGCCTTCCTCCCTCTCTCTAGATTTCACTTACAACAGGTGTTGTAGGAAATGAAGAAGTGGAATGACGTTGTTCATCCTGTCATCCTGGTGACTAACTAATAATGTGGCTTCCTCAAAGGGCCTGAGCAAACTGCAGGTGTCACTTATGAGCTGCCCCTGGTTCACATTGAAGTTACACAGGGGAGTACTCTATCTGCTTGGATCATCAAGAAATCAGTGATGGCTTTTCTCTTTTCATATTTTCGGTCCAACATATGGAGGAAGGTGCAATTCCAACTTGTGGCAACATCGCAAATCAGACTATGTTGGAGGATACTGTTCTGACGCTGCAGCTCAAGGAGGGTGTGCTTTGCGGTGTACCAGTGGCTGAAGTGCATGCAAAGTTTCCTTCTCATTGTTAGGATGTCTTGCAAATTGGGGGAACACTTCAGGAACCATTTGACAACCGCAATGAACACGTGTGCCATGCAGGATGCATAGCTCAGCCTTCCTTGTTGCAGAGATGTTCTTCCCATTATCAGTCACCATGGTTCCCATTTCCAGTTTTAATGGAGTAAGCCATGCTCCGATTTCTTTATGAAGGACTTTTAGCAGTTCATCCCCTGTGTGACTCTGTTCGCCAAGGCAAACCCTGTGAAGAACAGCATGACATGCCCTGCACACAATGTATGCTGAAGGGCCACTGAGACTTGTCCGTGCAGTGGAGGCTGAGGACACTGTGGAGGATGAGGAGGCGGAGTCGCAAAACTGTCACAGGACCAACGGCCTGAGAGCGTGGAGGAGGAAGTGGCGTGACCAGTCTAAGTTGCTGTTGTGGCTGTGCAGGAACCACATTCAAGCAGTGGGACACACCGCTCCCTTCGGCTGAGGTGGTGGAGACTTGGCTGGCAGAAACATGGAGCGGCATGCCACTGGGTGATGCAGCAGGCTGGACCACCACATCGGAGCCATGGTTCTCCCAGGCCGCATTATTGTGGCACAGCATGTGTTGACGCAATGCCATGGTGACAACATTGGGACCCTGGCCCCACTTCACCTTCTCCGACCTATCTTGCATGTGGCTATGTTAACCACCTCCGGATGCTTGATGAAAAACTGCCACACTGCCGAGTAGCTGATTTTCCCACTAACAGTCTGCACTAATTGACTGCTACTGCCGCCGTCTCCAGGAACCCCTCTTTAACTACCTTCCAGGAAGGTAGGCTGCCACGAAGCAGGTGGAAACCCCCGGGCACATTTGGCTCCAGAATTTCTACTTCTGCCACCATGCTGACTGCCAACCATGCTACCCCCTTGCTGTCTCAGCTGCTGCTTCAAGGGCAACCTGCAACTCTCTTCTCCTGATGATGATGAAGCCCCTTCTGCACCCGGTTCCCAATTGCGATCGGCTTCATCATCATCAACAAGTGTCTGCACGTCACTGATGTCCTCCTCAGGTTCCTCAACAGTGTCTGCTTCAGGACCCTGAACGCTCGCAACACCACCTTCAACATCATTCTCCTCATCACTACTTGCCTGTCTTGTGGAGGAAGCGGCGGATGTCTCCTCCACTTCTTGGCTGGGCAGTAGCTGCTGACTGTCCTCTATTAGATCGTTCTCACTGAACAGTGGAGCTGAACCCACAACATAAGATACTTTTGTAGGGAAGGGTACAGCATAGGACAGAGGCAGAGGACTGCTCCTGGGCCATGCCAACTGAGGGTTGTGTCTGAGGAACCCACCGACTGTTGACTGGGGGTATCAGATGTCACTTGTGATGAAGTGAATGACCGTGTTAACCATTCGATGATGGAAGATGGGTTGCTGGTCGAGATATGACTGCCAGCTGATACCGGGAGGTTAGGCTTCTCACTGCAACTCCTGCAGCCGCCCCTAGTCTGCTGTGACCCCTGCCTGTGCCTGATGAATTTAGGCCTCTACTACTCCTCTGTGCATGTCCTGGCACTTCTCTGCCTAACATACTTAGTGCGTATATGAGGGGAGTACAGTACGCTTCACTACGCTTCAAATAGTATTTGTCTAGAACAGCAGCAGGTGTACGCTTAAAAAAGTATTTGTGTACAACATCAGCCGGTGAGTACTTTTTGTCTTTCCTTTCACAGTATCTAGGCCCTTGAGTCTTGAACAGGAACAAAATAGTACAGAACTTAGATGTATGTATGTCCTATGCACATATGAGGGCAGAAAAATGCGCTACAGTATGCTTAAAAAAGTATTTGTGCACAACACCAGCAGTACACACCAGTGCTGCAGCACACCGTCACTGTGTACTACACCCAAAATTGCTCTCTTTCTATCTCACTCCCTTTCCTATTAGTGCTTCTAGGCAGGATTAGTGCTTGAGATGAATTGCGGCTGTTCTTCTGTGCAACACACTGCTCTCTGTAATAGAACGCTGTAGACAGTGACTGGGAGGTGAATCCCTGCAGTAAGAACAATTTTCTGTGAAACACACACTGCTCTCTGTCCCTCTCTCTGTGCAACAGAACGGTGACGTGACTAGTAGGTTAAAGGAGTACTCCAGTGCAACATAACCTATCCCCTATCCGAAGGATAGGGGATAAGTTATAGATCGCGGGGGGGGGGGGGGGGGAGCTGGGCCTTTTAATTTAATTTTAAAGGGTAGGGTCACAGTAACAGATGCACAGCATATTTGATGTTGTGGATCTGCCGGTGACCTGACTTATAGTGTGCCTCCAACTTTTCCCCTACCCCCCCCCCTTGTCCTGCTCGCAGCAGCGACTCACATGTCCCTATGTAGCTGATTATAGCAGTGGATTGCTGCTGTGAGCAGGACACAGGGGGAGGGAAACAGCTGGTGGCACCCTATAGGGTAAGGTCACCAGCCGGTCTCCCGCGTAAAATACGCTGTTGATCTGTTATGTGTGACTCTACCCTAAAATGGATAGGATAGGACTAAAAAAAAAAATTTGCAAACACATGTTGTGATCCCCCATCGCTGCCACTCCAGCAGTGCTTAGTCTCCACTGCTCACCACTTACTGGTCTCCTCTCAACACAAGGAACTGCCTGCTCAGCCAGTCACTGGTTCTTTTCATCAGGACAGCTAACAGCTATCCAATCATGCTGGGAGTTGTAGTTTTGCAACTGCTGGAGATCAACAATTGAAGACCACTGCTATAATGAAACACTGCTATGCCTCCATGAATATACTGTACATTTGTTTTTTGTTAACTGATTACATCATTTAGGGTTATCAGTATTTAAACTCTTACAGTTTTTAAAGCAGCAGACTTGATGCTGTGTTCAGTCATTTGGTTTACATTGAAATCTGCGGCAAAAAATCAGCATCTCCAAATCCTGCTCATCAAATATGTGCAGGATACTGTAAGGGTGCGTTCACATGGGTGGATTTGTTTCGAAACTTGCAGCGTGTTTTCTGCTGAGAGTTTGAATGTGGGCAGACTCTCAGCTGCAAATTTTCGGAAGCGGAATTTCCACTGTGGAAAATTGAAACTAATAGGGTCTGCTGAGGATTTTCCACTCTGGAGATGTTGTTGCCACTCATTTATGTCTCAAAATAAAGCAATGTTCCTAATGTTTATAGAAGGCAAAGAATTTGATTTGAAATGGAACCTGTGCTACCCCCAAGTTCTCAGCAAACAGTGGTGTGATCTGCTGTATAATAGACATCTTCTTTAACTTTGGTTTAATGTCTTGCTCTCTATTTTTCAATTTCCTGTCCTGAAATTTTGAAACTTGGGAGTAATAATCTCATATCAAAACAAAGATTATAGATATAGTTTAGTAACAATACAGACT
Source organism: Hyla sarda (assembly GCF_029499605.1). Classification (NCBI taxonomy): domain Eukaryota; kingdom Metazoa; phylum Chordata; class Amphibia; order Anura; family Hylidae; genus Hyla; species Hyla sarda. Next base: position 106,778,312 of record NC_079192.1, on the reverse strand, counting down.
AGCACAGTCAACCTTCATCCATCATACATGACCTTGATTGTCTTGATAGAACTCAGCTCTGACCAAAGGAATTGCATTTCGGCGGGTTGGGGGCCTTGTGTACTACTTTTGTAAGCCTTCTCTATGACGGCTCAATTTAAAGAGACATTTTGTGTTATAAGCAAAACATCATTTATCAGAAATTCGGCCTTAGTCAAGGCAATGCACCTTGCATTGATGACTATATTTTATTGTCCAGCGTTCACTATCGAAAGAGTATAGATTAACATGGGAACTGATAGGCAAGAATATTTAAAATAAATAACAAATAAATATGTTTATTTAGAAATAAAGAAGATTTCTGAAAGTCAAGATAAGTAAACTGTAACTCTGTGTTAGTATTTGCTGTAAATATTGCTTTTCAAGTGTGGTATACACATGTGTTTTATTTATTTAGTAACATTATGAGTGCTCTGTTAAAATGGGGGATATGTTCAAGAACCTGTTTAGTTTTACTAAGACTAGACAGTCTAAAATTGTGCAAAATTTTGAGAAGCGTCTCAGGTTGTTTGTAAATTTTTTTTTTTTTCTTTTGGTCGTAGTCTTGAAAATTGTAGCAATATAAGTCATGCCTCCTTTTGCTTGGGTCACGCACCATAAAAAATTTTTTTGTCTTACATTGTGCAAAATTCTTTGGAAAATGTGTCTTGCACCACTTTTTTTTTACCAAATCTGACACAGTCTGCACACACACACAAAAAGTCAGTTTTTGAATATTTCCCCCATAATCACATATAAAAATATAACATTTTTATACAGATAAGAAAAAAGATCTATATGGATCTGTCATGCTGGTAAAAATGGAGACCAAAACACCCTTGTGATGTCCCGGTATGGGATATGCATCCCACAGTCCTATCAGCTTGAGTCCATGCACATTACCAGGGCTCACCTGCAGTGTACCCCCATAATGTAATTAGTTGTACATTGAATGTAAAGGACCTTTGATATGGTCAAATGGATATTAGTCACATGATAATGATTGTCATATGTTAAGTCACATGTTTTGTTACCCAGAGAGCACCAGGTGACCAGGTGACCTGCAGTTGGCCTATGGGCTTCTTGCTCAGCCCCACTTTATAAGAGGGGGAGGTACTACAATCCCTCTCTTCCACCACACTTACTGCTAAGGTCAAGTCCAGTCCAGATGTCTCAGAGCCAGTGTCTAGCACATCTGGAGGCCTCAAGCCTAAATTACAGCTACAAGCCAGTAAGTCAAGTCATCTCTGTCTGCTGTCACTATCTTCTGATGTGTATCTACACCACAGACACATAAAAGATTGCAGGTCTGGCTGCAAAATACATAAGAATACTGTAAATGTCCAACCATATTCCCTTCCATCTTTTTACAATGATGGAATAGGCATTTGGAAGAGGTGTCAAGGGAATGAGGCTGAGCCATATTGACATACATGGTCACGGACAGGAGTCACAGGAGTCCTGCTTTTTCTGTAGAAAAGCATAATTGTTCCATTAAAATCAGGGAAAGCCCCTTAAGAATTCCCTTACCTCATTTTATGTAACCAGATGGAGAATAGCATGTCTTGTCTGTGATCAAGCTGCTGTTCCCTTCTTTGGCCTCAAAGAGCGCTATTCCAGTTTATGACAGACTGTTGGTTATGGAAGTGTTGCCTAACAGCTACAGAGTTATAAATGGAGCTGTCAGGAAGCAAATCCCTAGCAATGAATCCATCATGGATTTCTTTGGTCTTTGACTCCAGCTTAAAGGTGTGCTCTGCCCCTAGACATCTTATCCCCTTATCAAAAGGATCTCCCTGTGGCACCCGGTATTCTTTTAGAGCATTGGGTGCAGTGCCAGAGTCTTGTGACATCACAACCGCTCCCCGCTTGTGACATCATGGCTATACCCCCTCAATGCAAGTCTATGGGAGGGGGTGTTGCATCTTCACGCCCCTCCCATAGACTTGCATTGAGGGGGCATGGCTGTGACATCACAAGCGGGGCGTGACTGGGACATTACAAGCCTTCACTCCACATTGCTGGTCATCAGGCATGGAGCAAAGTTTGCTCCATGCACTGGATGTCTGGGGTGCCGTGGAGGTCCCCAGTGGCGGGACCCCTGCAATCAGGCATCTTATACCCTATCCTTTGGATAAGGGATAAGATATCTAGGGGCAGAGTACCCCCTTTAAATTTGGTCCCAAGTTGTGGGTGATAAGTAGCAAGCAAGCTTACCAATAACTGTTCTCTCTTTCTGGTCCCTTGTTTCCATTAGATGTTTGCAAATATACATTTCAAATGAATTGTCTATAACCCTTTCCCCCACATCATTCCCAGTTTTACAACATAAAATGCATACATGTCTTTAGAAAGATTTGGAGCAGATCTTGCATTTCTGAAAATGAAACTTTTACTGCACTCTGAGGGAATATCAATGTTAGATGAATGAGAAATGAAACAATTACACTTCCAATATACTCCTCCACATGTCATTACCCAGAGTACACACTTTAACCACTGACTGTGACAAAAGGTTTGCTTATAAAGGTTTTAGGAACACACACAAATGAATTCTCTATCTTTGTAATGCATTAAAAGTTGTTTGTCACCATTTTCCAGCTTAAGAAAAAAATAGTGAATGGCAATCCTCTAAACTATGAGTAAAATTGAACCTCATTCCAGTGGTTTTCTTAAATGGTTATTACCTGCATAAAACAGGGCTTAAAAGTGAATGCTCCACCGACCCATAATATGTCTAGTGTATCAATCGCAGACATAATAATAAACATCAGTAAACAGCTATATAATAAATTGGCCTGGGATCATTTGCTTTTCATCAGCACATGCATTTTCACTCTCATGAACCCAGTGTTTGCCGGGCCTACATTACACACAATTAGACTTGTATAAACTACACGCTCCAGCTCTTCCTTATAAGATTTTGCCATTCCTTGAATGCGGAGACCTAATTGATAGCCTCCACTGTATGCAGCGCACGTCAATAAATACTAAAACTGAATGAGAATCAATATTGTGTTAGTATTGGGATTAGGCTGGCTGTTTCCTGCTTTACTCTGGGAAAGATGGATATGAGTAAATAAAATTACTATTTGTCTGAATCTGTGCCTAGGGATTATGCATTGTGTTGTTGTTTTTTTTTCTTTTTATTTATTTTTTTCTTTCCTTTTTATTTTATTTTCCTAGTGCAGCCGCCATCAAGCCCTGTTAACATAAACTGCACTAGATCTAACATCAAATCTGAAATGCTTCTAGATTTTTAGAGAAAAGTCTAAATGTAATTTACACCTCTAATGCCGGGTTCACACTTTGGATTTTTGTCCCGCGGGTGATTCAGAGTGTGAGAGATTCAATCGGCGCTAGGACTGCACGGATATTGGGGTCCCCATAGCAATGTTCACGACTAGAAAATTATGCAGTATGAATGGGATAACGGAAAACGTTAACCTTCATGCAGCGGAGTTTCCGACTTGAATTCCTAAGTGATATTCTGGTCGAAAATTCCGTAATGTGAATGCAGCCTAAGGGTCCTTTCACATATATCTCATATGGCTCATACGGCTCGTTTTTGTCAGGTGCCCAGTTATATCTGCAGGCTGGATGGGTGAATGCTGTAAAATGTGTTCCCCTCTCTGGAATATCTGGTGATCCAGTTTCCCTATTGAGATGACAGATAAATCTGAACTGTCCCATTCAAATGAATGGGATCAGTTCAATGATCAGTTTCTCTCCAGCGCTAAAACTGAATTGGATCACCAGACATATATGATGGTAACCTATGGATCCTAACTTCTGTCTTTGTATTTTATACCTTCCTGGCCTCAACAGATCAAGCCCATTAAACCTCTAACTGTTACATGTGCGCAGTAGGAACAATGCTTGAGAGCTTGTGTAATGTTACAGGAGTCCTAGTGATGCAAAGTAGAGAAACAAAAATCAATATCACCTTATTTGTACTCCTGCTAACACATAAGGGCTAACTCACACCATAGTAAAGTATGGAAGTTGTACACAAAATCAGAAAGGATCCCAACATAAGAATGTAGGAAACCTCCACAATAAGGAAAAGTTGCACTTGATAAAAGAAAGGCATGTATAAAGAACGTTTCAGGTGTCCTTATAGATAGTGAATTAAACACTGATAAAATTATCATTGTTTTATATTTGATTTTTTACAAAACACATAGGAGATTTATCAAAACCTGTACAGAGGAAATGTTGATGAGTTACCCATAGCAACCAATCAGATCACTTCATTCATTTTGAAAGTTAATGAAACAAGTAATCTAATTGGTTGTTATGGGAAGCTGGTCAAAGTTTCCTCTGCACAGGTTTTAATAAATCTCCCCCATAGGTTCATCTAAGTGGAGTATAAGGGTGCGTTCACACTGAGTAACTCAAGAGGAATTCACGCTGAAAAATTTATGTGCGGAAAAAAAAATTTCTATTCACCCGGAATTTGAGCAGAATTTGCGCGGAATTTGCGCGGAATTGTACGCAGAATTGTGTGTGGAAATGGGGGAGAAAGAAGTGAAGGGTTTTTCAGCCATTTCCGTGCGAATTTTGTCCGCGAATGTCGGACGGAATTTTTTTTTACCATTGACTTCTGCTAGAATTCCGCTTGAAGAATGAACATGTTCTTTCTTCAAGCGGAAAGGAATTCAGCGTCGGAATTCCGCTAGCAGAATTTCCGATGTGTGAACAGGACATTAGAAAAAACATGAGAGTCAATGGGCAGAGAAGATGTGCATTAATTTGGAGTGGAGAATTCAAAAGAAATTACTCAAGTAAATTCCTCTTGAATTACTCAGTGTGAACGCACCCTAAGGGTTTCAGCAAAAGAAAACACGTTTTTGTTGTGTCATTAGAGCAGTACAGTTTAGCAAAAATGTACTTCTGGGTAGAAACACCCCAGACTTTGCAATAGGCCAAACGAGCTGAACAACAAATGGATGGATGATGATCATATAGTGGATTAAAAAAAAGCTTACATCTCTTCTAATTGAAGTACATGACAACAGTGCATAACTTTTGAAATGCAATTGATTTAGAAATCCATTTTTTTAATTTCCAGACTGCCCCTTTAAATCTATTGTGCCCAATAAAAATTGTCAAACATACTGATTCCTTTGAAATTGGACGTGCACCTTGTCAAGGTAAAATGTACAGAACTATTCCAGTTCAGGCCTTGTTATGAGGATATGTTAGACCTGGCTTCTGCAAAGAGAAATAGACGTTGCGACCAGTTATATAGGGTAAAACCTGGTGTCCGTTGAAAAATAAAACCTCCACAAAATGTCACAATTGCATTTTTTATCCATTTGAATTTCAATATTTTTTTTGTGATCACGTTTCCCAATACATTATCAATTAAAGGTGCCATTAAAGGGGTATTACAGGGAATATATATATATATATATAATATATATATATATATATAATATATCAACTGGCTCCAGAAAGTTAAACAGATTTGTAAATTACTTCTATTAAAAAATCGTAATCCTTTCAATAATTATCAGCTGCTGAAGTTGAGTTGTTGTTTTCTGTCTGGAAACAGTGCTCTCTGCCGACATCTCTGCTTGTCTCGGGAACTGCACAGAGTAGAAGAGGTTTGCTATGGGCTTCTAAACTGGGCGGTTGCCGAGACACGTGTCATCAGAGAGCACTTAGATAGAAAAGAACAACTCAACTTCATCAGCTCATTAGTACTGAAAGGATTAAGATTTTTTAATAGAAGTAATTTACAAATCTGTTTAACTTTCTGGACCCAGTTGATATATATATATAAAAAAAAAAGTTTTTTCCTGGATAACCCCTTTAAATGTACAACTTATCTCTTAAAAGATAAGCCTTTGTTATGACAGAGAAATAGCAAAGTTAAAGGTGTAGAAGATGAGAAGGAAACAAAAAAAAAAGCTGTCAGCAAAAATCCCTGCTTGTGGGAAGGGGTTAACATGCCTTTACTTCACAGGATTCATCTCATGACTTTATCGCTGCTTACAAACCATCTTTATTTTGTTTATTTCCTCTGCCTGGTGAAGGTTTATTAGCTTCTTATACACTCCGGACAAAAGAGACTGGCAATACAAACATTGGTGAGAGTTTCCAAGGGCGCTGTGGGTATCCCTCTCTTGCCACCTGTCTACTGGTGAGCTCCTGCATTATGTCGGTGCACACAGTTGCTGATGTTATCAGGATGTCCTTGTGCTGTCTGAATAAGTGAGACATCATGTAGATGAGCAAATCCCATGTGGAGTGAGAGACTCAAAGCATACGTGCGTGTTATTGTGAAGAGACATTTTTTTGTGTGTAAATGTTCCACTATTCAATAAACAGCCATTATCTTCCCTGTACAAATATCGGGTTTAATACGCATCTCCGCCAGTAACAGGTCTGAACTCTGTCCCCTTTCTGGATATCCTTTGTTGTTCTAGTTAAAATGTTTCTACATCTGTAGACTGCTGCCAACAAAGCAGTTGAGGAGAACGGGAGGTAATCTTTCTGTTTTCGTTCCACCCACCTAGCCCTGAATGAGTGTAATCGGCTGAGAAACAAGAGTGAAAAGCTTTTGCTATCCTTTCTAACTTTGCCGGGCCTCAGCTTTTTTTTTCTTCTTTTTTTTTTTTTTGCGGCCTACTGAGCAACACCCTGTGTTTCATTTCATTGTGGTTTATTCTGAGGACTTTCATAGTAGCAGGTCTGCAAACCCACAACAGATCAAGACACGCTCTTGAGAAAAAGAAACTTAGTGTATGACGTGACTGGTAAACAATAGATTTAGAAGCTCTTAATTTAGGCTTTTAAAAAGTGCTTTACCTCCTGTGGCCTTTGAAAACAGCATCTATCATTAAAGGACCAAGAAAGATCTTTTCTTTTCTTCTTAGCCTCAATATCCCACTCCATAACCTGTGATTATCGATTCCAGCCTCTGTGTACATTTCATAGGTCTTAGCCACAGCCACTTGAAAGAGATTTATTAATAGGGTCGTCTGAAAAGTACCATTGTTCAAGGAGTATTAGATGTGACATATTTCCCGGTTGTTGTGACAAAACACTTCTTGTCTTGTTATAGAGAAGGAAAAATCGATTCATTACAACATTATTTTGGTAACTTGCAATTTTAATTGACATATCCAGTTTATAAAAGTCTCACTGTCCAGGCAGACAAGTCTTAGTTTTCTCTCTTTGTGGTTAATGGCCACTGTACAACACCCAGGTGTAGGAAACTTAACTGGCTTTTGGCTTTGTCAGATTACTTTGCATTGTTATTTCTTTACTTTTAACTGATGTTTTTAACATTAAAATTGTATGAAGTCCTTATGTAATGTAAAACTGCCATTATAAAAAGAAAAATGTAAAAGCTTGTCGAGCAATAGAACCCCTCTTATCCCTGAGCTTTGTCTGATACTGAAGGTCATCTTTATTTTCGGGGCCACAATATTTTTGGACTACCTGCCTACCAGTGCAGTAAAAAAAAAAAAAAAAAATGCTGCTTCACTCCCCTCCCCTCCCCTGCTGCCCCTCTGACGTCTTCTGATTTTGTACAGGGATTTGATCTTCCTGTTTCCAATGATGTTTTGTGCCAGCAGTAGGTGCGCACTCGGCCCAGTTATTGGATGCACATAACACATCATTGGAAGCAGTAAGAATAGATAGCAGTAGAGATTATAAGATTCATAGAGGTTTGGTGAAGGTGAGTATAGCTGTATTTTTGTTTCTTCTGCATCAGGAGGCAGGAAACCAAAAAAAGGAAAACCACTCTAAAGAGTAACTCTAGTCATACTCCAGTAGCAGGATATCTCTTTAAATAGTTCAAAGTACATGGTACTACGTAGCTCGAGTAGGAGAAAATCCCCATAGCAAACATATGCTGCTCTGGTCAGTTCCTTAAATGGACAGAGATGTCAGCAGAAAGCGCTGTGCTCATGATTCAGCAGAGAGCACTGTGTTTAAAAAAGAAGATAATTTCCTCTGTAGTATTCAGCAGCTAATAAGTACTGGAAGGATTAATAATTTTTAATAGAAGTAATATACAAATCTGTTTAACTTTCTGGCACCAGTTGATTTAAAAAACAAAAAGTTTTCCACCGGAGTACCCCTTTAAAGATAATAAAAATAAACATATTAGGTATCACTGCATAATTGTCCAAACTATTAAAATATTACATTATTAATCTCGTACGATAAATGGCTTAAAATGAAAAATACAAAACCCCAGAATTGCTTTTTTTGTTTATCACAATTGCTGTGGTCTTTGGCAAGTCTCAATCTACTAAGTAAAAAAGTTTTGATCAGGAGAACAAGCCAGGAGAAGTTTGTGCTCATCGCGTTCTGCTCTTGGCTTTGTGTCACATGATCGAGATAAATTCACCATATATGAAAAAGCACGAACACTCCTGCTCAGTTGCAGATCCAATGGTAAACTTTATTCACATATAACTACATGAATCTCAGGTACATGGCAGGATGTTACGTGTTTCGACCAGTTGCTGGCCTTGCTCATCTTACTCAACTTACTGGAATGAGTAAGGCCATCACCTGGCAGAAACATGTCACTTCCTGCCACGCACCTGAGATTCATGTAGCTATATATGAATAAAGTTGACTATTGGATTTGCAACCGAGCTGGAGTGTTTGTGCTTTTTCATATTGTCTTCAGGTGCAGTCCGCATCTTCTCCATGCTCAATATCTCGGCAACAATGTGTACCTTCTATTGCTAAACTCAAAATGTAAGTGCATGAGAGTGTCTCCATCATGTGACACAGGTGGGGGTTAGTGGGTACATACCTACCTACCAACTTACTTTCCTACCTACTTTATTGTTGTTGTTGTTTTTTTTTACACTTTGAAGTCCCCCAATGGAAATTGTCCAAGCAATAATTAGATTGCTTAAACTGAGCATTGCAATGCATTGAACTATTAAATCAGAGCTCCTCTACTACAGCTTTCCTGAGGCAACCTATAGTAGAAGACCTGCCATGACAGAAAAGGCCCTCAGCTGCCATGGATAATGAACAGTGCATTATGTTGTGGGTATGCCAAGTGGACCCCTGACAGATGCAGCACCTGTAATTTTACCCTCTTCATGCAGCAGTAGTTTTTTTTTTTATTAAATAATGGTGTGGTAGCCCTTGGGGGGTGTATGGTAGTTGGGGTGTTGTTTCGGTAGATGAGGGGTTAATGTTAACCCTATAGTTTGTGACGCCAGGCTGAGGGCTAGTATGCTGAGGTAATTCTTCAGCCTTTCGCCGCCCTTCCAGTAATGATAGGTGCATGTGTAAAATGACTGAAGGTCCACAAGGTACTTGAACTTGAACTGGATAAACTGTACTTTGCGGTACATCCAATGCAAAATAACAGTCTCATGCAAACATTCTCTATATATTTCAGTGACTGACAGTTGTTACGGACCTTGAATTGTAATACAAGTCTCTTAATTTAGGGTGATTAGGGGATAGATAAGGTCCGGTGATCTTGCAGAGTGTTTAGGGATTGATACACTCACGATTCTGAATAGATCAGTCGTTGCCGCAAGGCTCGGGCCTAACTCACTGCAGAAGATAGCTGCGCAGATCCTGCTCGTTTGACAGCCTGGGAACAAGAGAGAGAATAATGGCCGCCGCTCCCTTATATGGGCAGGGACGGGGTTATTCTGATTGGTCCGAATATATGTCATTCACCGTCACAAAGAATGATGGGTGCAATATGTCACAGGGACCTCCAAAGGTCCTTAAGCAAAAAACATAGAGTTAACCTGATCACGTGACCCGCAGGTCCTGCTACGCTCCGGACAGGAAATTAACTAGCTATATACATTAGTACTATTATATTTACATAAATCCTGAATAAACTATTAGTTTAATAACTATCTAGATGAGAGGTGACAAGCGCCAGAACAGACAAAAAGGACCCCGACGTCCTAAGGACTCTGGCTATGGGGACCTATATATACAGGTACCGGATAGGATGCGGTACTGGGACACCACAATGGTGAGGCTGTTGTATATGCTTTAAGCATTCCTTATTGTCTTGATGTGCCATTTATGGGTTCCCTCCCGTGTTGATTCCTTCTTCTCATCTCATGTGGCTCTCCTAATGCAGCCTACAACTAAAATGGCTTTGCAGTGAAAAATATGCAGAGTCTCATCACTGCTCTTAGTCTTATTTTAGTGCAACAAGTTAGAGGACAGTGACAAAGACTTACATCCCCTGATTCCCACTGTATATTACTATTTAATGCAGCTTCAACCAGCCTCTTTGTTATTGGTTACTTCCTATCAGCTCAGGCAAGAAACAGGGGAGAGCGGAGTAAAACTCAAAGACACACTAGAGTATCTGCACACAACATCAACAGAGAAAGGCAGTGTGACAGAGGAGTTTTAAAATTATGAAGGTAATCAGTGTATGGACTTACCTACTATATCACTTTACTCCTGGTCTAATAGGGCACAAATGATCTATTGAGCAGCACACTATGCGTAGCGGGACATAGAAAGGAACAAGTACAGAACTTGAAGGAGAGGGGTCTCGGAGCTGCAAGGAAGAATAGTTGATGTAATTCTTAAGTTCACAGAAAAGCATCCACACATGAGAAACTGATCTTCCGTTTACAGAGGAAGCATGTACTGGACTAGTGGTCTGAATGCAACAATGAAAGTCCCCAAAATGTTTGTATACACCTGAGAGGGGGTGATGTATTTTGACCAACTAGACTTTTTGTTTCTTATGTCTTTAGCTTTTGAAATATAATTTATTGGAATGTCAATGTGCTGCAATATAATATTGCTTACCAGTCAACCAAGAGCAGGTCATGCCTGAAGCATGGATTAACAGGATTCTACATATTGTATGGCAGTCTTATATAACCCTGACTACCTAACTCACTGTGAAAATGAAGCTTTTCTGGAAACACTGACTTAATCATTTTTCCTTAAACCCATTTTAGTCAAATACTTTTCTTTCTTATCTTTGGTTATACAGCTGTATTTCAAATATAAACTCAAATATAAACTTAAATATTTCAAGGCTAATTTAAGGAAACATTAATATCAAAAATATAAAATCAACCAGCATGAGTTGGGAATTCATCAACCTTGGTTTCACACAAGTAATGTTTACCAAAATGAACAGAGGCCAATTTTAATTTTTTTTTTTGGACCTCACATAGATTAAACTCTTCTCACCGCTGTGCTGGTGTTATTTTTTACATCATCATTCCTAACCTTCTTAACACTCCAGGTCCTGCACTTCTGGCCTAGTCTCTTCCTCTCTTGGGACATTGTGAAAATATTTGTACGCTATGAAATTCTGCACAGTGCACACCTGTGCTCGCTCTATGGGAGTAATCTCCATCTGAGGCTGTCCAGTCTGATCACTTCATTCAGAAGGGAAAAAAAAATCATGTCATGAGCGTTTTGTGAAAAATATTCCTCTGTCACAATGGATTTCTTTTCCAACCAAATGTTTCTCTCTGTTCTTGCTTCCTTTCCTGCTGTTGTGATTTCAGTGCATAGAGAAACAAAGCGGCCCCTCATTTGTCAAACACTCACCATGTAGCCAATACTTGTGTGCTTGGAAGTTGAGAAATAGTATCCTTCGTAATCTGATCACACATAAAAATGTTATAAATACCACAACAGTCCTGTGGTCATTGCTATTCATTTGCCACCAAGAGAATTCCTGACTCGAGGAAAAGACACCAGTTTGATGAAATGCCAGCATGCAACTTTTAAAGTGGAAACAGTGCTAGTTTCTGTGCACCTGTATATGTTACCACAACCACTAAGCTTCCAATGCCTCAGTGGTTCTTTTGAGTTAAGCCTACTACAGGTAAACGGCAAACACTTTGTCAAGTTATTGCTGTGCCATCTCCTCAGCAAATCGGTCACCACTAGGTCCCTCCCTGGCAACAACAACTGCCTGCAGGGATAAACCTTTGCCCTTCCACATTAGTCTTCTTACATGTTGGATGTATTAAATAAACCTCCTAACTTGCGGGGGTTAAAAAAAATGGCTGCTAATGTCTTGGTGCCAGATAACACAGGGTACCTTCAGATGTCTTCAGGAGTTCAGGCCTCGGCAGGAGAGGCAATTTTTGTGGCAGGAAGATGGCATACACAATATTAAAGGGCCATGCAAGTGATAAAAAAACATATCCTGCCAACCTCTGCCCCCCCCCCCCATCACCTAGGCATAATAAGTAAAAGCTTAAAGGAGCACTCTGAAGGGAAAAAAATAATGTAAAATCAACTGGGGACATAAGTTCTAGAGATTTGTAAATTACTTATATTTAAACATCTTAATCCTTCTAGTACTTATCAGCTGATGTATGCTCCACAGGAAGCTGTATAGTTCTTTTCTGTCTGATCACAGTGCTCTCTGCTGACTCTGTTCGTGTAAGGAACTGTCTGGAGCAGGTGAGGTTTACTGTAGGAGGTTTGCTCCTATTCTGGACAGTTCCTGACATAGACAAAGGTGGCAGCAGAGAGCACTGTGGACAGACAGGAAAGAACTAGACAACTTCCTCTAGAGCATGATGCAGCTGAAAAGTACTCAAAGGGTTAAGATTTTTAAATAGAAGTAAGTTAGAAATCTTTTGAACTTTCTGGCACCAGTTAATTTGAAAAAATAAAAATAAAAATGTCCCCCCCCCCCCCCTCCGGAGTACCCCTTTAAATAAGAATGAATGAATGAATGAATAAATACATACATAGAGATACATACTTCTCTGTAAACTTTACTCATGGTAAATGCTGCTTAGATATCTGGTTAATAGGAAAACAGTACAAATGTAAAAACCTCATAATAGTTTATAATTTACTTAAAGAAACGAGTTCCATTTGATTTGAAGCTGTAGATTTTAAAGATAAGCAGCAGTCCTGAAAACATCTCATAGGGAAAAACCTAACAAACTAACAGGATTCTGATTAATAAACCCAGATAGGCAAAGATCACATCGGGGAACCTTTACAGCTTACTGCGCTGTTAGCAACGGCAGCATATTTTCAGCCCCATTTCGCTGCCAAGACTTACGATCTTTAAATGACCCCCACTGTGCTATACATGGAAATAGCTAAAACTCAGTATGTCAGTTTACTGAGTCATTTCACTGTGACTACTGGAGCCTGTCTTGAATGATAACAAATATATTAATCTGCTGGTTTTCATGTTTTATACCTTTCTGCCATGCCAGGTTAATGTCTAAAGGATTCTATTCAGTCTGAGATTACTTGGAGATTATAAGGTTACCAGTCAGATCAGGAAGGTTTCTTCTAAGATGAGACGAAGAAGCACCTTAAAACACAGATGTACAAAAAAGATCATGTCCGGAGGTAAACCCAATCGAAAAACACAGAGATAAAAAGAACAGCACAGAGAAACTATTTAGGACAGCCTCATACTAGTGCAATACGGACCCATTTTTGCATCTGCATTACAGCCACAAGTCCTGGCCTGACCGTGGGTTTGAGGTAAAGGGGTACTCTGCTGCCCCAACTTACTTTCGCTTGGAGTTACGGCCACACCCCCTGAATGCAAGTCTATGGGAGGGGCCCCCTCCCATAGACTTGCATTGAGGGGGCCTGGCTAGACGTCACAAGGGGCATGGCCGCCGCCCGGACCCAGATGGCTAAATGAATGCCGGATGCTGCACAGAGATCACAGGGGTTCCCAGCTGTGAAGCCCCTACAATCAGACATCTTATCCCTTATCCTTTGGATAGGGGATAAGATGTCTAGGGGCTGAGTACCCCTTTAATATGGATGCAAAATGCCACTGTATTGTGCTCATATGAAGCCAGCTTTTAATGTCAAATATTTTAATAATGACTGTAGGCAATTTTAAGTTGAATTTTTATAAAAAAAATTTGTTTTGTTTCTGTTTTACTGTTAATAATGTTTAACCCCTAAAGGTACTAGTGAGTTCTGATGAGTTTTTGAGATGTATGGTGGCCTTCAGACTTTCCACCAACAAATGTCAGTGGAAAGACGGATCGGGTGTGATAGATTTTTGCCTCCCTTCCCTTTCGTTCAGGGGGAGATAAACTGGCGCCAGAGCTGTCTAGCTTTGGTTTACCCCTCCCCATAAATAACACATAAGTCTGGAGACACACAGTTTTTTTTTGTTGACACTTAAGAGCACGATATGTTTTTCTTAATCATCATATTCCAAAAGCCATAACTTCTTTTTTCTTTATCAGTATGACAGGATGAGTAATAATTTTACCATTTACCAATATCACCATTTTGAAATAAATATAACTTAATGATTGAAGGAGGTTTTTTTTTAGGAATTTACAAATGATTACTCACCGCAGGACAGGCCATGTATAGATGATCGGCAGCCCCCCTGCCGATCACCTGTTTGGCTCCTGCACTATACAGACTATGGAACCGGCAGCAGTTGGCTCCACATTTCATGTAGTGGTGGCACAATACTACTGCAGCCTCAGCTCTTGTGAATAGCCCATCAATAATATATTGAGGAGAACCTATATAACTATTTAACTTTTGTAACTATTTCTTCATATTTGATTTAGATTTAGATGCAGTCCTAACCTCAGTATCTGAAAAAAGGGATTTATGGGCCATTAAGTCAGAAGATTTAAAGGTAGGCAGACAATGTCATAGAGCAACAGGAGATGCTAGCAAAATGATTGGGTGTATAGGAAGAGGTATTAGCAGTAGAATAAAGAAAGTGCTCATGCTGCTGTACAGAACACTAATGAGACCTCACTTGGAGTACTGTGCGCAGTACTGGAGGCCGTATCTCCAATAGATAATAGAACCTTTTATATACATAAAGGAAATCAACATGGTAAAGGAGGAGAGTATATTTAAAAGAAGAAAAACTACCACAAGAGGACATAGTTTTATATTAGAGGGGCAAAAGTTTATGCAGTAATATCTGGAACTATTTTTTAACTGAGAGAGTAGTGGATGCATGGAATAGCCTTCCTGCAGAAGTGGTCACTGCAAATACAGTGAAGGTGTTTAAGCATGCATGGGATAGGCATAAGCCATCCTTTATATAAGATAGAGATAGGCATAAGGTTATCCTTCATATAAGGTGGAGATAGGCGTAAGGCTATCCTTCATATAAGGTGGGGATAGGTATAAGGCTATCCCTATATAAGATAGGCCTATGGACTATTTTTAGTATTTAGTATAATGGGCAGACTAGTTGGGCCAAATGGTTCTTATCTGCCAACACATTCTATGTTTCTTGCAGTGTAGATGGCAAAAAAACAGCAACTAGATCATTTCTTTGTCCTTTTTCAAATTTTGCACCAATCACATAAATAACGTTACATATGTGGAATGACAAATGTCTGTGTTTGTATCACCATATTCAGAGCGCTATAATTATCTTTTTGCTCTGTCGACAAAGCTTTTGTGAAGAATTTTTTTGCAGTTCAAACTGTAGTTTTTACTGGTTCCAATTTGGTGTACATTCGACTTTATGATCACTTTTTATTCCATTTTTATTTCTATTTTATTCCATCAATAGTTTTTTCTTTCCCTTACGAGATTCCCTGTGCAGGTGAAGCTACACAATAATTTTATAGTGTGCTTATTACAGATGATACAAATGATTCCTTTTACTTTTTAGCGTAATAAACCTTTTTCATGAGAAAAGCTTGGTGTGTGTTTTCAAATTTGGTTTATTTCTTAATTTTTAAGTTTGGTTGGTCAGATAATGCAGAGACAGAGAGTCAGCAGAGACATAGTTAGGGGGACACTGTAAGGCTCTATTTTTTTTTCTGGGGCACTAGGGAACACTATTACTGCGAGGAGGACACTAGGATAGTGCTTTTTCTGTGTAGGGGCAATGTCACTTTGAAGAAGGCATTAAGGGGCACTATTACTGTGTAGGGCAGTAAAGGGGCACTAGATGACAAATAAAAGAAAAAGTGAACCACAGTTGACTGCAGAAGACGTCACCTGTAGTCACTAGATGTGAATGTACTGTATTAACGTATACAGGCTGCAGATCCTGTGTAGACCTTTTTCAACAGATTTTCAAAGTAGGTAGGGACAGTGGTTTGTTAAAGTTTCAGGCTGCACTACCCTGCCCCAAAATCCCCCCACCACCACCAACACCACCCTGTTACATGACATATTTTTGTTTTGCATATTTTTACTACATTCTAATATTTAACATATTCCTCACTATATGATCATACATAACATATTGTAACGGTATAACTGAACATAACATGTCATCACTGTATGATAATTTATGTTATAACATCACTATATGATCTTAAACAGTATAGCATATCTTCACTGTGTGCTCATATGTTGGTAAAACATCACCGTATGGTCATATACAGTACAACATATCACTGTTTGCTTATATACAGTGTATTGTGATTGTGGGACTATATATTACTGTGCGCTTATACACAACATATCATCTTTGCAGTATTATCACTTTGTGCTCTTATATGACATTATTTATATATGCTTATATATCACAAATTACTACTGTGTGCTCATATATAGCATATTATTACTGTATACTCATATAGAACATATTACTGTATGCTCATATAGATTATATTATTACTGTATGCTCACATAGATCATATTATTACTGTATACTCATATAGAACATATTACTGTATGCTCATATAGATTATATTATTACTGTATGCTAATATAGATCATATTATTACTGTATGCTCATAGATCATATTATTACTGTATACTGATATAGAACATATTACTGTATGCTCATATAGATCATATTATTACTGTATACTCATATAGAACATATTACTGTATGCTCATATAGATCATATTATTACTGTATGCTCATATAGAACATATTACTGTATGCTCAAATAGATCATATTATTACTGTATACTCATATAGATCATATTATTACTGTATACTCATATAGAACATATTACTGTATGCTCATATAGATCATATTATTACTGTATGCTCATATAGATCATATTATTACTGTATACTCATATAGAACATATTACTGTATGCTCATATAGATCATATTATTACTACTGTATACTCATATAGATCATATTATTACTGTATACTCATAAAGAACATATTACTGTATGCTCATATAGATCATATTATTACTGTATACTCATATAGAACATATTACTGTATGCCCTTATAGATCATATTATTACTGTATACTCATATAGAACATATTACTGTATGCTCATATAGATCACATTATTACTGTATACTCATATAGAACATATTACTGTATGCGCATATGGATCATATCATTACTGTATGCTCATATAGAACATATTACTGCATGGTCATATAGATCATATTATTTCTGTATGCTAATATAGATCATATTATTACTGTATGCTCATATAGATAATATTATTACTATATGCTCATATAGAACATATTACTGTATGCTCATATAGATCATATTATTACTGTATGCTCATATAGAACATATTACTGCATGGTCATATAGATCATATTATTACTGTATGCTCATATAGATCATATTATTACTGTATACTCATATAGAACATATTACTGTATGCTCATATAGATCATATTATTACTGTATACTCATATAGAACATATTAATGTATACTCATATAGAACATATTACTGTATGCTCATATAAATCATATTATTACTGTATACTCATTTAGAACATATTATTACTGTATGCTCAAATACAGTGTATTGTTATAGTGGGACTATATCTTACTGTGCGCTTATACACAACATATCATCTTTGTAACATTAACACTTTGTGCTCATATATGACATTATTTATGTATGCTTATATATCACATATTACTACTGTATGCTCATATATAGCATATTATTACTGTATGCCCACATAAAACATACCTTTGCATGTTCATATATAGCATATTATCACTGTATAATAATGTATAGCATACTATCACTGTATGCTCATATATAGCATATTATTACTGTATACTCATGTATAGATGTAGAGGCGCTCTATTCCTCAATCCCCCACGACAAGGGATTAAGCGCACAATAATTCTTTCTGCACAGTAGAGGGATAAAGTACTCTGAACACACTAAATTGGTGCTTCAACTTTGACAATTTGTGCTCACTAAAAATTAGTTTGTGTTTGAGGGTCGGTCCTTCCACCAGCAATGGTTACGGCCATGGGGAGCTCCTGCGCCCCCAGCTACGCTAATCTATACTTCGGCTGATGGGAGGACCAGTTTTTATTTTGTGAGGCGATGTCGTCATGGACTAGCCATATTTCTTCATGACTTTGTTTCATAGATGACATATTCATGATATGGAATTCCACAGAAGATGACTTTCGCCAATTTGTAAAAAGAATTAATCAAAATGATCTGGGTCTTGTATTCACCAATACTATAAACAAACATGAATTGGAGTTTTTGGATTTAAAAACTTAAGGTATTATCAGATGACTCCATTCATACCTCTGTACATAGGAAAAAGACGGCCACAAATATCCTGCTTCAGTGGGACAGTTGTCATCCTCTTCCACTGAAGCAGGGTATCCCTACAGGTAAGTACCTGCGAATGCACAGGAACTGCTCCATGATTGAGGGGTTTCAGATCAAAGTTAATGAATTGCGCAATAGGCTGAGAGCAAGGGGATATCCCAATATGATTTTAAAAAGTGCTTACAAAAGAGCTCTGGGATCGCAGAGAACACAACTCTTGACCCCTAAAAACAGACAGACTGAAAAAGATGCATTAAGAGTTATCTGAACTTTTGATGATAAAGAAGCAGAAGTGAAGCAGATCCTCAATACATATTGGGGCATACTCACAGCAGATAAGAACCTAGGAGGGCTAATCCCAAGGATGGCACAGGTTACATACAGAAGAGGCAAAAATTTTAAGGATAGACTCACGCACAGTAATTTTGAACCAGAACCTTCCAGAGAAGGATGACTGGCATCTAACAAACCGTGTGGGACATTCCCATGTGGTAGATGTTTGTCCCCATATAATGAATGACGTAATACCTTTAGGAGTGCAAGCACAAAGGACATTTATTTTAAAATAGACATTTTGCCAATTGTGACACAAAGAGAGTTGTTTACATTTGCAGGAACAGCTGGGGGACATAAAACATGCAAGGGACACCCAAGTAGGAAAACACTTTGCTGAATGTCATTCCAGCCAAGCCAATAGTCTAGAGCACAAGTCATTGATGTCATCCCACCACCCAAAAGGGGTGGATGTTGGGATAGAATTCTACTCCAACAAGATGCAGAATGGACATTCAGGCTTGAATGTGTTAAACCATATGGCCTCAATGCCTCAATGTCATATGTATGCTTTATCTGATTTAGAGAGCTAACATATTTTAATTGCATCCTACATTAGCCCCTCATATACATGCTAACCAGTAGCCATTAGTATATCCTATGGCATCCTGTAGTAGCCCCTCATACATGCTAATCAGTAGTGACCTTATAGATACATATACTGGTATTTATATATTCATCTGCTTAGTTCTGGTGACAAGATTAAATAAAATAAAATACCTGTATCATGCTATGTTTATATTTGGCGGTAAATAATAGTTATATTGAGTCCCGGCTGGGATTCTCTTCTCATTAGTTCATTTTTATCATTAGGTCTATATTCATTCACTTACCTTTAATGGATGTTTAGTTAGTATAGTCGTAGTCCAAAGTGACATAATTTGGAGTGCAAGCTAATGATCACTCACCTTGCCCAATATGCAAGATCAGAATGAGGTGTGGAATGCAGCCTCCTGATCGGTTGACACACCTTGAATCGTGTGATCAGCACTACAATAGATTGGCGGCGCAGCAAGTGAGTAACACCTATGTGAAGTCTGCGCCACTGATTGGGGTTGTAGATCACGGGTCAAGGTGCTATCAGGTATAAAGTACGAACAGGTATGTTGTTCGGTACAGCCGCCATCAGTGCTGCACACAACAGTGCTATGTGCACTGTAAAACAAAAAGGAGACCAAGCTTCACAATAGGTCCCGGATGACATATAAGCTATTGAATTGCGTTGGACCCTCTGGATTCGCTAAAGAGATAGAGCCATCACATTGGAAGCATCAAGTTCAAATGGCCGCATTCTGAACACACCAGGAAATCAGCTAAGTGTAATCCCAGCACATAGAGACACTATTTTTTCATGTTTCTTTGATCTAGTATGTGGATGGACTAGATGTCTAGAGACTGTCTGGATGACTATTCAGTGCTTAGATACCTGAGCTCAGTGTATCATGGATACTATACCTTTAAAGTGGAGGACTGTCATGCACATGAGATGAGTTATATCTATTTATAAAGACACTACCTGGCTGGATGTTACATACACATAGTGACTGCCATCACCTGAGAATATAGTGTGAACATCGCTGTACAAGTGTGATGCGTTTATGTATATGTATGGACTGGATGCGATATCTGCGCTAGAGTCACTGAAATTGTGTGGAGCGATATAAGTGATTGTATGTGTGCTGCTAAAATTACTTTATAATACATCGCTATCTGCTGGTAGAATGAATCCTTAATTGCAAGATTGTTCACCTAACCACAAATGTGCACATGTACATAATTGCAAATAACCACGTAATGGGAACGATTGATATAAGGACTGCATAGCTACTGTCTGTGCTATCCTCGTGTGACAGTGACAAACCTCATCTTTGTCATTATCGTTCAGATGAGTGACTGCATCTATTGTGATCTGGAGATTGTCATATGACCACTGAAGTATACAGAGGAGCGATATTTGATATGTGCTGAGGAGAAGGATCAAACATTCCAGGATTTAGACTGTAATAATTATCGGATGGCAATATGTTCTTCTAAAGTGTGAAGATTTCTGTGTAATTAAGGGAATCCGACTGAAACGCAACAGTAACGGATCCCTATCATAAGTGGTTACACGATGATGTGAATATGTGCTGAACTGATGGTGATCATCCGTGATATATTTTATTATTTTGATATCCCTTTTATATTCATATATATATATATATATATATATATATATATGCATAATAAAAGCTAAGTTTTAAAGGTTCCCTTCCAAGTCGCTATATTTTTCTATACTCATGAATAGCATATTATCACTGTATGCTCATATATAGCATATTATCACTGTATGCTCATATATAGCATATTATCACTGTATGCTCATATATAGCATATTATCACTGCATGCTCATATATAGCATATTATCACTGTATACTCATATATATCATATTATCACTTTATGCTCATATATATCATACTTTATGCTCATATATGTGTAAATATATATATATATATATATATATCATATTATCACTATATACTCATATATATCATATTATCACTATATGCTCATATATAGCATATTATCACTGTATACTCATATATAGCATATTATCACTGTATGCTCATATATATCTTATTATTGCTATATGCTCATATATATCTTATTATTGCTGTATGCTCATATATATCATATTATCACCGTATGCTCATATATATCTTATTATCACTGTATACTCCTATACATATATATATATATATATATATATATATATATATATTATTATCACTGTATACTCATATATATCATATTATCACTGTATACTCATATATAGCATATTATCTCTGTATGCTCTTGCATGCCATAAACTGATTACTATCTTAGTGTCACTTGCCTGGACTAACAGATAATACTATTGGATGTTCCCCCTCCCTCTACTAAACGGTATAGCAGGATCCGGTTCTTTTTTCGATTCTGCATATTATTTCTATTGCACGTGTACAAAGAAGATACACAATCCTTCCTACTCCCCAATCTTCTTATCAAATGAAAAATTGTTGATAAGGGCTAGGTGCAGATAAACATGAGTGTAGCACTTCCACAAAGGCCGTGACCTGCCCATAAGGTGGCTCTTGTTATGCCTGACCTTCAGATTTTCATCATCAGACCTGTCTGACAACTTAATAATGCAGAGGTGCTGGATTCATTTTTCCCCTCTGAGAAAGCCTGCATAGGACGCCCTTTCTCCTGATTATTTCTCTGCTCTCCCGGCTGCCCTTTACAAGCCAACCACAACTCTATCAATCATGCTCTTCTCTCCTCTGTCTGAGCCCCCAATCCGAGAGGCTCGGAAAACACTACTCTGCCTTTTGTCTTTTATATAATATATAGTAAATTTGAGTAGCCGTATTAGTCCAGTGATGCAGATGCAAATCAAATGTTGCAATATCTTGTAATTCCTTTTTTATTGGACTAACAGAATTTTGTAGAGAAGCTTTCAGGATTCCTCCCTTTATCAAGTCCAAAGCAAATCTAAGTTCACAAGTAGAAGACACAGGTTACATCTCACAAATATGCAGGGGTTAACACAATAGATGTGGAGAATTCACACTAAGATATATATATATATATATTAAGAATAAAATATCTCGGCTATGTATAATACTTAAAGTGCTACTCTCTTCTGGAGGAAAGCAGGGCCAGAGTTGTGAAAATTGCAGATATATGTGTTAATATGCTGTTGGGTTATAGGAAATTAACGGACCTAAATCATTGGACAACATAGTCACCTTTTTTTTTATAGTAGCAGCTATGGTATCAACCTATGACTAGAAGAGTTGAGCAGTTTACTCCCTCCCCATCATTTTACAGTTTAATCCAGTTTCCCTATGAAAGCGACTGCAGCTGTTGCAAAACTGCAACTCTTGGCATGCCCAGACAGCCGTCGGCTGTCCGGGCATGCTGGGAGTTGTAGTGTTGCAACAGCTGGAGGCGCTTTGGTTGGGAAACACTGCTATAATACAACAGTGAAAGTTGAAATCTTAGTATAGATTTAATAAATATATATATACTAGCTGAGTACCTGGCATTGCCCGGTTTTTCTTTCCTAATCCTTGTTGGGGAAGAAGCTTTTGACTTCATATCCCATCGTCATATATTGCTGTTGTATCCCGTCCCCATATCCTGTCCTCATATCCCGTCATCTTATCTCAACCTCATATCCTGTCCTCATATCCCGACCTCATATTCCATCCTCATATCCCGAGCTCCTATCCCATCCTCCTATCTCGACCTCATATCCCGACCTCCTATCCCGACCTCCTATCTTGACCTCCTATCTCGTCCTCATATCCTGTCCTCATATCCCGACCTCCTATCCCATCCTCCTATCTCGTCCTCATATCCCGTCCTCATATCCCGACCTCCTATCCCATCCTCCTATCTCGACCTCATATCCCGACCTCCTATCCTGTCTTCATATTCTGTCCTCATATCCCGACCTCCTATTCTGTCCTCTTATTCTGTCCTCATATCCCGACCTCCTATCTTGACCTCATATGCCATCCTCATATCCCAACCTCATAGCCCGACTCCCATATCCAGACCCCATATCCCGTCCCATCTTTGTGAGATGGGGTGTGGCCTGCAAGCTGGACCGATACATTCACCAGGAGATGCAGAGCAGAGTTTGTGGAGTACGGTACTGAAAGTCCCATTTACTTACATGGTACTTAAAACAAAAACCCATCTTTTATATAAGGGTGTAGGTAAGGGTTAATTTAACTATCATATCTTTTTATTTGACATATAAGTAATATGTGTACCAGGTATTATTGAAATATCTTCATCCGTACGGAAGTTATGTGGGAACATACATTTCCCATTGATTTACATGGGACTTTAAACAAAACCTCGGACTCTCACAAATGGGGGTAGTTAAGGGTTAAATTAACTATCCTATATTTTAAGTGGAAATATAAGTAACATGTGACCAAGTATTATCGATATATCTCCAGCTGTTTAGAAGTTATGCAGTAACATATATTTCCCATAGACTTTTATGGGACATTAAATAAAAACCCCGACCCTGGCAAATGGGGGTGAGTAAGTGTTAAATCACCTATCCTATGTTTGTTGTTGACATATAAGTAACATGTGTGCCAAGTTTCATGTTAATATCTTTAGCCGTTTGGACGTGATGCTGGAACATACATACACACAAACACACACATACACACACACATACACACACACATACACAAATTGGCCCTCATTTACTAAGACTGTTGTGTAGGTTTCTTTGTGGGTTTTAATTCCCTACAATTTGTTTTCCATGGTATTTACTAAGGTGGAAACCTTAATAAATATCTTGTTTTTTTGTGAAAATGTCAGGAACACGCCCCTTTTCGGAGACCAAGCCCCTTTTTGGGTTTTCTTAGAAAAATGGAGAGTTAGTAAGAGTTTTTTTCAATTCTGGGGCAAAATCAGGTGCAGACAAAATTTCTGACGCAATGCAACAGAATCTGGCGCACAACCCGACAAAACATGTCGGGTTTCCAATAGTAGATGAGGGCCATTGAGTTTTATATATATATATATGTTTGTTACGCCGAGCGCTCCGGGTCCCTGCTCCTCCCCGGAGCGCTCGCGGCGTTCCTCTCTCTGCAGCGCCCCGGTCAGACCCGCTGACCGGGAGCGCTGCACTGACATTGCCGGCGGGGATGCGATTCGCATAGCGGGACGCGCCCGCTCGCGAATCGCATCCCAAGTCACTTACCTGTCCCGGCCCCCGACTGTCATGTCCTGGCGTGCGCGGCTCCGCTCCTTAGGGCGCGCGCGCCAGCTCTTCAAGATTTAAAGGGCCAGTGCACCAATGATTGGTGCCTGGCCCAATTAGCCTAATTAGCTTCCACCTGCTCCCTGGCTATATTACCTCACTTCCCCTGCACTTCCTTGTCGGATCTTGTTGCCTTGTGCCAGTGAAAGCGTTTAGTGTTGTCCAAAGCCTGTGTTTCCAGATCTTCTGCTATCCATATTGACTACGAACCTTGCCGCCTGCCCCGACCTTCTTCTACGTCTGACCTTGTCTCTGCCTAGTCCTTTTGTCCCACGCCTTCTCAGCAGTCAGCGAGGTTGAGCCGTTGCCAGTGGATACGACCTGGTTGCTACCGCCGCAGCAAGACCATCCCGCTTTGCGGCGGGCTCTGGTGAATACCAGTAGCATCTTAGAACCGGTCCACCGGCACGGTCCACGCCAATCCCTCGCTGACACAGAGGATCCACAACCAGCAAGCCGAATCGTGACAGTAGATCCGGCCATGGATCCCGCTGAGGTGCCGCTGCCAAGTCTCGCTGACCTTACCACGGTGGTCGCTCAGCAATCGCAGCAAATTGCCCAACAAGGACAGCAGCTGTCGCAGTTGACCGCCACGTTACAGCAACTTCTGCCACTGCTACAGCAGCAACCATCTCCTCCGCCAGCTCCTGCACCTCTTCCGCAGCGACTGGCCGCTCCTAGCCTCCGCTTGTCCCTGCGGGACAAATTTGATGGGGTCTCTAGACTCTGCCGTGGATTTTTGTCTCAATGTTCCCTGCATATGGAGATGTTGTCGGACCTATTTCCTACAGAACGGTCTAAGGTGGCGTTCGTAGTGAGCCTTCTTTCTGGAAAGGCCTTGTGTTGGGCCACACCGCTCTGGGACCGCAATGATCCTGCCACAGCCACAGTCCAGTCCTTCTTCGCTGAAGACCGTAGTGTCTTCGAGGAACCAGCCCGAGCTTCTTCTTCCGAGACTGCCCTGCTGAACCTGGTCCAGGGTAATTCTTCAGTAGGCGAGTACGCCATTCGATTTCGTACTCTCGCTTCCGAATTATCTTGGAATAACGAGGCTCTCTGCGCGACCTTTAAAAAAGGCCTATCCAGTAACATCAAGGATGTGCTGACCGCACAAGAGATTCCTGCCAACCTGCAAGAACTTATCCATTTGGCCACCCGCATTGACATGTGTTTTTCTGAGAGACACCAGGAGCTCCGCCAGGAAAAAGACCTAGATCTCTGGGCACCTCTCCCACAGTATCCTTTGCAATCTACGCTTGTGCCTCCCGCCGAGGAGGCTATGAAAGTGGATCGGTCTCGCCTGACCCAGGAAGAGAGGACTCGCCGTAGGGAAGAAAATCTTTGTCTGTACTGTGCCAGTACCGAACACTTCTTGGTGGATTGCCCTATTCGTCCTCCACGTCTGGGAAACGCACGCACCCAGCTCACGTGGGTGTGGCGTCTCTTGGTACGAAATCTGCTTCTCCACGTCTCACTGTGCCCGTGCGGATTTCTCCTTCTGCCAACTCCTCCTTCTCAGCCGTGGCCTGCTTGGACTCTGGTGCTTCTGGAAATTTTATTCTTGACTCTTTGGTGAATAAATTCTGCATCCCGGTGACCCGTCTCGTCAAGCCGCTCTACATTTCTTCCATCAACGGAGTGAAGTTGGACTGTACTGTGCGTTACCGCACAGAACCTCTCTTAATGTGCATTGAACCCCATCACGAAAAGATCGAATTGTTCGTTCTTCCCAACTGTACCTCTGAAGTCCTCCTCGGTCTTCCATGGCTCCAGCATCATTCTCCCACCCTTGACTGGACCACCGGGGAGATCAAGAATTGGGGCCCTGCTTGCCGTAAGAGATGCCTCACCTCTGCTCCCAGTCCCGTCTGTCGGGCCTCAGTGTCTCCTCCTGTGCCTGGTCTCCCCAAGGCCTATCTGGACTGTGCCGTGCCTCCTCATAGCCCCCGTCCTGGTGACACCCTGCCCCGTGCCAAGCTTCACCCTCTGCCCTCTCTCCCCATTCCCACTCCTGCTGAACTGCCTGCCTTTGAGGAAACCTTGCAATCGCTCCCAGTGTCCTCGTCCCATGTGAAGCAATTGCCGGACAAAAGAAGGGGGAGACCTAAGGGAGGGGGTACTGTTACGCCGAGCGCTCCGGGTCCCTGCTCCTCCCCGGAGCGCTCGCGGTCGTTCCTCTCTCTGCAGCGCCCCGGTCAGACCCGCTGACCGGGAGCGCTGCACTGACATTGCCGGTGGGGATGCGATTCGCATATAGGGACGCGCCAGTTCGCGAATCGCATCCCAAGTCACTTACCTGTCCCGGCCCCCGGCTGTCATGTCCTGGCGTGCGCGGCTCTGCTCCTTAGGGGCGCGCGCGCCAGCACTTTAAGATTTAAAGGGCCAGTGCACCAATGATTGGTGCCTGGCCCAATTAGCCTAATTAGCTTCCACCTGCTCCCTGGCTATATTACCTCACTTCCCCTGCACTTCCTTGCCGGATCTTGTTGCCTTGTGCCAGTGAAAGCGTTTAGTGTTGTCCAAAGCCTGTGTTTCCAGATCTTCTGCTATCCATATTGACTACGAACCTTGCCGCCTGCCCCGACCTTCTGCTACGTCTGACCTTGTCTCTGCCTAGTCCTTTTGTCCCACGCCTTCTCAGCAGTCAGCGAGGTTGAGCCGTTGCCAGTGGATACGACCTGGTTGCTACCGCCGCAGCAAGACCATCCCGCTTTGCGGCGGGCTCTGGTGAATACCAGTAGCATCTTAGAACCGGTACACCGGCACGATCCACGCCAATCCCTCGCTGACACAGAGGATCCACAACCAGCAAGCCGAATCGTGACAATGTGTGTGCGTTTGTGTGTATGTATGGGGAAAGAGAGAGAGAGAATGAAAGAAAGAAAGAGAAAGAGAGAGAGAGAGAGATTGAAGCAGCACTCTCAAGTGAGGGCAAGTCTGTGGGTGCAGGTGAACCCAGGGACCCCGGTCCTGGGTCCAAAGATTTCTGAGGCAAAAAAGGCAGCTACAGCACACCAAAGCATCCTAAAATGAAAAATTTGTTTAATTCCAGCTAAAACACAAGACGTTACTGTGGTCTCACAACACCGTTCTCAAGTCTTATGGTTTAGCTGGAATTAAACACATTTTTCATTTTTGGATGCTCTGATGTGCTGCAGCTGCCTTTTTTTGCCTATATATATATATATATATATATATATATATATATATATATATATTATAAATCAAAAAAATGTTGCAGTATCTTGTAATACCTTCTTTATTGGACTGACAGAATTTTGTAGAGACAAGCTTTCGGGATTCCTCTCTTTATCAAGTCCAAAGCAAATCCAAGTACTTAAACTTTTAGACACCTGTACCTAGTTAACAGCTTTTTAAATCCTCCTGAAGTACTGGGAGCTGAAACTTCTCCTTGATTTTCCATTATTTCTGTCCCTGCTTGATTGACATTCAGCTGGAAGCCAAGCCCTGTTTACAAATTTCATTCCTGCCCTGTGCCAAAATATTGTGCGCAGATGCAACATTTGGAAACAGGATTTAGCCTTCAACTAACTTTCATTCAAGCATGGACAGGGATGGCAGGGGGAAACGAAGGGATGTTCTAGCCCTCAGCACTTCAGGGGCTTGAGAACACCTGTTTGACATTTGCCACTAGAGAATAAAAACATTTCTCTATGTTAAGACATTACAGACAGATATAGGTACAATGTGTCTCCTTCCCCTAACAGCTATATTACAGTGTCAGAAACTTTAGAACATATTTGATATTTGGTATGTATGTTGACAGGTATATCAACTGTTTTCAATGGCATCCAGCAGAATTGTGAATACAGCTCTGAAGCCTAAGACAGGCTAGCAGCTAAAAAGTATAATGCAATGTGTTTACAAAGGAACTAAATTTTAATGAAGTTCTTTGATACACTGAGAAACTTAAAGGGGTATTCCAGAAAAAAAAAACATTTTATCCCCTATCCAAAGGAGAGGGGATAACATGTCTGATCGCGGGGGCCCGCTTCTGAGACCCCCCGCGATCTCCCTGCCGCACCCGCATTCTATGCGGGTGTTGAATCTCCAGTTTCGGAAACCTCTGGGTTTCCGGGACTAGGGACATGACGTCATGCCATGCCCCCTCCATTCATGTCTATGCGGGTGCTGCAGGGAGATAGCGGGGGTCTCAGCAGCGGGCCCCCCGTGATCAGACATCTTATCCCCTATCCTTTGGATAGGGGATAAAATGTTTTTGCCGAGAATACCCCTTTAATTCAAAGGCAAAAATATGCTATTATGCCACAAGAAACCTTGAACATATAGAGAGGTGCAGTCCTGCTTCAGCAAGATGATGTACATTACGACCATATATCCTTTCTTCAAAAGAAGAATATTAATCATATAAATCAGCCACTAATAAACAGTATTCATTGCTGTTTTATACAGACTGTGTATGTCACACTAATATCATAACTGACTATAGTCAGACCTTGGTCGGTCGCTCAGATCTCTTTTATAAGTGAGTTGATATACGTCTCCTGGTTGTGAGCTCAACATTTTCCGAGCACATTAAATATGTTTATGCTGTGTGAATGCGTTACATTAAAGCAGGAATTTCCCTTGAGCATTTTTACACTAACCAGGCATATGAGCATTCCGAGAACAAGGCATAGATGTCACTATTCAATTGATGTCAATGCTAAGTTCACCACTAGTAATTGCTGGTAATTATTTTCTGCCACATGCAGAAAAGTTGAAATAGTCAGTGGTGCTAATTCTAAGCATATTGCTGCTGATAGGTTACAGAGGAAATTAGCGTAGCCTGTCTCTATACGTGATGTCATTGCCGAAGCCCTGGGGACAACAGAGAGGGGACAGTGCTGTAGCAGGACTGAGAAGCACTTTATCGAACTACAGCCAAAACCAAAGTTACTGATGCCTTTATCTTATGTTCAAGTTTAGGATTTGTATTTTTTTCTCTGCAATTTGACAAAGTCCTTGGACACACCAGCTAGTTTGTTTGTTTGTTTGTTTGTTAGTTTTTTAAACCCCTTAACAAATGTAAAAGTATTTGTTCAGTAGGTAACCTCAGGTAGTTGAGGTTTCTAAATATATTAGGAGGTGATTACATGGGTATTGTCTTTTTTGTCTTTGATCACCAGTGGGTAGATTGGGCATACAAGTGGTATGCCTTAAAGGGGTACTCTGCCCAAAGACATCTTTTCCCCTATCCAAAGTATTAGGGATAAGATGTCTGATCGCAGGGGTCCCAGCAGACATCTTATCCCCTACGCTTTAGAGCCTAAGTGTTGGGGCCTAAGATGTGTCAGGGCTGGCGCCGCAGTGTTCTGAATGGTGAAACCTGGAGCTTCCATGTTTGTGACATAATGCCATGCCCCTTCCATTCATGTCTAAGGTAGAGGGCATTTTCTCATTTATGCTTTCTCTACCACCTGTCCCTTCTCCCTTACTCTTCCCTTTCTTTATTATCTTTTCCTTTATCCTTACTTTTCCTTTCATGCTCCTCCCCCCACCCCCTCCCTTATTGCATCATTTGTTGTGACACAACCTGTTACACTGTTGTTTTTGTTTTGTCCTGTCCTATTCTAAACTTTAATTAAGTCTTACTATTCAAAAAAGAAAAAAAAATTAGGGGGCATGAGGGCTTAGCCGTCACGCCTCCTCCCATAAATTTAAACATCCGTCACATAGAGGCTGACTGGGGTGCTGTGCCTATGATCGTGGGGGGGGGGGGGGTCTCCGCTGGATAGGGGATAAAATGTCTAGAGTCGGAGTACCCCTTTAACAGGGATGTTCATATTTTTATTCATTTACACTTTACATACTTTTTATGGCACCCTACCTCATCAGGGGCTATGAAATGTACTTTGCCCAGACTACCTGAGGCCCTTGACACATTATTGCATGCGTCACGCCTAATATTTGCTAGAAATGCAAATGCTAAATACTAAAGCTAATGCTAAATAATAAAGCTAATGCTCCCTTGTACCTTTGTAGGGATGGACGCTTGGCACCCGAACCATGTATAGCTAAATTTGGATTGGCTGTTGAATCTGAATTGAACTGAAAGAAATGCAGAGTGTATCCCCTTGAAACTAATTTTGGGAGATTTGCTCTTCTTTTCTTTTTTTTTTTTTTTTCATGTTTATTTATCAATTTTCCATAAGAGACAAAGACAGAAAACTCCCACCTCTGAAGGAGTCAAAAAAAAAAAAGAAAAAAAGAAAAAAAAAAAATCTATATTTTTGAATCTTGGCACACAAATTTTTAGTAAAGAAAGTCCGTCCAGCGCAAGATGTGCAGGTAAAATCTTGCTTTATTGAAATATTCCGACAGTAGTCACATACAGAGAACAGTGTCTGACGCGTTTCGCACCTCGGTGCTTAATCGTAGACTCTTAATTGTAGCTCTTTATGTGCAGTTGAATTGAAGAAGCCTTAGACAGTGTATCCAAACAAGTATACCTTCAGCTGTTGCAAAACTACAATTCCCAGCATGCCCGGACAGCCTGCGGCTGTCCGGGCATGCTGGGAGTTGTAGTTTTGCAACAGCTGGAGGCACACTGGTTGGTGAACAATGGCCTATGTATCATGTACCAGCCTGGCCTCCAGGCAGTTAACCAGACAGATTAATAAATTTTTAGCAATCGTTGTAATATTTTGAGTCTTTATTTATAAACAATACTTCTATTCACTGGCAGCAAGCAAAGATCATATCAATGGTGAGGAACTCAAGCCAAGCACAATGTCTATTAGAAAGTTATCATTTTCATGACATGTGAAGATTAGATTTTTCCTTGCTTGAAATTGTAGATCCCTCTTAATACTTATTTACTGCAGTTTTCGTAATCGGTCGCTACATTAAATAGTTCTGTGTAAAACGTTAATGAATGTAAAATGTTTACCATAAAAAATCTATCTGTACAAACTTGCCGAGAAATAATTACATTCCCTATGCTTTGATATTTGATTTTTAGTCTATTTTATTATATTATTACTATTATTAATTATCTATATAGCTTTCAGTTCAGCTTACTTAAATGACTACAACCTTAGAAATCAAATCTGGGGATTTCCTTTTTTTTATCCATTATCCGTTAGGCCTGATAGCTTCCTGATTATCAATTATTCCGAAATATATTATAGAACATTCCGAATACGGCGGACTAAGCGGCAAGCTATTCTAAGCCGGTCGAATTAACTATTAGGATTTGCATGGTAAATAAAATAATAGGATTATGAATTGTATTTAAGTAAAATATCTTTCTAATATTCTGATTATGGCACGCATCATATTCACGCCAAGTGCGGCTTATCAAGTGAGCAGTTGTTACATTTTCGGGCTTTATGGAGAATATCAGCTTTGCGTAGGGAGGTGCCCTACTGTATATGCTGTCACAATGCTGGTTGTCACATCCCGGATTTTATTGCCGGAGGCAGCTGCCATAGCTATCCTAGTGACAGAATCATGGTAGCAGGCAGCCCAGCTGGGTGTGGGAAATACACTGCATCCAGCAAGTGTGCTTGGATCCCAGCCTGTTCACTGGCAGCAGGATGCAAATCTGTTCCCAGCTGGATACAAACTTTAATGCAGCGGCTCAACTCTGGCATTAAATCCCATTGCTGCACATGCAAGTACAGTATAGAGCACAATGGGACTACTGTATCGAACCGCAAGGTATAATGTCAGAAATTCACAGCCCAGACTTGCGTAAATGGCATTGCCAATTGGCCCACTTACATACCCCACTGTTCCACCTCTTGCCTAGTTAATAGATGTGTGTGCAGGTGACAGATCTCTGCTGGCAACTCTCTGTCTGGATGACTGGAAAAGGGCCCTTAGCCAAACCCCTAAATAGTGATGCAAACACTTAAAGGTTTATTTTGTTTTCTTTTTTTTTCCCCCTTAATTATTAGGTTTCAACATTAATTTACATCAATGTTTTATGGAGCTGTAAGTGAGAAATGATGTGACTGAGATGATTCAATTATACCAACATACACACACTCACACACACACTCACACACACACACACACACACACACACACACACACATACATACAATATATACATATATAAACAGTCCATATAAAGCAGGTGGGTGCAGGCACACTAGAGCCTCGGTGCTCGGTTCCTCTTGATAGGTAATAGATGTAGGCAGCACACCAAATTAGTGTAATGAAAAAACTGTGTTTTTATTCCATCATAAGGTTGACAACGTTTCGGCGAGAGAGATCGCTGAAACGTTGTCAACCTTATCATGGAATAAAAACAAAGTATTTTCATTACACTAATTTGGTGTTCTGCCTACATCAATTACATATATATATATATATATATATATATATATATATATATATATATATGATTCTTTTTTATTATTTATTATTATTCCACTTTTTCTTTATTTTTAACTTCATATTTTACTATGAATTCCAGGAAGAGATTATCCATCACAGGTAAAGTATTAAATGTAGTCTTTTTTTATTGGTCAATGTTAAAATTACAAGACAACACGAGTGTTTGACGTGTTTTAACCTGTTAAGATCACTTACATGCTGAACACCAATGGCACCTAACAGATCTTAAAGGGGTACTCTGCCCCTAAACATCTTATAATCTATTCATAGGAAATGTCGGATTGCAGGGGTTCGACTGCTTGGGACGCCAGTCATCCGGTGCACGGAGCGAACTCTGCTCTGTGCCAGATGACTGGCGACCACAGCCGCTACGCCTCCTCCATTTATATCTATTGGAGTAGGCCTGATGGCTGTGTGCTAGCTGTCACACTCCCTCCCATAGACATGAATGGAGGGGGCGTAGTGTGACGTGATGAACATGGAAGCCCCAAGCTTCTGCGTTCAGTGCGTCTGCATTGTCGGCCCAGAGATTGCAGGGAGTCCCATCGACCGGAACCCCAGATCAGACATCTTATTCCCTATGTTTTGGATAGGGGATAAGATGTTTAGGGTCAGAGTACCTCTTTAAGTGGGGTCCACTGGCTATCAGTCAATGTGTCTAGAATTTTATCAGACAAAATAGCTCTGCAGGATTTTTAATGGAATCTGCTCCTAACAGATGAATGAAGCCTTACCTAACCAAAAGATCAATGAAACCAATCATCTTACAAAAAAATGTAACATACATACATTCAGATCCTTATTCAGACATCTAGGTATGGTTTACCAACAGTGTCCATAAGTAGTGTTGAGCGGCATAGGCCATATTCGAATTACCGATATTTCCCAAATATATGGACGAATATTCATCATATATTTGTAAAATTTGCATATTTGCAATATTCGCCACCTTTTTTTTAATTATGCGCCATAAATTTGCATGTGCATTCACCATAAAATTTGCATGCGCATGCGAAATATCACATGATAAAAGAGCTAAAAGAAGGGAGGGATCAATATGTGCGAAAATTTGCATATGCAAATTTTCGGGTGTCGGCAAGTATGACACAGTAACTAATATTGGAGCCTTGTTTACACCACAATCTGGAAGCAGGGAGGGATGATCACTGTGAGGGCTACTGTGAAAAAAAAGTGAATATTCGTAATTGCGAATATTTAGCGCTATATTTGCAATATTCGCAAATTTGCAAATATGTGATATTCGCAATAAATATTTGCATTGCGAATATTCGCGTCCAACGCTATCCATAAGGTCTCTCTTTGCTTTTTAGGGTAGGTTGTGGTTTATTTACATTTTGTCTTCCAAAAACTGATTGTTTAGTAATGTGAACAGTCATAAAACTGTACTATTTTAATATGATCCTTTATCTGTATTTTCAGGCTGCTGCTTTCAGCTCACCTTTGTAAACAGATAGGATAAGTAACATATAAAGGCTGCATAAAAGTATCATCTCAAAATAAATCATTAAAAAAGAATAGGTCTTTCAGTCTCCCGGTAATGCACAAAGCATACGGTGCGCACCAACTTTCTTCTCTCACGGCTCTGATCGATAGTCACCAAATGTTATGGAGAGGAGATAATAGTACGTGCCATTATGCTGTAAGCTCTGACCTAATTGCAAAGAAATATTGGTTTCTCTGTCTAGGGAAGGAGTATCGCCTAAGGAATTTTAGTCTGCACCCGCGGACCAGTTTACATTCATTATGTCACTTCACTTTCCCAGAAACTCCTGTGGGCAATGCTTGAGAAAGCTAACTGCTATCAGCTGGCTACTAACTACATACAAAGTGAATCACCTGTGAGCCTCACATTCTGCACATAACATTGTGCTCGCTGGATAGGAAGTGACATGTCTGGGGATGCAGTTAAAGGCTACGGTATTATTATGAAACATTATCTGGAAGTCACTGAAGTGTTGCCAGGCAAGTGCTTCCTATATGTCATGTGTATGAGGATGCAACACGGTACATTACAATTTATAATAACATCCCTAGTGCCTGAGCCATGGTTCAGAGGCTAGGGGAAGAATGAATACTATTGTACTTCCAAATAAACAGCTCATTATAGAAGCCCATAGAAGCCCATGGTTCACACTTGTTCTGTATTAATATTTGTACATGTATGCACATATGTGATGCGCGGCGGAGAAAATGCATTCTGAGGAGACGAGCTTGTGTTTTACTGAAATTATTAAAGAGCTGGGCAAAAAAATATTACAAGAATAGACTGAAATTACAGGAATATATGCATGTTTTATGGATGTAAAGCATATTTTATGGGAAGCAGGATGGCTCAGTAGTTGTCTCGTGGCACTGGGGTCTTGACGTTTAAAACTGATGAAGGACAAATTCTGCATGGCGTTAGCATGTTCTCCCTAAATTTGTGTGTCTTCAAAGAGTATGGTCACTTTTCGGAATTGCAAGTCGGAATCCCCATGCGTATTCCACCTTGCAGCACATTGACTTAAAGGGGCACTCCGCTGCTCAGGGTTTGGAACAAACTGCTCTGAACACTGGAGCCGGCGCCGGGAGCTCAAGACCTGCCCGCTCAATACAGTCGTCACGCCCCCTCCCATAGACTTGCATTGCGGGGGCGGGATGTGATATTATTGGGGGCGGGGCTATGATGTCACAAGCTCCCGGCTCCAGCGTTCGGAACAGTTTGTTCCCCATGCTGAGCAGCGGAGTACCCCTTTAAGTTAGATTTTAGCTGCTGCGTGCAGATGTTCTATCTTCTAAAATAATTTGTGTCATGTTGTGTCATTTTGGGCAGGAATATGTGTGGCTCTGGGCACACCCACAGGCACTTTCCCTGCCTACTTGAGTATCCACCATAAGCAACGGATTCTTAACTGGATGACTTTCTCTGTCCTGAGTAAGTGTTTAGGTAAAAATTTGTCCAATACAATAGACAAACACTTTTTCGAAGTTAAGGAAGCAAGTGAGGTCGAAATAGGTTAACCAAACAAGGGAGCACAATACTGTAAACAAACAAACAGACATTGAAAAACAAAGCAGAGCCAAAAAGGCCAAAGTCAAAGCCAGTAAGATCAGAACACAAAGCAGAGGGATAGTTAAAGGCAAACAAGGGTCAGACCAGACAAATAACAAGACACAGAATGGCAGGCATATGAAAAGACTTGCACTGCAGCACTTACGGGTGTGAGTCCCGTGCATGAAAAAGGGACAAATCATCACACAGAGGTAATAGAAGCATATTACACAGTATTATAACTTATCATAGGCTTTATATATTTAAAAAAATAAATAAAGAAAGAAAATCATGGAATACCCCTTTAATACGCACAATTTTTTTTTTTTTTTTTTTCTCAGGTTCACACAAACCTCTTCTTAGTCTATGTGTGGCTTCTTGTGACTAATATTGCTTGTGGAGAATTGTTTTCAGTTGGACAGCCTTCTTTTATGACCTATCAAGCCCCCTGGCTTTCTTCGTGGTTTGGATGCCAGTTTTGTTCCTACTCTATATCCTGTTCCATTTCCTTGTTCAAATTCCTGACATGGAATCTTGGTCCTGACTTCTGCCATTGTCTTTTATTTTCTGACTATTGACATCTGGCTTGTTCCAATATCACTCCTAAGTCTTGTAGGTCACTGTCTTCCAGCTCCGACCTATTATTATTTTTTATTTCACCACACTTCTACCTGTTTTCCTCACTGCCCATTCTTCTCTATCAGTTTGTTCCAATGGCCTGCTCCATTATGTTACATTGTGTAATCGTTTTCATGCATTTATATTAGAATTGCTTTGGCCTTAACCCTTAAATTACCTGTCTGAGCACAAAGCAACAGACGAGAGCTTTCTAAGCCTAACATAGTACCAGAAGTACCATACATTTATTAACAAACTAATTAAACTGCTAGTCAAAATGCTTTTTGCGAGGCCCTAAAGTGTCCCCTAAAATCTCATCACCATTACCAAGGCTTGCCATTCATTGCTCCCCAAATGACAGTCAGGGAAAGGCTGTATGAAAAGTTAACCGTCCAACTAATTTGTTATACTTTTGTGACCAAATCAAAGTCCTTCAATAACATTTGATGCTGTGACTCAAGCAAGATTATCAAATAGTAAAAAAAATACTGCTCTAGACAGGGCATTCCTCGCTGGCAATAAACTTTTTGCAGCTGTCTTATACAAAGAAAACATGGCAAGATTTTGCAAGCTTATACTTAAGCTGAAGACAAGCCAGAGAAAACCCGGTGCTCAATACCCCTGCCAGACTGCGAAAAGACAAAAAGTTAAGTATTTTCCTTAGGCAAAGTTACTGCACATACGGTGTGCCAAGTGTTATTTTAATTGTCGAATGCAAATCCAATACGTGCACTTACTATACGGCATGAAAAATTATTAGGGGAATATTATTAGAACAAATATTATTTTATTTGACTTTTTTTCCCCCTGTCGTATTAATTATATGGAACACATTTTGTGTCAAACGAAATCCAGGAAAATTTAATGACTTTTTTCCAGTTACTAAATATTTAGGAAATACATTAAAATAATCATTAATGTTAGCTGAGTTATAAACTTAGTCCTGGGCAATTAAGCTGGATTTTCTGCGTACTCTAACCAATTTTCACTGCTGTAACCACCTCGCCTTTATTTTTTATTTTGTTTAAGTTAAAGTTGATATTCTTACAAGTGTTATATTTAAAGGAGTGTTCCACCAATTTGCAAAACATTTTGTACATGTTGTGACCAGTGTAAAAATAAAAAAAGGGAAGCTTTTATCCAGTCCTATATTTTCTGATGCTTGCTTTTATGTATAGGTCGTAAATGTATGTCTTGGTGCGTACCATCGCATCAGGACTGACATTTACGTCCATTGTCCTTCAGGGGTTAAATGCATCTTCTTGCTCCTGCTCCCTGTCTAGAGGCAGAGTTCACTGCCTCTACACAGGGAGCACTATCAGGACAGCATCATTTAAGTGTTGTCGACCTGAGGAAGGTGCCAGCGTGCACCGAAATGTGTTGTCTTTTTTGCCTAAATAAAACAAGTCTTGTGTAAATATTGGCAGTGTATAGATTCTATCTACCATTCCTACACAGTAGTGCTCGGAACCAAAAACCCCACTTTTGTTTTTACCTTTCTACCATTTCCTAATCCATACCTTACAGTATACAGATTCGGGTTCGAGCAGCAGACTGTCTACAACCACCACAGTATCCAAAAACCTATGGTATAGTTGTGCTAGCCTGATTGTACAACTTGAAAAGGTCAGTGCGACACAATAGCTGTGGGGGTGGGCTTCTTTATTCATCATACTTCTCTGTAAGTATTACACTAGGGAGTGCCCCACATTTTTTTCTCTCCTTTCTTCTATTGGTCTTAAAAGGGTATTCAGGTATCATACAATTGTTTAAAAAAA
This sequence comes from Hyla sarda, assembly GCF_029499605.1. Taxonomy (NCBI): domain Eukaryota; kingdom Metazoa; phylum Chordata; class Amphibia; order Anura; family Hylidae; genus Hyla; species Hyla sarda. Next base: position 106,739,848 of record NC_079192.1, on the reverse strand, counting down.
AAAAATCACCCCACGACATGTAACTTACTATTATAGTGTTATCAAAAATTGCAGTGTCATCGGTATGTATTTTCTCTCACCCCTGACAGGAAGTTGTGTAATCCTTTCATTATCAGTATGGTGTTATCTTGGCAGCTCCTCCCCTACTCCCTCTCTTTTAAGATGACACATCATCATTTCAGGTGGCTTGGCTAGGTCTTGCTGCTAAGGTCAAGCCCCACCCCTGAGTGATGTAAGCACCTCTGACCAGCACCTATAGCCTATATCATCATTTCCTTGTCATTTACACACACACACACACACATATATATATATATATATATATATATATATATATATATATATATATATATGAGGGAAGAATAAAGTGTGTTTATACCATGCTGCCTTGTGCTGAACAATGCTTCAGGCAGAGGAGCAGGCAGGGAATGAATACAGCAGTGTTATGCAATGTTCTGCAGCAGCTTTTGGCAGAAAATTAGAGTACTGTGGGAGGAAGGTATTCAGCGTGGAAGGGCTGCAATGAATAGCCAGGGGAAAGCTTACATACTGGGAATGGTAGTACTAAGCATCTGCACAGCCGGGAAGCATAAGGATAATCTAGATTATTTTTGACTGAATGTTGGAATTCTCCTTTAATATACATTTACACAAATGTAGGGTTTATCTTATTTCAAAGCCAGCTATTTCAATTTCACACATAAGTGCCTCTTGTTCTCTTTTGAGACTCTTGTGAGTAATTTACTGCGTAAATTGTTCAATAGTTTGATCCTTTAAAAAAAAAAAAAACATTGTCTCTTTGCAGCAGATGGTCCATATTGTAAGTCTATGTGACCGTCTTCTGCAGTGAAAGGGATACTGCAGCAAGCCAAGGAGAGAAGCATTTAACAGAGAGCTTCTCCCAGCTAAATCTAATCATCGGTGCTGAGACCTCCACCATTAAAAACTTTTGGCATATCTCTAGGAGGGCATAGACACTTTAATTATGTTTCTTTTGCCCAAGTTCTCTCTTCCATGAGTTTATGATCTGTGGCTATCTATGAATACGTTAGTTTCAAAAGTTCCATCTTCTATATGTGTAGCAAAAAAATAAAAAATATGTGTCCTCTTTGTCACAGTTTACTTGTGGTGTCCCAGTGTGGAACAAACCTGTCTCCCTGACCTGTTCAGTGGATGTCACCTAGCGTGTCTGATACGGGCCCACTACTCAGGTTTAAAGAGTACCTGTCACCAAACTAAACTTATTATATATTTTTCCTTATGTAAGTAAACAACACTCTGCTATTTACTTGCTATTAAAATTCTTAACATTTATATGTCTTTAATGTGCTGGAAAAAAACGACCACTAGGTGGTTCTGTTCTGTTCCCTGCTGCATGTCAAACAGTTAGTTTGGTCTCCTCCCGACCTAACAGGAGACCAAACTCAAGAAGTGCATGCGGGCATGGCTAGGCACAGCTCTCCTGGGCTTCAGTGATGTTGCGCCTTCTGGGGAACGCCCACTTTCCTCTGCCGGAAAAAAGCTTTTCAAAGCTTGGAAACATTTTTTAAGGGCATGAGGAGTAGTTAGGGAATATAATTGTTACGCCGAGCGCTCCGGGTCCCCGCTCCTCCCCGGAGCGCTCGCAACATCCTCGCAATTGCAGCGCCCCGGTCAGACCTGCTGACCGGGTGCGCTGCGATACCTCTCCCAGCCGGGATGCCATTCGCGATGCGGCAGGCGCCCGCTCGCGATGCGCTTCCCGGCTCCCGTACCTGACTCGCTCTCCGTCGGTCTTGTCCCGGCGCGCGCGGCCCCGCTCCCTAGGGCGCGCGCGCCGGGTCTCTGCAATTTAAAGGGCCACTGCGCCACTGATTGGCGCAGTTAGTTTAATTAGTGTGTTCACCTGTGCACTCCCTATTTATACCTCACTTCCCCTGCACTCCCTCGCCGGATCTTGTTGCCATTGTGCCAGTGAAAGCGTTTCCTTGTGTGTTCCTAGCCTGTGTTCCAGACCTCCTGCCGTTGCCCCTGACTACGATCCTTGCTGCCTGCCCCGACCTTCTGCTACGTCCGTCCTTGCTCTTGTCTACTCCCTTGTACCGCGCCTATCTTCAGCAGTCAGAGAGGTTGAGCCGTTGCTGGTGGATACGACCTGGTTGCTACCGCCGCTGCAAGACCATCCCGCTTTGCGGCGGGCTCTGGTGAATACCAGTAGCAACTTAGAACCGGTCCACCAGCACGGTCCACGCCAATCCCTCTCTGGCACAGAGGATCCACCACCTGCCAGCCGAATCGTGACAATAATAGTTACAAAGTATGGTTTGATGACAGGTACTATTTAACCCTTAACCCCTTAAGGACCAAGCCCATTTTCACCTTAAAGGGGTATTCCAGGCAAAAACTTTTTTATATATATCAACTGGCTCTAGATAGTTAAACAGATTTATAAATTACTTCTATTGAAAAATCTTAATCCTTTCAGTACTTATGAGCTTCTGAAGTTACGGTTGTTCTTTTCTGTCTAAGTCCTCTCTGATGACACCTGTCTCGGGAAAGCCCAGTTAAGAAGCAAATCCCCACAGCAAACCTCTTCTAAACTGGGTATTCCCAGGTGTCATCAGAGAGCACTTAGACAGAAAAGAACAACCTTAACTTCAGAAGCTCATAAGTACTGAAAGGATTAAGATTTTTAATAGAAGTAATTTACAAATCTGTTTAACTTTCTGAAGCCAGTTGATATATATAAAAAAGTTTTTGCCTGGAATACCCCTTTAACCCCTTAAGGACCAAGGGCGTACAGGTACGTCCTTGGTCCTGCTCTCCTGATATAACGCGGGGTTACACAGTAACCCCACGTCATATCACGGCGGGCACGGCGTCATAGTGAAGCCGGGACCCGCCTCTAATAGCGCGCAGCGCCGATCGTGAAACCGACTAAAAGCGAAACCGAAAGTGGCCGGCTAGCTCAGTCGGGCTGTTCGGGATAGCCGCGGCTAATCGCGGCATCCCGAACAGCTGACAGGACAGTGGGAGGGCCCCTACCTGCCTCCTTGCTGTCCGATCGCCGAATGACTGCTCAGTGCCTGAGATCCAGGCATGAGCAGTCATGCGGCAGAATCGTTGATCACTGGTTTCTTATGAGAAACCAGTGATCAAGGATGAAGATCAGTGTGTGCAGTGATCAATAAGTCCGCTCAATGCAAAAATGGTACCGTTAAAAACTTCAGATCACGGCGCAAAAAATGAGCCCTCATACCGCCCCATACACGGAAAAATAAAAAAGTTATAGGGGTCAGAAAATGACAATTTTAAACGTATTAATTTTCCTGCATGTAGTTATGATTTTTTCCAGAAGTCCGACAAAATCAAACCTATATAAGTAGGGTATCATTTTAATCGTATGGACCTACAGAATAAAGATAAGGTGTCATTTTTACCGAAAAATGTACTACGTAGAAACGGAAGCCCCCAAAAGTTACAAAACGGCGGGGTTTTTTTTCAATTTTGCACAAATATTTTTTTTTCTGTTTCACCGTAGATTTTTGGGCAAAATGACTGACGTCATTACAAAGTAGAATTGGTGGCGCAAAAAATAAGCCATCATATGGATTTTTAGGTGCAAAATTGAAAGAGTTATGATTTTTTAAAGGCAAGGAGCAAAAAATGAAAATGCAAAAACGGAAAAACCCCCGGTCCTTAAGAGGTTAAGGACCAGAGCCTTTTTTGCACATCTGACCACTGTCACTTTAAATGGGCACTGTCAGATACAAAAACTTTTGATATGTTGTAAAGCATACACAACCAATAGGTTTTTCATTAGAACTTTTTCAGTATTTCACACTGAAAAAGCCAGTTAAACAACTCCCCCCCACTCCCCCCTGCCTGCTTGGATGCATACTAGTCCTGCTGTGCCCATGCATCATCACCTATGTCATGGACACACTTCCTTGATTGATGGCTGTGAGCGCAGTTCTCACAGCTGGAGGAAAAATCCTCCCACTGTCAGCTTATGTCCCGCTACTGTCAGTGAGGACATGCTGGGAGTTGTAGTTTTGCTAATGCTAGGGGAGATGTGAGCAGACAGCATACTGAGAGAGGGGGCGGAGACCTGCACAGTGAGGCCACACCCCTCATTTTGAGAGGAATTCAGACTAGTGAGCTAAATTAAAAGTAATATAAAGGTGCTAGACACCTAAAAATAGATGAACATGGTCAGGACAAAGTAGTGAGTGATATATAAAAAAATTGTTTTTTTGTTGGATCTGACGGGTAAGCTTTAAGAATTAATAACTCTGGGATGCTTTTAATTTTCATTCTGATTCCGAGCCAGTTTTTTTCGTGACATTTTCTACTTTATGTTAATGGTAAATTTTCATCGATACATTTCTTGGTGCAAAATTCCAAAATTTTATGAAAAAATTGAAAATTTTGCATTTTTCTCATTTTGAAGCTCTCTGCTTCTAAGGAAAATAAACATACCAATTCACATATACAATATGTCTACTTTATGTTTGCTTCATAAAGTTGACACGTTTTTACTTTTGAAGACGTCAGAGGGCTTCAAAGATTAGCAGCAGAGGCACAGTAGAGGCCTCAGAAGGGAAGGAGCGATAATGGGATTTTGGAGAGTGAATTTTTCTGAAATGGGGGCATGTCACATTTAGGAAGCCCCTATTGTGCCAGAACAGCAAAAGACAAAAAACACATGGCATACTATTTTGAAAACTTCACCCCTCAAGGAACGTAACAAGGGGTCCAGTGAGCCTTAACACCCCACAGATGTTTGACTACTTTTCGTTAAAGTCGGATATGTAAATTAAAAAAACTAATTTTTTCCACTAAAGTGCAGTTTTTGCCCCCCAAACTTAACATTTTTACAAGGGGTAATAGGAGAAAATGTCCCCCAAAATTTGTAACCCCATTTCTTCTGAGTATGGCAATACCCCATGTGTGGACGTCAAGTGCTCTGCTGGCGAACTACAATGCTCAGAAGAGGAGGAGCACCATTGAGCTTTTGGAGAGAGAATTTGTTTGGAATGGAAATAGGGGGCCATGTGCGTTACAAAGCCCCCCGTGGTGCCAGAACAGTGGACCCCCACATGTGACCCCAATTTGGAAACTACACCCCTCACAGAATTTAAAAAAGGGTGCAGTGAGCATTTACACCCCACTGGCATTTGACAGATCTTTAGAACAGTGGGCTGTGCAAATGAAAAATCACATTTTTCATTTTCACGGACCACTGTTCCAAAAATCTGTCAGACACATGTGGGGTGTAATTTCTCACTGCACCCCTTGTTAAATTATGTGAGGTGTGCAGTTTAGAAAATGGGGTCACATGTGGGGGGGGTCCATTGTTCTGGCACTATGGGGGCTTTGTAAACACACGTGGCCTTCAATTCAGGACAAATTTTCTCTTCAAAAGCCCAATGGCGCTCCTTCTCTTCTGAGCATTGTGGTTTGCCCGCAGAGCACTTTACATCCACATATAGCGTATATTCTTACTCAGGAAATAAGCCCCCCCCCCCAACAAAAAAAAAAAAAAATGATAACCCCACTTCTTCCCTTGTGAAAATGAAAAATGTAGGTTAACACCAGCATTTTTATGATTTTTTTTTCCCATCTTTTCATTTTTCCATCCAACTTTAATGAAAAAATTCGTCAAATGCCTTGTTACGTTACGTGAGGGGTGTAGTTTCCAAAATGGGGTCACACCTGGCTATTTATTTTGCATTTATGTCAGAACCGCTGTAAAATCAGCCACCCCTGTGCAAATCAACAATTTAGACCTCAAATGTACATAGAGCGCTCTCACTCCTGAGCCCTGTTGTGCGTCCACAGAGCATTTTAGGCTCACATAATGGGTATTGTAGTAGAAATTGCGCTACAAATTTTGGGGGTCTTTTTTTCCTTTTACCGCTTGTGAAAATAAAAAGTATGAGGCAACAGCAGCATGTTAGTGTAAAGTTTTTTATTTTTTTACACTACCAGGCTGGTGTAGACCCCAACTTTTCCTTTTCATAAGGGGAAAAAGCCTCTCAAAATTTGTAACGCAATTTCTCTTGAGTACAGAAATACCCCATGTGTCCCAAAACTGTTTCCTTGAAATACAACAGGGCTCCGAAGTGAGAGGACTAAATTTGGGATTACTTGGGGTATTCTACGCCAGTGATTCCCAAACAGGGTGCCTCCAGCTGTTTCTAAACTCCCAGCATGCCTGGACCGTCAGTGGCTGTCTGGAAATGCAGGAAGTTGTTGTTTTGCAACAACTGGAGGCTCAATTTTGGAAACACTGCCGTGCAATACGTTTTTCATTTTAATTGGGGGGGACAGTGTAAGGGGGTGTATATGTAGTGTTTTACCCTTTACTACTACAAACTACAAATCCCATCATGCCCAGACAGCAAACTGCTGTGTGGGCATGCTGGGAGTTGTAGTTTTGCAAGATCTAGAGGGCCACAGTTTAGAGACCACTGCACAGTGGTCTCTAAACTGTAGCCCTCCAGATGTTGCAAAACTGTAAATCCCAGCATGCCCAAACAGCTGTCTTGGCATTCTGGGAGCTGTAGTTGCATATCTCCAGCTGTTGCATAACCAACCACGTACCCTTAAGAACCAGGGAGAAAGGGCGTACCTGTACTCCCTTTGTCCCCAAGAGGTTAAGGACGGACCCATTTTTCACCTTAATGATCAGGCTTTTTATTTTTTATTTGACTCTATTTATGTGTCTCTTCAAATGGTAATAACTTTAGAACTCTAGAATTTCTGAGCAGAGCAATTCCGAGATACTTTTTTTGTGACATATTATACTTTATATAAGTGGTGCGTTTTTGTTGACACATGAAGCATTTTTTGTGAAAAACTCACAAATATTGCAAAAAACTTGAACATTTCTGGCATTTTTTTCAATTATTTCTTTAATGGTGTACACTATGCTGTAAAAGAGATGCTATATTTATTCTGTGGGCCTGTACGATTATGGCGTTACCCATTTATAGCTTCTTATGTTCTTTTTCTGAGCCAAAATCTTTTTTTCCCTTTATGTTATGTTCAGACAGCCATAACTTTTTTATTTTTCATCTGACGCCATTGATTGAGGGTTTATTTTTTGAGGGACAAGCTGTACTTTTTATTGGTATCATTTTAGCGATACATGGTACTCTTTGATATTTTGTATTCCGCTATTTGTATTAAAATTGGCGAATTTTGCGCTTTTTATTACGCCGTTCACTGAGCGGGATAATTTGCATTATACAGTAGCTTTATTGTACATGTCATTGCAGACGTGGCATTACTATATATATATATATATATATATATATATATATATATATATCCATTTGCATTGAGTCACTGGAAAAAGGGACATATATATATGTCCATTTGCGGCAAGGGGTTAAATGCACAATTTATTGCACTGTGAGAAATATTGTCTATGCACCTTCATGCTTTATTGTGCCCTAAGAGGTTACCCTGTCTGTGCACGAGAATGCTGAAGGGATCACATGTCTGCTTTAGCCAATCAAGGCTGCCCACCTGCTGGTTAGACTGCGAGAAGCTAGTTAATCTTAAGTTAGTCAGTTCAGTGTAGAGTAAGAGGAGAGAGAGTGGAGGTCACCTCTAGACCTCTGCTGTGGACCTGTACCTCACCACATGAGGACAAGTCTAAGGAAACCCAGTTGCTGCACTAATCTGTTTCAGAGTGACATCACCCTTTAAGGATCCCGCCGACTAGTTCATCAGTAAGTCAGAACCAAGTCTACAGTGGGGAAAAGAGCCAAGAAAGCCCATTGACCCCATTTAAAAAGAAAAGAATAACAGGAGATAGAAAGTCTCAGGCAACTCCGGTCCATAAGTCTACAGTCAAACCTGGCGGTTAGCCCTGATACATATTTCCTAAGTGGAGAGTAAAGTCTGTGTTTGTCAGCTTCTAAGTCTTGTACAAGCTGCTCAGTCAAGTTACAAATCCATATCAATCAAAAATATAACTCAGCAAGCAAGAAGCCAGTCAATCAGCAAGGGCTAACAGTCCCACAGCACCTAGAAGCAACTGTGATCCCTAAAGCAAACTCCAGCGAACTTTGCACTAAATGTTCCTGTTTGTAAAATTGAGCATTTCCGTAACCCTACATCTGTGGTTGTTATTGCCTCAGCACTTGGCCCATGAAGCTACTACTCTTGAAGTGTAGAGGCCAACACTACCCTTGCGTCACAAACTTTATTACAGCCACAGCACCCCACCAGTACTAAATACACGCTATCATCTCAGTTAGCCGCCACATACTTGTTTCTCTTCTTTATTTCTTTTGATTTAGAGAACCTTATAGAAGAGCTCAAAAAATAAATAAGATTTTAGTCAATAGCTAAGACCCTCCTTTTTACTGAAAGATCTTAGTTACTCATTCTCCTTGCATTGAGTAGGGAGTTTTACAGGTTAAGTAGGCAAACCAACTCTACTTCAGAGGACAAAAAAACTCTCTCTATCGCCATCTATACCTACCATATAAGTAAGTGTACGACTGTTAAAAGGGGTACTATATTTTTACTATAAAGATGTCTAGGCTGCCTGCTCAAAAAAAAAAAAAAATTCGTACCGTATCCGTACCTCCCACGCTCCTCCACTGCCTGGGCTTCTTTACAAAAAACAAACACTTTCTGCTGGAGTACCCCTTTAAAAAGCCTTAAAACACACTGGCAGTAAAGGCCATATGGTTACTTAGTCTACCCTTGTATTATTACCTGTTATATATGTATCTATCTATTTATCTCATATCTATCATTCATATATCTATCTATCTATCCCATGCCTATCTTTCTCTACCCCAGGTATAAATTCTTTGACTGTGGATTTACCACCCACATCTACTAGAGGTCTGTTCAAAGTCTCTACTACTATAATACTTTATTTAGAAAAATAGTGTTTTCTGTAATTTCTTCTGTTCTTGCTCCCAACTAACCTCCTACCAGTTGACCTTCCACCATTTTTTGTGGCCTGACTTAGGAGTCGGTTATTTCTACACTGGGCACCCCGTTTATCATTATGCAGCATTGTGCTCTTAGCATTTATCAGGCTCCTTTAGTGTATCCACATGCTTGAGAGGTTAGTTCAAATGTATCTTGCTGGTTCACCATATCTTTAGTATGCAGGTAGTGCATAGATTCAGATAAAAGACAAAATGTCTATATTTGAGTATTCTGCAATACAGAATAAGTTATCAACCCAGTAACATGCAAGTCTGAATAGAGTCCTTTGGAGCAGAGAGATTTTATCTGTCCTGACATGCCTATCCCTCCCTTATGTCATTCCATGGAAGTACAGAAGAATAAGCTGGCTGGTAAAATGTATGTAGTTTACCGCTGGGACTTTCACTGAATCATATTTTTCCTGTGCTTTATCTACCCACCTTTTTAAGTCTCTATTTCAGACCTTATTCTTAGAAATTAGGAATTATACAGAAATACTGTACTTGGCTGTCCAATACTTTCATCTAGCAAGCTGGGAAAAAGACACACTGAGACAGTAAGATGCCATTTCTATTATCTGCTAAAGGTAGATTAGGCTACTGTGTTGAATTCCTTCGTTGAATATAAGTACAGATACTGACATTTTTATAGGAGAAACATACGTCAATATATCAGTGACTATGGCAGTTTTCTTTTATTACTTTATTGGTGAAATATAAATAATATTTGATTGAATCTATAATACCTAGTGTCTTTATGTGTTGCATATGTATGTGATTTGAAGGCTGCAATTGTAGATATCTACTATGCATTTATAGTAAAATGTAGTAGAATATGGTATCAGCATCAATGGGCCCACTTGCCATGAAGGCATGATGTCCATAAGACAACTAGGCCTAACTCTTGTTGGCTGTAGGACAGATTGCCCTACAAGAAGGTTTATACCATGATTCACTTTGATTTTGCTATTATAGAGGTTGACTTCTCATCTTTTTCTTATAGTTGACTAACAAATTCTTATTCATTTTGATCTGTTCATGTTTATGGTAATGCTGTGCATATGGACCCTGTTTGGCTGTAGAGTCCCTTTATGGACCCATAAAAGCATTCTGTATGGAGCCTCCATGAAGTAAAATATAATGTAATTGATGGCATGCCTTAGATTTCACAATTCCATGAGAGAAAAAAATCCTCTATGTAAGTTTAGAAGCCATATCCATACAATTGATTGATATTCATGTCACATTTTAGGTAAACAGGTCCACAGGTGACCGTTGAAAAATGGACGTCTGGCCAGTAGGCATCGGTATATCATAATAAAAAAAAAAAAGTTGGGATCCTTAAAAAACAACAACAGCAAAAAAACATTGAAAATAAAGTCCACTTGACAGGCATCAGGTTATAGAGCAGGAGGGGAGAAGCAGATTGATGTATAGTTTTAAAGAAATATACTGGGCAGATAATGTATTCATGTGAAACTCGGCTCATTCAGACTTAGGAGTCCAGTAGGTATTCCTAACTCAATGACTAATAGTCTTTCTTGTATGAATTTGCATACAAAAATAACTGTTATGAGTAGGACCACCCTGTTTGGTGGGTGTCAACTATACCACCATTCTAGAGGGTGTTCAGGAGGAAAATAAGAAGACTGACTGAAGTAATTGTCCATATAAGGACAGTTACTGTACATTATCAGAGCTTCCATTTGTTTTTTTTTGAGTGCTGATAAGGTGCCCCACTGTATGCCTATATGGTGGGATACTGTTCAGTCTTCTGTCATAAGAATATATTGGTAGTCTTCTTACTCCCCTGGAAAAAAACATTTTTTTTAATCTACTGGTGTCAGAAAGTTAAACAGATTTGTAAATTACTATACCCTTCCAGTACTTATCCCTTCCAGTACTTATCAGCTGATACATGCTACAGAAGAAGTTCTTTTTTTTTGAATTTTCTTTCTGTCTGATCACAGGGCTCTCTGCTGACACATCTGTCCATTTTAGAAACTGTCTGGAGCAGGATAGGTTTGCAATGGGGATTTGCGCCAACTCTGGACAGTTCTTAAAATTGACAAAGGTGTCAGCAGAAATATTTCAGCAGGCACCCCGTGCGAACCCCTGGGGTGTCCTGAGACCCCCCATGTCGATCAATTCGTATTTGCGGCAATTCCGGGTCAATTGGGTCCCCGCTGAGCAAGAAAAAAAGGGTGATAGGTGCCGTCTGACATGGCAACTATCACCCTTTAGCAGCAGGAGTGAGGTGGCACACAGGAGGCCTGCTGTGGGGGTGTCCCTAACGAAACCCTCTCTACCCCTACTCCGGAGGGTGAGAGCAGGTGCCGGGAGTGTGTACCTAAAGTGAGGGCCCCTGATCCCCAGCATCAGCTGCGGGATCGGGGCCCTGGACCGGAGACAGCGGGAGCAGGCAAAATCCGGCATGTGCCGCAGCAGGAGGTAAGGCTGGCCTCCTGCTGTTGTTTAGCAACAACTACCAACATGCGCAAAATTGCATGCTGGGAGTCGTTGTTATGCAACAGCAGAAGACACAACAACAACTCCCAGCATGCACTTAAAGCCGAGGGCAGGCTGGGAATTGTAGTTATGCCACAGCTGGAGGCACACTACTGGAACTCCCATCATGCCCTTTTGTAATTTCTGCATGCTGGGGGTTGTAGTTATGCAACAGCTGGAGGTGTGCCTCCAGAAAAAGTGTGCCTCCAGCAATTGATTAACTACAACCCCCAGCATGCACAAACTACAAAAGGGCATGGTGGGAGTTGCAGTAGTGTGTCTCCAGTGTTTTTCATCCAGTGTGCCTCCAGCTGTGGAATAACTTCAACCCCCAGCATGCACAGACAGCCAAAAAGCATGCTGGGAGTTGTAGTTTTGCAACAGCTGGAAGTTTGCACCCCCCCCCCCCCCCCCATGTGAATGGACAGGGTACAAATACACAGGCGGGGGTTTACAGTGAGCTTCTTGCTGCAAGTTTGAGATGCAGCAAATTTTACGTGGGAAACTCATTGTAAACCCCTGCCCATGTGAATGTACCCAAAAAACACTACACTACACTACACCTACACAAAATAAAGCTACATAGGTAAAACACTACATATACATACATCCCTACACAGTTGTTACCCGCCCCCCAATGAAAATGAAAAATTTCTGGTATGGCACTGTTTCCAAAACAGAGCCTCCAGCTGTTGCAAAACAACAACTCCCATTATTGCCGAACAGCCATTGACTATCCATGCTGGGAGTTTTGCAACAGTTGGAGGCACCCTGTTTGGGAAACACTGCCGTAGGGTAATTTTGGTTTTAGAGGCAAGCCTAATTCTTGCATCCGGATCTGTCCCTATGGAAATCGCTAACTTTCTCCTTTCACCCCTTGTGAAAAGGTAAAGTTGGGGTCTACTCCAGCATGTTATTGTAAAATATATATATATATTTTTTACACTAACATGCTGGTGTTGCTCCATCCTATTTTTTTCACAAGAGGTTGCACAATTTCTCCTGAGTAAGTAAATACCCCATATGTGGATGTAAAATGCTCTGCAGGTGCACTAAAAGGCTCAGGAGTGAGAGAGCCATGTGCATTTTGAGGGGATTTGCACAGGGGTGGCTGATTGCTACAGCGTTTCTGAAACAACACCCCTCACGGAACGTAACAAGAGGTATAGTGAGCCTTAACACCCAACAGGTGTTTAAAGAATTTTTGTTAAAGTTGGACATGAAAATGAAACATTTTTTTATTTTTTATTTTCAAATTTTAATGCTGGTTTTATCCCAAATTTTTCATTTTTTACAAGTGGTGATAGGAAAAAGGCCCCCCCAAAATTTGTAACCACATTTCTTCTGAGTATATTAATACCCATGTGTGGATGTAAAGTGCTCTGTGGCACACTACAATGCTCAGAAGAGAAGGAGTGCCATTGGGCTTTTGGAGAGAGAGAATGTGTCTGGAATTGAAGGCCATGTGGGCTTACAAAGCCCCCATAGTGCCAGAACAATGGACCCCCCACATTTGACCCCATTTTGGAAACTAAACCCCTCACGGAATGTAATAAGGGGTGCAACAAGCATTTATGCCCCACTGTGGTCCATAAAGATGAAAAATGTAATTTTTCATTTGCACAGTCCACTTTTCCAAAGATCTGTCAAACGCCAGTGGGGTGAAAATGCTCACTGCACCCTTTATTAAATTCTGTTAGGGGTGTAGTTTCCAAAATGGGGTCACATGTGGGTAGGTCCACTGTTCTGGCACCACGGGGGCTTTGTAAACGCACATGGCCCCCGACTTCCATTCCAAACAAATTCTCTCACCAAAAGCCCAATGGCGCTCCTTCTCTTCTGAGCATTGTAGTTTGCCCGCAGAGCACTTTACATCCACATATGGTGTATTTCCATACTCAGAAAAAATGGGGTTAAAATTTGGGGGGCTTTTTCTCCTACTGCCCCATGTGAAAATGAAAAATTTGTGGTAACACCAGCATTTTTCGAAAAAAAAACAAATTTTTCATTTTCACGTCCACCTTTAGCAGAAATTTTTCAAACACCTGTTGGGTATTAAGGCTCACTGTACCCCTTATTACGTTCCTTGAGGGGTGTTGTTTCCATACTCAGAAGAGATGGGGTTACAAATTTTGGGGGGCATTTTCTCCTATTACCCCTTGTAAAAAAAAAATATAAATTTGGGGAAAAAACGGCATTTTAGTGAAAAAAAAATTCATTTACCCATCCGACTTGAAAGTTATCAAACACCTGTGGGGTGTTAAGGTTCACTGTACCTCTTGTATTCTTTTTACGTTCCTTGAGGGGTATAGTTTCCAAAATAGTATGCCATGTGGGTTTTTTATTTTTTGGCACCATATGGACTTCCTAAATGTGACATGCCCCGCAAAAACCATTTCAGAAAAACTCACACTCCAAAATCCCATTGTGGCTCCTTCCCTTCTGAGCCTTGTAGTGCACACGCAGAGCAGTTGACATCCACATATGAGGTATTTCCTTACTCGAGAGAAATTGGGTTACAAAATTTAGGGGGATTTCTCTTCTTTTACTCAAAACTGGGTCTACAGGAACATGTGAGTGTAAAAAACGAAGATTTTGAATTTTCTCCTTCCCTTTGCTGCTATTCCTGCAAAACACCTAAAGGGTTAACACACTTTCTGAATGTCATTTTGAATACTTTGAGGGTTGCAGTTTCTATAATGGGGTCATTTATGGGGTATTTCTAATATGAAGGCCCCTCAAATCTACTTCAAAACTGAACTGGTCCCTGAAAAATTCCAATTTTGAAAATTTTGTGAAAAATTAGAAAATTGCTGCTGAACTTTGAAGCCCTCTGATGTCTTCCAAAAGTTAAAACATGTCAGCTTTATGATGCAAACATAAAGTTGACATATTGTATATGTGAATCAATATATAATTTATTTGGGATGTCTATTTTCCTTATAAGCATTATAAGGGGTTTCAAATAAATAAAAAAAATGCTAAATTTTTAATCAAATTTTTGAATTTTTCATCAAGAAATTATGTATCAACAAACATTTACCACTAACATAAAGTAGAATATGTCACGAAAAAAACACTCTTGGAATCAGAATGAAAAGTAAAAGCATTCCAAAGTTATTGATGCTTAAAATGACAGTGTATATACACAAAAGAAAAAGGAGTAATTTCACTAATTCATATAAACAGTATGTTTCTTTATTTTGTAACATAAAAACAAGAGAGGAAACAATCCCCAAGGAGAGAAAAAACAAGTGGCAAAACAAAGGGGTGTAACTCCGAGCCCCTCCAGTAACCCTTATGACAATATACGACTATAAAATATTACTGTCCCCAATAAAGTGCATATGCATGAATCAAGTATCAGGATACCTATATGTGCAATAATGCAAAACAGTACTAAAGTGCAACAGTATTACATGGTAAAGGATAGCACTATCCAGTGTCCCAAAAGAATCAAAACAGCACCACAAAGGTATACATGCAAGATTAGGGGGTATACATACAGAAAATATCCTAGGTAGGAAGGAGGAGATCGGAGCGACACCACTCCAACGCTGGCGTTTCGGCAGGAAAGCCTTTGACCAGGAGTCTCCTTTCTTTTGTGTATATATAGTGTGGCTTTGGGAGATCATAGAGCATATAATATATTTGGGTCAGTATTATTGATTATTTATTTAATGGTGGTTATCCACTAATGTTATCATTAAGACCCATAATCGGATACAGTTTTTTGGTTTTTAAAATGACAGTGGTCAGATGTGCAAAAAATGCCCGGGTTCTTAAGGTGAAAATGGTCTGGGTCCTTAAAGGGTTAAAGTGTGAATATTATAATACTTCCAATAGTGTCATGTAATATTTCCATTTTATGTTAGTTATAGCATTTTCCTTATTGCACATTCTGTATAATACTTGCCACATCGTATTGCAGACAAACCACTATTTGTTCTATAAACCTTGCCAAAAAAAGGTCCATATATATATGCGTCAAACAATTTATGTATAAAGGCGTCCTTGTATTAATATTTCATTTCACTAATACTGATCTATACTCAGGCTGTCATTCAGACCAGTATATTCAGGAAGCACATAAGATATTCAGAAGCTTTGTGCTGCTGCAGCATACATATTATGCCCCCAGAAGTCTTCAGTCAGCCATAAGGTGAGACTGTATATCATAAGGTCAGCATTTTACTAGTCAACCAGCAAGCCTGGATCCGTGAGGGAACTAGTGGGATCAGAGTGCCTGACTTGATTTGCTTTTACATTGGTGCTAAAGTTCTCAAACTCTGTAAAATGTACAACTGTAACATATTCAGTAGTTTTATTGCAATGTTCTTTTGTGCACTCTGCGCTTTTGGACCCAAGCGCATGGCTGACCTCTGTAGATTGTGTATAAGTTACTGGTGTTCTTTGTAAGTGAGAGTGTACAAAAATAAAAACTAGCTTGGCCGGTTGACCTATTTGCTTTACACTGCCTGGAGTTGAAAAGATTAAAAAACTGAGCAATATCTTGTTTTTCTGCAGTCTATGTTTTTATCTTGTACTGGGCTTTCCTTTATTAAACAGCACAGAATTGAATTCCTAGGCCATGTATTACTAAAGCCATTTTACTGGTACTGTTGTCTTCCTGTTATTTACCTGCATAGCAAAGTAAAGGGAAGAAATGCACTATAATACGTTGCTGTACAGAGGTGCTATATGATATGGGAGTACATGAAATACTTACATCATAGGAGACCATATGATACATAGTTGATGCCTCCATATTACAAGAGAGGTTATACATTTTGCTGAACGTGTTAAATTATTTTTACTTTTATATTTTATTACAGATAAACAAAAAAATATCCCAACGCCATATCATTTTTCATGGATTTATTTTCTTTTTAATTTCTGACCGAGCCATGCCCCAATCCCTACCATGGCTTGGGGAGTTGGGCAAATCCAGTAGACCTAACATATGTATAAGAAGTTACAGTCATAAAAAAACAATGTTTGTAATGGAACACAATATAAAAAAGGACCTTGAGATGAAGAAATGTTTGACATCAAGGTCCTTTTGCATATTGTGTACCATTAATCTATGCAGCAGGGACCGTCCGGTGGGGAGGGTTAGTCGTTCCGGGTTGTCCATCTTCACCGGGAGGCCCTCTTCTCCGCTCCGGGCCCAGCCCGGACTAGTGACATTGCCTTGGCGACAACGCATAGGGACATTCGTCCCTGCGCATGAACGTCCCTGTGCATCGTCGCCAAGGCAATGTCACTAGTCCGGGGCCGGGCCTGGAGTGGAGAAGACTCCCGGTGAAGATGGACAGCCCGGAACGACTAACCCTCCCCACCGGACGGTCCCTGCAGCATAGATGGCCCGAACCAGCTCACCCTTCCTTCCCACTGAGGGGAGGTGAGTAGAAAACTAAAGGAGGGGGTCTGGATGATGACGAAGGCCGCAGTGGTCTTCAACCTGCGGACCACCAGATGTTTCAAAACTACAACTCCCAGCATGCCCGGACAGCCATTGGCTGTCCGGGCATGCTGGGAATTGTAGTTTTGCAACATCTGGAGGTCCGCAGGTTGAAGACCACTGAAGAGGGATTGACAGGCGGAGAGTTCCCTCGAGTATAAGCCGAGGGGGGTGTTTTCAGCACGAAAAATTGTGCTGAAAAACTCGGCTTATACTCGAGTATATAAGGTAAGTTTATGTTCTTACGCATATGTTACGTATAGGGATAGCCATCATAGGGATTGGAGCAATTACTAGCTCCACCTACAATCAATAGTAATTATTGATGTATCGCTGGGTGTACTGATGCTTGTGGTGAGCTGTATCGCTGTTTTAACTGATAAAGCTGGCGTTTGTTTTGGAATTGCTAGATCATCTTCTTCCTTTCATGTACCGTTCAATGACACCTGTCATTTATAAAAACTATGTCACGGAGACTTATGAAAAATGTTGACCCCTTTGTTTTCAGGAATATAAGTTGCTGCCAGAGGAGTCTGTCAGTGGTTTACCCCCCCCCCCCCCCATCACCAATTACAACAAATGAATGTTCAGCTATGCTAAACATTCATGTTTATGGGGTGAATAGGAGAGATAATGTTCATCTATGGGATTAAACCCATCTGAATATGAGAAGAATGTACAAATGGAAAATGTACAACTCCATACTGATGTCCTTGTTTGGATTTAAACACAAGAACCTAGAAAATGCAAGACAGGGAGATATGTAAAAATGAATTTCCAATTCTGAATAATAAAGTATGTAAACTGATGTATACTGGCATGCATTAGGATTATGCTATATAACACAATTTCTTTTTTGAAACTAAAATGATGTTATTTTATTTATTTTGATATTTAATCCAGCAGCCTTGAGGACTATGCAATCTATGTAGCCTCAAAGAGTCACTTATGAAACCGTGCAACATACCAGATTCTGACCATATTTTATTGTGTTCTGTGCATTAAGGGAGAGGTGAAGGTTGCCAGGGTCATCTAATAATAGCAGGAGACATGTATAAATTTATTCTCTCTCCTCGGAATAACATGAGACATAAATTCACATAAGCAATGCTACCTCATGTGTATTAAATATACATTAGTGTTTCTCTTTTTACATAGGAATTAAATACATATTCATAGGAATTTATCTGCATGTTTTGACAGCACAGTTGGATTGTTTAGATACACTTGACGTGCCTTTGTTATTATTATGATATAGATTTTTTTTTTTTTTTTTTTGTTGCTTCTCTTAAACCTGTCACTTTTTGAAGCAACCCTTGGGCCCAGCTAGTGCCTGTGCGTATCCCCTCCTGAAGTCCTGAGTGTCAAATGTCAGGCCATGTACTGTGCTGTCAAAGAAGAGAAAAGGCTGAGATGATTGATGACTGGAACGCCTGAAATCTAAACCTCTGCAGCAATCGCTTCTTTTACAAAAAACACTAGGGCTACCCACAGTGACTATAACCAAGGTCAGTTCACATACCATTACACCCACTGCTTTAGGCTGCTAACAAGTCCTACCATTCATGAGAAACTTTTCTCCTCTATGTTTCCTCTTCTATGTTTCTGACTCTCTAGTTCCCTTCCCTCCCCCCATTTCTCCTAGAACCCCCTGCCAAAATTTGCAGACGCTTAATCCCAATAAAAAGAAGCATGGCCTTTTTTCCCTTCAGGCTGCCTTTGCTACTTGAAGCCACGGGCTGCAGCTTTCTGCTGTATAAGTCAGATGACAGGATTATTAATGGCACAGGGCACTGTCATATCTGATTTCATGCATATTCATGAGGAGAACGGTACAGATGGGACCTTGCAACATGGGGGGGTGACTATGCCCCCTCCCTCGACACAAGATTTTATATGCAGAGATTAAATATACTTAAGTAACACTGCATGATACTATTACATAGAAGAGGTGCCCATGTATACTGCAGCTTTCACCTTGATCTTTTAGCCTCTCCTGGATTATGATGCCTTTAACACCCTGTGCGATTTCGTTTTTGGTTCTCTCCCTTTTATTAAAGGAAGAAGTGATTGAATATACAAAATCTCACTTACCACCTGTCTGACAAGCCAGTTGCTGGATTTGGTCCATTCTATACTTTCAGGCAAAGTGTGAGTTAAAGATTTGATCTGCTCCAGAAATGTGACATTATAGAACAATAGTTCTATTGCTTTTGAAGGCAGTGTTTAGGTATCTGAACTATTACTAGACGGTCAATAGTTTAACTTCTAAAGAAACTATTTGACAGTGTCACCTAATCTCTGGAAATGTGGAAAGTAACTTTGGAAAGTAAGAGCGATCGTTTCCATGACAATAGCCAGTAGATATAGAAAAAAAGAAGATCCTTTTCTCAAAAATAAAGCTACATTTTGTTCTTTATTGAAAATACGTTAGTAAAATGTAGAAGAATAGTTGTCCTTTCTTTACATAAAACAGTTCCTGACCCAGTTGTTCAACCAAGTAACGCCTCAATTTGACTTACTCTCAATGTAATGTCCTTTGGCAACTTTCTTTTATTGGCACTTGAAAAGGGTTTACCCCAAAATAATTAGAGAATAAGGGGATAGGGGATATCTACCTGAGTAATTGGAGCTGCAGTATTCGTGATCCACACTATTCTGCTCACTCTCTATGCGACTTCTGAAGATAAAGGAGTACACACTCTATTGACTTGAGGAGTGTTCTCATGATCAGTGGGTGGCCCGGTCGTTGAACTCTTCCCAATCAGATACTTTTCCCTTATCCTGTGGATAAGGGATAAGTTATAATCCTAGGCTCACCTATTTGATCGGGGCAATCTGGGATATGCTATTAACAAGGGATACTCTGTTCATGGATGTACAAGAGACTGGAAGGCTGCTGTGGAAATCCAACCCTTATGCCATTCCAACGTGCACATTTTTGCCTTGGTTATCTCAGAATTCATTTAGACGAACCCACAATAAATCCAGACCCTCATACCCTAAACTCTTTGACACTTTAATCAAACCTAAACATTTACTCCTTGCTCCTTATGTGTACTATTATCTCACTTTCCAGTTGGGTAATTTTGGTCTTCAAACCTACCACACTGGGTTGTGATACCCAGCATTAGGACACAGTGTGATGGCAAAGCTAAAGAGGATTCAACCAAGGAGTGAGAAAATTTGAAGTAAATGAAGAAGATAATGTAGCAAGTAGGGCTGTGTGGTTTACCCTAATGTAAACTACACTACACACCTAGTTACCATACTATCTCTACTGACAACTTTAACTGCTGCAACTCCTATAACTAAATGCCATCAGCTTAATTCCTGATCTCTCCTTCCAAATCCCTTACAAATTTCTCCTACTACTGTATTGCAAAAAATCTTATTTTTAATGTGCTGTATACCTAAAACACTCTTTATATTCCCTTCATTTTTTATTATTATTATTATTATTATTATTATTATTATTATTGTGGTGGTGGTGGTGGTGGTGTTGGTTGTTGTTGTTATTAGCAATAATAAAACAAATATGATAAAAGAAAATAAGAAAATACTGTAAGGCTATGTGTTCAGAGGTAGTCACAGAATATAGGTCATATTAATTAGGTGGTGGACACGTGAACAGCTTACTGACACTTACTTCTTGTGATTGGTGGGCAGCCCAATGGTCGGACCCACCAGTGATAAAATATGTTTATGTCTCAAGTCCTTTAAAAGAGGAATACAGTTAAAATTATCTTCTCATAAATCTAGAGATGAGATCCTCAGACCCCCTGTGAGACCATGTGCTGGTGCGGTTGCCCTGAGTTCCTCCTAATGCAAGACACTGCTAGACCTCATGTGGCTGAAGTGAGTCTGCAGTTCCTGCAAGAGGAAGGCATTGATGCTATGGACTTGCCCACCCGTTCCCCAGACCTAAATCCTATTGAGCACATCTGGGACATCATGTCTCGCTCCATCCACCAATGCCACGTTGCACCACAGACTGTCCAGGAGTTGGCGGATGCTTTAGTGCAGGTCTAGGAGGACATCCCTCAGGAGACCATCCACCACCTCATGAGGAGCATGCTCAGGCATTGTACGGAGGTCATACGGGCACGTGGAGGCCACACACACTACTGAGCCTCATTTTGACTTGTTTTAAGGACATTACATCAAGTTAGGATCAGCCTGTAGTGTGGTTTTCCATTTTGATTTTGTGTGACTCCATATCCAGACCTCCATGGGTTGATAAATTTGATTTCCATTGATAATTTTTGTGTGATTTTGTTGTCAGCACATTCAACTATGTAAAGGCAAAAGTATTTCATACACTTAGTTCATTCATTCAGATCTATTTTTTTGAGCAGTGTACATGTAAAAAGATTTTAAATCTGTGATCTTGGACTCCCTTTCTAAATTGGTTTGAATAACAGTTTTCTTACAATGTTAAGACAGATTTTGGGCCATTACACTTCCTATATGCAGATAGCATATTATATAAAAGAAGAAGCTGAGCATAGTATTTTTATTTTTTTGGAAAAGATTCAGTACAACTGGTTATTGTTTTAAATCTGTTCTAATTCTAATTTTAGGAGTCCAGTAGGTGGTGCCACAAACTGATTGCCTTCCCAATATGAGTGTACATACAAATATAACAGTTAGTCACTCAGTAAAACTGCCTTGTGGGCCGGTAATAAATAGATGGATAGGATAGCTGAGTTCTTGTAAACCAACTCTTTATTTAGCAAACCAGGAACACAAATTACAGTCTTGTACTCAGTGGTACGGCTCAGATAGTCTATCATGGACCTGGCCATGCGGAAGTCCTCAACTGAGTTTGCCTGTGCAGAACAACTGCCCTCACAGAACCTACACACCTCGATTGGTCACAAAGGGATCCCCCTCAACCTACCACAGAATACTCTAGTTGTCAGCAGTGGTTACAACAGTTGTCTTGCATAGATCCTTAAAGAGTACCTGTCATCAAACCATATTTTCAAAATTTACTCAGATTATATTCACTTACACACCCCTCCTGCCTTTAATTTTTTTCCCAAGCGTTAAAAAGCTGTGTATCATACATTTCCCCTTGCTCACATTGTGTGAGCTCCCGGCAAGAGAAAGTGGGAATTTTCAAGCAGGTGCAATATCACTGAAGCCTGCGAGAGCTGTGCCTCCCCATGCCCACACACTTCCTGATTTTGGTCTTCTGCCAGAATGGGAGGAGACCAAACTAACTGTTTTACATGCGCAGGGAACAGAACAGAGCCACCAAGTGGCCATTTTTTCAATCGCATTAAAAACATATATAGGTTAAGAATTGTATTAAGTAAATAGCAAAGTGTCATATAATTACATAAGGAACAATACATTAAAAGTTTAGTTTGGTGAAAGGTACTCTTTAAGTAACACACAGTAGCACCCATACATAGGGGGTATGGTTGTCAAACCTCTTACAGCCAACTAGAAAGAAAAGTTAAACTGAATGTTTTACTTTTCCACTTTTGTAGTGATATGTCTTCTAACTACATGGCATCCTGTTTATTTTGGATCTTAAACAGGATTACTAGTTATGTTTTATTGCACACTGTTCTTCTCTTCAGAAATAAATTGTTTTGAATTTTTAAGAAAAAAACAAACAAAACATGAAAGTGAAAAGTAGTTTGTCCAAAATCACTGACATTAGAAAACTTTAAGAAGACAAGGGTGGATGAAATCTTTCTTTGGTTCTTGAAAAGGCTTATCATCCCCACGTTTCAGCAATATAAAGAAACGGAGATAGCGCAATACTTCTCTTCTGTTGCAGAAAAGTTTTGTTGACAGCAGTGATCTCACACTCTCTGGCTGTTTCCCTATATGGGAAATGTTAGCGTTTCTTCCATTGTAATGTATGCAAAGTTTATGCTGTATACATATTTTTTCTAAGAAATGTTTTGCTCTAATTTAATTGCTTACATGAACACCTTTGAGCTGGGTTTACACACCAGATCAATTTCAATGTAAAATAGCTCTTAGACGCCCAATACATAGATATTTTTCAGAGATACCATACGTCTTTATTTTTTTTATTTTTTTATTTTTTTTACATTCTTATTAATAGCAGTTTTTATGTGTGGCCATGTAGCGTTCTACGTTACCAAGAAAGTGTATTGCCAGTAATCTCATTATCTAAATAACTCAGTTCATTGTCTATGCCGTCAAATCAACGAGCTAGGAAAGATAAATTACAGTGAATGTATTAAATCAAGCTTGTATTGTATATGAATTTCCATACTCGAGTATTCCTTATACGTCCAGACTAAACATTGTATGCAGTTTGCCTGTAATCCCCATGCATGTTAAGAGGCTTAAAGTGTAAAATCGGTTGATTTCAGTATATGTCTGAGTTCAAGGTCAAAGTGATTATGTATTGTTTTGTTCTACATTTCTTAACACACATCCACATATCACACTGCAGTCTATTCCAGGGTGTTCTTTAGCCAAGTTGGTAATTAAAAGCAACACACGAGCTCTATAAGATAGATCAACCATGGGACCAATTAAATAAAAATACCATGAAACACTTAGCCATTAATACAGCGGACTGTCCACATACACTGTCATGTTTTACAATGAAGTCATGAAAAGATTACTTATCCCGTGTGGGATGCCATCATCATTTCCATTTCAGGAATAATTATGGAAAGAGACTATGCCAGAGTGTATAATGGCCACTAGAGTCTTACCCTATAATGTAAAGGAATTTATTGTGTACAAGACGAGAGTAATTGAGTTGCATTCATTTAAAAAAAAGAGCCATTAATGAATAATACGAAGCCAAGCTAAGGCTGCATTCACACTTCGTTTTTACATTATGGGTGCCGGATCCGGCTGGGGGAGGGGCAAGTCGGGCTATCCCATACCCCAGCCGGACCAGCGCTAAACTTCATTTACTTTAATGAGCCGAACGGAGTCAAATGGTGACTCTTGTCGGCTCATTTTTTACCCTTATGCGGTTTCCTGACCGGACCTAAAACCTTAGTATACTACAGTTTTAGGTCTGGTCACAAAACCTGATACAGGTCAAAAATGAGCTGACCAGAGTCACAGTTTTACTCCGGTCGGCTCATTGAAGTAAATGGAGTTCAGCGCTGGTCTGATTAGGTGCCGGATCCGGCTGGAGGAGGGGCAAACTGGGTTTTCCCGTACCCCAGCCGGATCCAGCACTGGTAATGTAAAAACGAAGTGTGAATGCAGCCTAAGAAAAGTACATTGGGGGATTTTATCAAAAACTGTGTAGCGAAATGGTGGTGCAGTTGCCCATAGCAATTTCTTTTATTTTTAAAAGCCCTCTGAAAAATGAAAGACGCAATCTGATTGGTTGTATGGGCAACTGCATCATTCTTCCTCTAGATGGGTTTTGATAAATGTCCCAATTCACCCAAATAAAGGAAAAACAATATAAACACCGTCTTAGAACCAAAATAGGGCCCACTTGCTTGTTTGGCAAAGCTAAGGGTGCATATGGGGATCAGGAGAGCTAGCTGACAGCCAAAGCCCATTCAGCTGACATGTGTCTTATATGCACGGCTGGCCTAAAAAGAACCTGTTATGGTTAAAATGAAGGCTGATTAGTCGACAGCATGTTACAGAGCAGCGGTCTTCAAACTGTGGCTCTCCAGATGTTGCAAAACTACAACTCTCAGCATGCTCGGGCATTCTGGGAGTTGTAGTTTTGCTACATCTGAAGGACCACAGTCTGGGGACCACTGTTATAGAGGAAAAGAAGCTGAGCAGATTTCTGTATGGTGTTGTGTGAGAACATGAAAAAAAAAGATGTATATATATATATATATATAATATTTTTTTTTATACTTAGTCTGGGCTCCAGTAGTCCAGTAGGTGGCCCTAATCAGTGACTGACAGCTGTCTCTGAATGTATGCTTAAACAGGAAAGGCTGCCAATCAGTGAGTGAAACCACCCACCAGACTCCTAAGCATAGGCAAAGCAAGGATTTCAATTGAGAATGCCCTAAATCTTTTTCCCAAATAACTATTTATCCATCAGCTCCTCTTGCTCTATAAGATGATGTGAATAGATTAAACAGAGATTTTGTTAAAATCAATGATTCAATGAATCTATATGATTTTTTTTGTGTGTCTTAGAATAAGAAAAAAATGGCAGTAGGTCAGAAAGTATTCAGTGAAATGGATGTGTATGAAGTTCTGAACAGGAGTAAATAACATACTCTGTACTAAGCTGCTAAATATGTCGACCTTATATGAAAAATACTTTATCGCACATTAGCATTATAATACCATGTAGCAGAATGCTGTGCTATTTGTGCTGTTAAAATCCTGGATGTGAGTGGTTATTGCATTTTTATCATGGAGCGGAAGGCATGACGGATGCTTATTATTCTGTATGATCTTTTAGTGTTTATTATAACTAATAATACGCCTATGTGAAGAATGGAGACATCATCCTCCAGTGCAGGGTACCTGGTACATGTCACAAAGCATTTGGTCAGTTCAAGAACGGAGACAATTGTTCTGACAAAAGGCAGGCTATAAGCACTTGAAGTACTATTAAAGTCTAATGGAGAATCTCTGTTACTTATACATGTTCTTAGAAGATTAGTAACTTGACTTCCTTTCTTTGCTCAAGGTATAATGAGAAAGAAATGCCATTTTTCCCTGTTAATTATAGAGGCCGGCGTGAGAGATCCCCTGTGATCTATTGAACTGAAGACTGGTGTGTCGGAGTCTTCACATCTTTGTTTCTAAATCTGACCGCTACATCCTCTCACTTTCGAAGGCATTCATCTAAAAGGTTACACCAAGGTCAAAGATCAGTATAGCAGGTAATTCTAAATATAGG
This sequence comes from Hyla sarda, assembly GCF_029499605.1. Lineage (NCBI taxonomy): Eukaryota > Metazoa > Chordata > Amphibia > Anura > Hylidae > Hyla > Hyla sarda. Next base: position 106,714,080 of record NC_079192.1, on the reverse strand, counting down.
TTAAATGTATGTTTTAATGCTCTATTGCCTTTACTGGAGGTCTAAAAAAATAAAATAAAAAGCTTCATTAAAAATGAATGTAAAGAAAAAAGGCTATTTGTAATCAATTCAGCAATTTGCCGTCACACATCAATATGAACTTCTTGCAGAACTGCTTTTATAAATGTCACCTGAAGACATGTTCACAAAAAAAGACTTTTGACTTACTTCAAATAAAACTATGCGGGTTCTGCTTCTTTTGCTATTTATGTAAAGCCATTGTTGATATCCTATCCAGGCTAAACATATTTCTGAAATCAAAATTAAAGATTATAAATAAATAGAAAGAAAAAACCTCAGTAAAAAAGATGTTCAGTGTCAGTTTTTATTTTTAGTTAAATTGTACCTGTCACCATCAATGATATTTAATATATTATAGATTAACCTATTAGAATTACTTTTCTAATGTACTTTTTAATAACATTTTGTAACTTTGTGTTAAATTAACCACTAAAAGTTTGGCCACCAGGGGTCCTCGTTCTGCTCCTGCCTGCAATCCTGCTAGACGATTGGCTCCTGCAGCAGCCTGTCAGAGACAAAGGTTAGGAAACGCAGGTGGGACCCCCAACTCAGCACAGTATATAGAGCTGAATATTTCAGTTATATTTCCCTTTGATCTGAGCTATACTGAAGAGCAGGTTTCCCAACCAGGGTGCCTCTGGCTGTTGCCAAAGGCTGGGAGTTGTAGTTTTGTAACAGCTGGTGGCACCCTGGGAAACACTGCTGAAAGTCTTGATGCTAAATATTGCATAGTGCTAAATATTGTGCTAAACATTGTGTTGGATAAGTTCTCCTCTGCAGGGCTTCCGATGATGTCACGCCTGCTGGGGAACACCCCTTCCCAGCCTATGGAGCTGACTGAGACTGAGCAGAATATACAACAAAATATCAAGGTAGAAAACTAAAAAAAAATTATAAAAATAAAGGCAGAGGGTGGTTTATTATGATGTGGGGAGTGAACTGGGAGGATAAAAAAATCAGGACCATGACATCTACTCTTTAATAATGTAATCTTTTAAAGTCAATATAAAAGCAGCCGTCACTGCACACATAGTATAAAAATTAAAAAAAACATAGTTTTTTCTGCCATTTTTAAAGCAATGTGTGTACTAAGGGATGATTTCACATTCTTAAAAAACTTCCCATTCAGATTAAAAAAACTGAAACTATGAACCCCTTAATGAGTGGAACAAATTTTATTTTTGCATTTTTGTTTTTTATCTCCTCGCATTCCAATAGCCTTAACTCTTTTATTTTTTCACATACATGGCCACATGGGGGATTGTTTTATGCAAGATCAATAGTAGTTTCTAATTATATCATTTATTTTGCCACAAAACCAGCAAAAACAAAAACTAATTATTTTTGGGGTGAGGCAAAAACAGTAAACTGCACACCCCAGCAATGCCTCCAGACCCCCCCAACCTGGCAACAATGCCTCCAGGCCCCCCAACAATGCCTTCAGACCCTTAGCAATGCCCCTAGACTCCCAAAGAATATAACCAGGATCCCCACCATTGCCATTCCATTGTGCTACATTTCAATGTGTTTTTGACACTTTTAAGACTCTTCTTCTCAATAAACTTAAAGGGGTTATCCAGGAAAAAGCTTTTTTTTTATATATATATATCAACTGGCTCCATAAAGTTAAACAGATTTGTAAATGACTTCTATTAAAATATCTTAATCCTTTCAGTACTTATGAGCTGCTGAAGTTGAGTTGTTCTTTTCTGTCTAAGTGCTCTCTGATGTCACGTGTCTCGGGAACCGCCCAGTTTAGAAGCAAATCCCCATAGCAAACCTCTTCTACTCTGTGCAGTTCCCGAGACAAGCAGAAATATCAGCAGAGAGCAATGTTGCTTGACAGGAAACAACAACTCAACTTCAGCAGCTGATAATTATTGAAATTAATAAGATTTTTTAATAGAAGTAATTTACAAATCTGTTTAACTTTCTGAAACCAGTTGATATAATTTTTTTTTCCTGGAATACCCCTTTAATGAAGTGGGTTTGGCTTTGATGCACAATATTTTAAGGAACATTTGTGTCTGAAAAGTAAGCCAACTTAAAATCAATCTAAACTTGGACAACACAATGAAAAAATGCACCAAGTTTCAAATAGTTTGAGTCATTGTAAGAATTTTTGTGCATTTGTAGACTGTATTGTCAAAGTCTATACTGTCTTAGGCTTTGTTCACATCACAATTTGTGCCTCCAATGTATGGATATGTCGGGAAACAGTCAAATTGACATGTTAATGTATCCGTATATGTGATTGGACAGGCATGGACCCCATTTTCTGTGCATTTTGGTTCTGACTGAGAAGAGTAACTTGCAGCACTTTTCAGCTCAAGACAAAGCTCAGATATTCTCAGAAAATGACCTGAAGTTAATCACTAAATGAATATGTTCAGGCCTTTAAAATAAATGGGGTCTGTATCTGTCTGAGCACAGATATGTTGGCATGTCATTCTGACAGTTTCCTGACATCATGATGTGAACCTAACCTAAGACTGTTCTTATTTATCTCCCCATTGCCTTCAAATGTGCCAGATTTTTCAAGGTGTATTAGGCTGTATATATACGCAAGCTACTGGAGGAAACCTCTTTTGCAGGCAAGGTATGAGAGCACACTGCAGGATTATTTAGACAGCCAGACAGCTGCTCTCATCAAGGTCAACTGACTAGCTCAAATAGCTAGGTGTAGCCAGCAACCAAAACAAACAAAAGAAAACTCAGAACAAATTAGCTCTATGGGTTCTGGGACAATGTTTTTTTTTCCAATATTTATCAATGTTGCAAAAAAAAAAAAAAACATTCATACACATCCCCTCCAGAGAGGAAACCTAAATAGAGTCCATAGGTTATAGTGAAATAACTTCAGAAATAAATGGAGTTGTATTTTGCTCCTAAAGACCAGAAAGTGGCATGTAGCTATACCTGTGCATAGTGCTACCATCCAACTGCAGAGCAACATACATTTCATCTGTCACGGAATAACCCCCACCCACACAAACACTATTCTATGTCTTAGCTGACTTTATCCCATTCTTTGCTGAAAGGTGAGCTGCAGAAGATTTTACTCTCCCTTTAAGGTGAAAGATGAACTAAACCTCTGATGAGATTACAACAAAAGTTTATATATGGATTTCTTTATTAATGGCCTAAAAATTATGTCTGCTCTACTGATCCTTAGTTGCTTTGGCATATTAGCATGGCATTCCTTCAGCTACAGAATACCCTTTACTTTCTGACACTCCAGTTCCTGCAGGATTTTAGGTGATTTTAGATTAAAATGTCAATTAAAGTTCTCTTATGTGACATTTCCATACTATGTAGAACTTCAGAATTTGTCCTTATAGAACAAGCAAGCTTTATGTAGAATTTGTTCTTTGGTGAAATAGGAACACTAGATATTACTATTGGTAATGACCCAAATAGACAGAGTTTCTACATATCTCCCAGTGTATGTACTGTACTTAGAACAATAGCACAACAAGAATCAGAACTACCACATGTGAACAGGCAACTGAAAAACAGTGTTCCCTTATATCAAGTAAAGTTATGAGCTGCATCAAAACACTTAGGGAAACATTTATTATGTTAGTAATCAGTGGCGTTGCTAGGGTTGGTGTCACCCGGTTCGGTAGAAAATGGTGTCACCCCCATACCTACCCCCTCCACCCAGTAAGTTTTTAGCCTGTTGTGACAGACACCACTGTTGTAGCGCATTGTGAGAAATTCCAGTATAATAATCAGATATACCAGTTGCCACAGAATGGGAAAGTGTTAAAGAAGTTTTCACCATTTTAATATACAGCTCCCAGAATTACTTAAATGGGTACTCCACTGGAAAACATTTACTTTTATATCAACTGGTGCCAGAAAGTTAAACAGATTTTTAAATTACTTCTTAATCCTTACAGTACTTATAAGCTGGTGTATGCTCCACAGGAAGTTGTGTAGTTCTTTTCAGTCTGACCACAGTGCTATTTGCTGACACCTCTGTCCATGTCAGGAACTGTCCAGAGCAGGACAGGTTTGCTATGGGGATTTGCTCCTACTATGGACAGTTCTTGACATGGACAGAGGTGTCAGCACAGAGCACTGTGGTCAGACAGAAAAGAAATTAAAAAAGAAAATAACTTCCTGTGAATCACTTATACAGCAGCTAATAAGTACTGGAAGGATTAAGATTTTTAAATAGAAGTAATTTACAAATCTGTAAAAAGAAATGGGGCTCAAGGGTCAAAGATATCTGTTTTAAAATAATTAGTATTTATTAATATAGAATGCAAAATAGATTAAATAGGGATGTACAGGGCCCTTGTACTCCCCTAAATACACAATAAAATATAATATATAATAATCCCAATATAAAAATAGCTAAAAATAATAACAACTATAAAATTAATATGCGATTTGAGCCTGTGATATCAATATGGCGATCTACTGATCCTGTGGAACAGCACAGTACAAATGTTCATTCAAATGCTCTTGTTCCCAGAGATCTTCAATATAAAACAGATACAATGTAGCCGCTACAGATACCAGTTAGTCAATTGATGCGGTGGTACTGTATCTGTCCAGACAGTGGCAACTCGATCCCACCGACACAGTGATACAATGTGGCACTTTGTGAACAGTGAACAGTCACTTGAAATCAATCTTTAAGCATCTCTGCGTATGCCATACATCAAAATAGCCAGTTTGCAATAAGTTCCATACAATGCTCACCACTCCGGGGTGTCACGGATCTCCCTTCAGTGTAGTCCTGGGGGCCGGCTGTATAGCGTCTTTTGCCCGGTGCCTTGCCTCAGTCAGGGATCGTGCTGCTGGAGTCTCGGCCAACTCCTAAGAGCGCAGCACTCAGTGGTGGGCACCGTTTGGGGGGACTGCAGCGCTGTCAAGCGTAGTCCCTTGGTCGGACCAACTTGGAATGATGGTGGTCTGTAAACCTCAAGTCCTTATTGTAGATGGCCCGATTGGCTTCTCACTAGTAGTTAATATAACGGCTGTATGCGGTAAGCAGAGTGAGTAACCCGGCGGCGTTCCTCGTGCACAGGTCGCGCGCTCAGGAGATAGCTCACTGTAATAAATGCCTTGGATCTGGCGAATGATCGCTAATATGTCAGAAGAGTGTTCTATATTATCAGGCTCAATATCGCATATTTAAAATCGCTGGACGCGTTTCAAAACCTTCCTCGTTTTTTTCTTCAGCAGTGGAACAGCGGAACTTCATCGCCATATTGATATCACAGGCTCAAATCGCATATTAATTTTATAGTTGATATTATTTTTAGTTATTTTTATATTGGGATTATTATATATTATATTTTATTGTGTATTTAATTAATTAGGGGAGTACAAGGGCCCTGTACATCCCTATTTAATCTATTTTGCATTCTATATTAATAAATACTAATTATTTTAAACCAGATATCTTTGACCCTTGAGCCCCATTTATTTTTACATATTGTTCCTATTTTTATACACCGTGGGTATAGGTGTTTGTTGGGTTGCTCGGGTCCTCAGTGACGGTCAGACAGACAGTAGCCTCTCCATTGTGTTTATATTAATGTCACGATGCCGGCTGGCAGGTAGTGGATCCTCTGTGCCAGAGAGGGATTGGCGTGGACCGTGCTAGTGGATCGGTTCTAAGTCACTACTGGTTTTCACCAGAGCCCGCCGCAAAGCGGGATGGTCTTGCTGCGGCGGTAGTGACCAGGTCGTATCCACTAGCAACGGCTCAACCTCTCTGACTGCTGAAGATAGGCGCGGTACAAGGGAGTAGACAGAAGCAAGGTCGGACGTAGCAGAAGGTCGGGGCAGGCAGCAAGGATCGTAGTCGGGGGCAACGGCAGGAGGTCTGGAACACAGGCTAGGAACACACAAGGAAACGCTTTCACTGGCACAATGGCAACAAGATCCGGCGAGGGAGTGAAGGGGAAGTGAGGTATAAATAGGGAGTGCACAGGTGAACACACTAATTGGAACCACTGCGCCAATCAGCGGCGCAGTGGCCCTTTAAATCGCAGAGACCCGGCGCGCGCGCGCCCTAGGGAGCGGGGCCGCGCGCGCCGGGACAGGACAGACGGAGAGCGAGTCAGGTACGGGAGCCGGGATGCGCATCGCGAGGGGGCGCTACCCGCATCGCGAATCGCATCCCGGCTGGAGACGGTATCGCAGCGCACCGGGTCAGTGGAGCTGCCCGGAGCGCTGCGGTAGCGAGAGAGAAGCGAGCGCTCCGGGGAGGAGCGGGGACCCGGAGCGCTCGGCGTAACAGTACCCCCCCCCTTGGGTCTCCCCCTCTTCTTAGAGCCTGAGAACCTGAGGAGCAGACTTTTGTCTAGGATGTTGTCCTCAGGTTCCCAGGATCTCTCTTCAGGTCCACAGCCCTCCCAATCCACCAAAAAGAACCTTTTTCCTCTGACCGTCTTGGAGGCCAGTATCTCTTTCACTGAGAAGACGTCAGAAGAACCGGAGACAGGAGTGGGAGAAACTAATTTGGGAGAGAAACGGTTGATGATGAGTGGTTTAAGAAGAGAGACATGAAAGGCATTAGGAATACGGAGAGAAGGAGGAAGAAGAAGTTTGTAAGAGACAGGATTAATTTGGCACAAGACTTTGAAAGGACCAAGATAGCGTGGACCCAGTTTGTAACTGGGGACACGAAAGCGGACATATTTAGCGGAGAGCCATACCTTGTCTCCGGGAGCAAAAATGGGGGGAGCTCTTCTTTTCTTATCGGCAAACTTTTTCATGCGAGATGAAGCCTGTAAAAGAGAATCTTGGGTCTCTTTCCATATGGTGGAAAGATCACGAGTCACTTCATCTACAGCGGGCAAACCAGAGGGCAAGGGAGTAGGGAGGGGGGGAAGAGGGTGACGGCCGTACACCACGAAAAATGGGGATTTGGAGGAAGATTCAGAAACTCTAAAGTTATACGAGAATTCGGCCCATGGTAGAAGATCTGCCCAATCATCCTGGCGGGAGGAAACAAAATGTCGTAAATAATCACCCAAGACCTGGTTAATTCTTTCTACTTGTCCATTGGATTGAGGATGATATGCAGAAGAAAAGTTTAATTTAATCTTGAGTTGTTTACAGAGAGCCCTCCAGAATTTTGACACGAATTGGATGCCTCTATCCGAGACTATCTGTGTGGGCAACCCGTGAAGACGAAAAATGTGTACAAAAAATTGTTTAGCCAACTGAGGCGCTGAAGGAAGACCAGGAAGAGGGATGAAATGTGCCATCTTGGAGAATCGATCAGCGACCACCCAAACAACAGTGTTGCCACGGGATGGGGGTAGGTCTGTAATAAAATTCATACCAATCAGAGACCAAGGCTGTTCGGGGACAGGCAGAGGATGAAGAAAACCAGCGGGCTTCAGGCGAGGAGTCTTATCCCGGGCACAGACAGTGCAGGCTCGCACAAAGTCCACGACATCCGTCTCCAGAGTCGGCCACCAATAGAAGCGAGAGATGAGTTGCACAGATTTCTTGATGCCTGCATGACCTGCGAGATGGGAGGAGTGACCCCATTTGAGGATTCCGAGGCGTTGGCGTGGAGAGACGAAGGTCTTTCCTGGAGGAGTTTGCCTGATGGAGGCTGGAGAAGTGGAAATCAGGCAGTCAGGAGGAATGATGTGTTGCGGAGAGAGTTCAACTTCCGAGGCATCCGAGGAACGAGAGAGAGCATCGGCCCTAATGTTCTTATCGGCAGGCCGAAAGTGAATTTCAAAATTAAATCGGGCAAAGAACAGAGACCACCTGGCCTGGCGAGGATTCAGCCGTTGGGCAGACTGGAGATAGGAGAGGTTCTTGTGATCGGTGTAAATAATAACTGGAAATCTTGATCCCTCCAGCAGATGCCTCCATTCCTCAAGTGCTAATTTAATGGCTAGAAGCTCTCGATCCCCGATGGAGTAGTTCCTCTCCGCCGGAGAGAAGGTCCTAGAAAAAAAACCACAAGTAACAGCATGCCCGGAAGAATTTTTTTGTAGAAGGACCGCTCCAGCTCCTACAGAGGAGGCATCAACCTCCAATAGGAAGGGTTTAGATGGGTCAGGTCTGGAGAGCACGGGAGCCGAAGAAAAGGCAGACTTGAGCCGTTTAAAGGCGTCTTCCGCTTGAGGAGGCCAAGACTTGGGATTGGCATTTTTTTTGGTTAAAGCCACGATAGGGGCCACAACGGTAGAAAAATGTGGAATAAATTGCCTGTAATAATTGGCGAACCCCAAAAAACGTTGGATAGCACGGAGTCCGGAGGGCCAATCTAAGACGGCAGAGAGTTTGTCTGGGTCCATTTGTAGTCCCTGGCCAGAGACCAAGTATCCTAGGAAAGGAAGAGATTGGTATTCAAACAGACATTTCTCTATCTTGGCATAAAGTTGATTGTCACGAAGTCTCTGAAGAACCATACGGACATGCTGGCGGTGTTCTTCTAGATTGGCAGAAAAAATCAGGATATCGTCCAGATATACAACAACACAGGAGTATAAGAGATCACGAAAAATTTCATTAACAAAGTCTTGGAAGACGGCAGGGGCGTTGCACAGGCCAAAGGGCATGACCAGATACTCAAAGTGTCCATCTCTAGTGTTAAATGCCGTTTTCCATTCATCCCCCTCTCTGATGCGGATGAGATTATAAGCACCTCTTAAGTCCAGTTTGGTAAAGATGTGGGCACCTTGGAGGCGATCAAAGAGTTCAGAGATGAGGGGTAGGGGGTAGCGGTTCTTTACCGTGATTTTATTAAGACCGCGGTAGTCAATGCAAGGACGTATAGAGCCATCTTTTTTGGACACAAAGAAAAATCCGGCTCCGGCAGGAGAGGAGGATTTACGGATAAAGCCTTTTTTTAAATTTTCCTGGATGTACTCCGACATAGCAAGAGTCTCTGGGGCGGACAGAGGATAGATTCTGCCCCGGGGTGGAGTAGTGCCCGGGAGGAGGTCAATAGGACAATCATAAGGCCTGTGAGGAGGTAGAGTCTCAGCTTGTTTTTTGCAAAAAACATCCGCAAAGTCCATATAGGCCTTAGGGAGACCGGTTACAGGGGGAACCACAGAGTCACGGCAAGGAGTACTGGGAACCGGTTTTAGGCAGTCCTTGAAACAAGAGGGCCCCCAACTCTTGATCTCCCCAGTGGACCAATCCAGGGTTGGGGAATGGAGTTGAAGCCAGGGTAGTCCAAGGAGGATTTCGGAAGTGCAATTGGGGAGGACCAAAAATTCAATCTTCTCGTGATGAGGTCCGATGCACATTAGAAGGGGCTCCGTGCGGAAACGTATGGTACAGTCCAATCTTTCATTGTTTACACAATTGATGTAGAGGGGTCTGGCGAGACTGGTCACTGGGATGTTGAACCTGTTGACGAGAGAGGCCAAAATAAAATTTCCTGCAGATCCGGAATCCAAGAAGGCCATAGTAGAGAAGGAGAAGGCAGAGGCAGATATCCGCACAGGCACAGTAAGACGTGGAGAAGCAGAGTAGACATCAAGGACTGTCTCACCTTTGTGCGGAGTCAGCGTACGTCTTTCCAGGCGGGGAGGACGGATAGGACAATCCTTCAGGAAGTGTTCGGTACTGGCACAGTACAGGCAGAGATTCTCCATGCGGCGTCGTGTCCTCTCTTGAGGTGTCAGGCGAGACCGGTCGACCTGCATAGCCTCCACGGCGGGAGGCACAGGAACGGATTGCAGGGGACCAGAGGAGAGAGGAGCCGGGGAGAAAAAACGCCTTGTGCGAACAAAGTCCATATCCTGGCGGAGCTCCTGACGCCTTTCGGAAAAACGCATGTCAATGCGAGTGGCAAGATGGATGAGTTCATGTAGGTTAGCAGGGATTTCTCGTGCGGCCAGAACATCTTTAATGTTGCTGGATAGGCCTTTTTTAAAGGTCGCGCAGAGGGCCTCATTATTCCAGGATAATTCTGAAGCAAGAGTACGGAATTGTACGGCGTACTCGCCAACGGAAGAATTACCCTGGACCAGGTTCAACAGGGCAGTCTCAGCAGAAGAGGCTCGGGCAGGTTCCTCAAAGACACTTCGAATTTCCGAGAAGAAGGAGTGTATAGAGGCAGTGACGGGGTCATTGCGGTCCCAGAGCGGTGTGGCCCATGACAGAGCTTTTCCAGACAGAAGGCTGACTACGAAAGCCACCTTAGACCTTTCAGTAGGAAACTGGTCCGACATCATCTCCAAGTGCAGGGAACATTGGGAAAGAAAGCCACGGCAGAATTTAGAGTCCCCATCAAATTTATCCGGCAAGGATAGTCGTAGACCAGAAGCGGCCACTCGCTGCGGAGGAGGTGCAGGAGCTGGCGGAGGAGATGATTGCTGAAGCTGTGGTAGTAGCTGCTGTAGCATCACGGTCAGTTGAGACAGCTGTTGGCCTTGTTGCGCTATCTGTTGTGACTGCTGGGCGACCACCGTGGTGAGGTCGGCGACAACTGGCAGAGGAACTTCAGCGGGATCCATGGCCGGATCTACTGTCACGATGCCGGCTGGCAGGTAGTGGATCCTCTGTGCCAGAGAGGGATTGTCGTGGACCGTGCTAGTGGATCGGTTCTAAGTCACTACTGGTTTTCACCAGAGCCCGCCGCAAAGCGGGATGGTCTTGCTGCGGCGGTAGTGACCAGGTCGTATCCACTAGCAACGGCTCAACCTCTCTGACTGCTGAAGATAGGCGCGGTACAAGGGAGTAGACAGAAGCAAGGTCGGACGTAGCAGAAGGTCGGGGCAGGCAGCAAGGATCGTAGTCGGGGGCAACGGCAGGAGGTCTGGAACACAGGCTAGGAACACACAAGGAAACGCTTTCACTGGCACAATGGCAACAAGATCCGGCGAGGGAGTGAAGGGGAAGTGAGGTATAAATAGGGAGTGCACAGGTGAACACACTAATTGGAACCACTGCGCCAATCAGCGGCGCAGTGGCCCTTTAAATCGCAGAGACCCGGCGCGCGCGCGCCCTAGGGAGCGGGGCCGCGCGCGCCGGGACAGGACAGACGGAGAGCGAGTCAGGTACGGGAGCCGGGATGCGCATCGCGAGGGGGCGCTACCCGCATCGCGAATCGCATCCCGGCTGGAGACGGTATCGCAGCGCACCGGGTCAGTGGAGCTGCCCGGAGCGCTGCGGTAGCGAGAGAGAAGCGAGCGCTCCGGGGAGGAGCGGGGACCCGGAGCGCTCGGCGTAACAATTAATTTACAAATCTGTTTAACTTTGTAGCACCAGTTGATTAATTTTTTTTTTCCAGTAGAGTACCCCTTTGAGCAGTGGTGAGGTTATTCTGGGAGTTGTAGTTTCACTGACCTAACTATAGAACTGACAAGCGACTACAGGTCTGATAGGACATAGAGAGGAGAATACACAATGATATCAGTGACTACAGGTGACGTCTTCTCTATAGTGAGGAGAATACACAATAATATCAGTGACTACAGGTGACGTCTTCTCTATAGTGGGGAGAATACACAATGATATCAGTGACTACAGGTGACGTCTTCTCTATAGTGAGGAGAATACACAATGATATCAGTGACTACAGGTGACATCTTCTCTATAGTGAGGAGAATACACAATGATATCAGTGATTACAGGGGACATCTTCTCTATAGTGAGGAGAATACACAGTGATATCAGTTACTACAGGTGACATCTTCTCTATAGTGAGGAGAATACACAATGATATCAGTGACTACAGGTGACGTCTTCTCTATAGTGAGGAGAATACACAATTATATCAGTGACTACAGATGACGTCTTCTCTATAGTGGGGAGAATACACAATTATATCAGTGACTACAGGTGACGTCTTCTCTATAGTGAGGCGAATACACAATGATATCAGTGACTACAGGTGACGTCTTCTCTATAGTCTTCCCTTATCTAATTCAGATGGTACTCACCACCAGGACTTATTCCAGCTAAAACTTCTGTCTGTAGAATGTGACGCCCAGATGACTCCTCACTATGTCAGCGCATTCTCATCCTCTATATCAAAACAATTATTATTATAAACCTGCCAGACACTGTATCCTCTAAATATAATGCTACTATACACTACACTCTTTGATTATAAACCTTCCATACACCATACCCACTGAATATAATACTACCACACACTGTACATTCTGAATATAATACCAACACATACTGTACACTCTGAATATAAATCTTCCACATACTGTACCCCTGAATATAATACCGCCACACACTGTACCCACTGAATATAATACTACCACCCACTGTGCCCTCTGAATATAATACCATCACATACTGTACCCTCTGAATATAAATCTACCACATACTGTACCCCTGAATATAATACCGCCACATACTGTAACCTCTGAATATAATACTACCACCCACTGTGCCCTCTGAATATAATACTTAGAGATGAGCGAACTACAGTAAATTCAACTCATCACAAACTTCTCGGCAGTTGATGACTTGTCCTGTGTAAATTAGTTCAGCCTTCAGGTGTTCCCGTGGGCTTTTCCAGCCCACCGGAGCACCTGAAGGCTGAACTAATTTACGCAGGATAAGTCATCAACTGCCGAGCCGAGAAGTTCGTGACAAATCAAATTTACTGTAAGTTCGCTCATCTCTAATAATACTACCACAAACTGGCGCCCTCTGAATATAATACTACCACAAACTGTGCCCTCTGAATGTAACGTTGCCATACAGTGCACCCTCTGAATATAATACCAAAACAGCAGTAACACCCCTCAACATCCGTTAGCTGATGCTATTACCACGGGAGGGGGGTATTGGTGGTGTTGCTAGTGGATGATGGGGGTGCTACTACTGGGGGGTGTTGCTGGAGGATGATGAGGGTGCTACTGACCATCCCCCCTGGCAGTATCACCCCCATCATCCATCGGCAGGATGATCCTCCTGGCAGGAGCACAGCCATCATCCACCATCAGGATCTGCTGATGGAGGTGCTGCTGCTGGGTGGGGGGGTGTTGCTGGTGGATAATGAGGGTGCTACTGCCAGGGGGGGGAGCATTAGGTAGGCAGCAGTTCCCCCACATTAGGTAGGCAGCAGTTCCCCCACATTAGGTAGGTAGCAGTTTTCCCACATTAGGTAGCATAGATTCCCCACATTTGATACTAGTTCCCCCACATTAGGTAGGTACCAGTTACCCCACATTAGGTAGCAATTTCCCCACATTAGGTAGCACAGATTCCCCACATAAGGTAGCATAGACTCCCCACATAAGGTAGCATAGACTCCCCATATTTGGTAGCACAGATTCCCCACATTAGGTAGCATAGACTCCCCACATTAGGTAGCATAGACTCCGCACATTTGGTAGTAGTTTCCCCACATTAGGCCGCAGGTTCCCTTGCAGGTTCCCCACAATGGGTCAAAGTCTCCCCACATTAGATCTCTGGTTCAAACCCCCCCACACACACACACACAAAAAAAACACATACAACACAGAGAGACACACACACAAACACAAACACACACACAGTCAGAGAGACACACACTCACAGGCAGACACACACACAGAGTCACACAAACACACAGAGTCGCACAAACACACACACACAGAGTCACACAGTCACACACACAGAGAGTCACACAAACACACACAGTCACACACAGTCACACACACATAGAGTCACACAGTCACACACACACAGAGTCACATACACACACAGTCACATACACACACACAGTCACATACACACAGTCACACAAATACACAGTCACACACACAGAGAGTCACACACACAAACATAGATAGAGACAGACAGAGAGACAGACACACACGCACTCACCCATCCAGCGCAGCGCTCCTTCTCACGGGGCGCCCTGCGAGTGACGTAACTGACGTCCTACTGCGCGGCCATGCGGTGTGACGTCAGGCCGGCGCAGACGTGGGAGCGGAGGCCGGGCACAGTGCTGGTGAAGGTGAGGGGGGGTGTGATGACGGACGGGCGAAAGAGGGGGTGCTGACGGACAGGCGCACCGCACACACAGCGCAGGTGAAAGGGGGGGGGTGCTGACGGATGGGAGGCCGGTCGGGTACAGATGGGGGGTGGGTGCTGCGGAGCGTCTTGGTGTCACCCCATTAGGTTGGTGTCACCCGGTGCGGACCGCACCCCCCGTACCCGGGTCGCAATGCCACTGTTAGTAATACTAGATAAACTAGCTCAACTTGGTTAAAGTCCACCACTATTTGACACATGAAACACACACCACCCAGTGTCAAACTTCAGGAAATGGTATTACTATTATTCATGTTAGAAAAAATTGTGTCAATTGTAGAAAAAACTACAAACACAGAATGTGTCGGCAGATAAGAACCATTTCGCACTCATCTAGTTTGCCCAACATTCTGAATACTATGAATATTCCCTGGCCCTATTTAATATGAAGGATAGCCTTATATCTATCTTATGCTTTAACTCCATCATTGTATTTACAGCTATTCCTCCTCAGGAAAGCCATTCCATGTATACACTACTCTCTCAGTAAAGTAATACTTCCTGATATAACTGCATATACCTTTGCTCCTCTAATATAAAACTACAGTATGTTCTCTTGTGGTAGTTTTTCTTTTTTTTAATATCCTCTCCTCCATTACTGTGATGATTCGTTATGTATTTAAAACATGTTAAGGTCCTTTAACATTTCCTGGTAAGTTATGCAACAGTTAAACGTTGGGTTGTCAATTTAAAAACTTGCCATTTCGGTGTTGAAAGTGAGAAACCCAGTGGAAGGCCTGCTTCTGTCTCTGTGCCTGTGGAGAGAATTAAGAAGTTGTGTTAGGCTCAACAATTAACCTTACCTAATCATTAGCCTCTATATTGCGGGGAAGATCAGCAGATTGATATATTGTTTTGTTAAAAAGGTTCAAACCTAAACTTTCTATTTATTAATTTAAAAGCTTTGCTCTTTTTGGGCTTAGGAGTTCACTGGGTGTTCTACTTAGTGATTGACAGCTATCATTAGAACAACCCACTGGACTCCTCAGCTTTTCTGCTTTATAACATGCAGCCTACTGAATAAAAAAAAAAAAAAAATAATAATAATAATAATAATATATATATATATATATATATATATATATATATATATATATATATACATTAGATAGATAGATGAAGATAAATAAATCAATATTATCCTTGAGAGTGCCGAAGTTTTCCTTCTATAGATAAGTAGCTACGTAAATGGCAATACCAACAGCACATTCAAAGCAAAAATAACGATAACAGTGCATATAGTGAGCAAGGTAGATCAAGTTAACCCCAAACACATATATGTTGAAGCAGGAAGATACAGAACTAATAATTATAAGGGTCAGCAATGTATTGAAGGGGTATTTTAGGATTTTTTTTTGATTTGACTATGCTGTAGGGGCTGTGAAGTTAGTGTAGTTCATAATATAGTGTCTGTATCTGTGTGTGACGGTTTTCTCACAATTCTTCTATGATTTTAACCCCAATATTTATTTTTAACAGCATACAAAATGACTGCAGTCTCGGATTTTTCCCAGCTTGCAATGCGGCCGAGACCTGACTCACTAGTCAGCTGAGGATAGGGAGCCTGTCTGCTTCAATGGGTGGAGGGATCGCTTGATGGGAGAGAGATCAATCTGCAACAATCAGCTGTAGGCACCCTGATTTTGTTTCAATGGGTGGGGTGGCTGATGTGTGGGAGGTAGGAAAATGGCATTGTGGGATTTGTTGTAAAAAAAAAACATAAGTTAAACAGTAAATACAAGTTCACAAAAAGCTAGCCACAGTGTTATGGTAATCTCATGACATAGCCATTTAGCCCCAAGACAAGAGCGGATCCTTCCTAAGCATATCCATTACTGTCTGCCAGGTACTTACTAAAATCCCCTTATGGTGGAGAACCCCTTTAATGCAACTAGGGATGAGCAAATCAAATCTGACAAATCCAAATTCGTTATATATTTCAGGAAAATTTTGATTCGTAACGAACGTGAATATTGCCACGATTCGATAGCTCGAAATGCTTCATTAAACTCCATTTAGTGCGGTCCTGGCTCCAGGGGCCAGGCATCGAAAATGGCGAATCCACATGTGAGGACAAGGGGCAAGGAATCCTGGGAAGGGGGGAACAAGCGTCTGCTGAATGACCCCGAATCGCATGCAGCATGCAGCCTATCAGCAGCCAGCCACCCCTGTGATGTCACAGCCCTATATAATCGGCAGCCATCTTGCAGCCAGTCACATCAGTGTTCTATTACAGAAAGAGAGGGACAGACAGCAATGTGTGTTGCACAGAAAAACATTTCTACAGCAGTGATTCACCTCCCAGACACATCCGCATTCTATTGCAGAGAGAGAGGGCCAGAGAGCAGTGTGTGTTGCACAGAAAAGCTTTTTTTACAGCAGCAATTCACCTCAAGCCCAAATCCAGCCTACAAGCACTGATAGGAAAGGGAATGAGATTGAGAGAGAGAGTGCAATTTTGAGTATAGTACACAGTGATTGTGTGCTGCAGCACTGGTGTGTACAATAACTGAAAAGCTAATAGTAGCCAGCCAGTTAGGGTGAGCAGAGCACTAAAAGCATATTGTCCTCTATTAAGTGTAACCTTTGCGTACATCTAAGTGGGGTACCATTTTGTTCCTGTAAAAGTCTTAAGGGTCTAGATACTGTGAAAGACCAGGCAAAAGTACACACCTGCTGGTGTTGTAGACAAATACTGTTTTAAGCATACTGGAGCTCATAAGTGCATACCACATACATACATCTAAGTGCAGTACAATTTTGTTCCATCAGTTGACATCAGTGACGTGCAGACACAACTCGATGATGATAAAGCTGTTCGCACTTGGGAGCTGGTGCAGAATGGGCTTCATCTTCATCAAGAGAAGAGGTTTTCAGGTTGCCTGTGAGGCAGCAGCTGAGCCAGCAAGGTGGTAGCATGGTTGGCAGTCAGCGTGGTGGCAGAAGTGGAAAGTCTGGAGCCAAATGTGCCCGGGGTAGACCACCTGCTTTGCGGCAGCCTACCCTCCCGGGAGGTAGTAGAACAGGGGTAGCAGAGAACTGATGACTTGTGCCAAGCTGAGGTGGAGAGTAACAAGCAGTAATTTCTTTGTGAAGAAGGCAGTACCAGCCCTGCGCAATTTTGTGGAAGGTGGGCCGGTTCTTGAGCCTGTCTCAAAATTGTCACAACTGCTCAGGTCCTTTGAGGAAGCCAAATTATTAGTCAGTTTCCAAGATTACGGGATGAACAAGGTCATTCCTCTGCTTCATTTACTACCACACATGCTGGAAACTATGGCTGGTCAGGGCACTGGAGATGTGGCACCTACATCTCACGGCCACATGAGCCCTGTGGGGGCTGAACTGGGGGAGGGGGAGGGGCACAGTGGAGTACAGTTTAGGTTTCGCGAGATGGGCAGTTTTTCTAGTCATCTGAGAGGAGAGGAGGAGCAGGAGCAGCTAGAGGAGCTAGATGGTTATGAGAAAGGTGAGACAGAGGACCCAGACACATCGTGGCAGTATGCAGTGGGGATGGAGACAGGGAGTCCCTCCGAGCCACTTGCACAAATGGCATGATGCATGATCACTCGCTTGCGCAGTGACCGCCGAATTGTCACCATTCGGCAGCAGGACGACTTCTGGCTCTCCACCTAGAGCAGGAACTGAAGTTGCAGGTGGTGGCATACCTTCACATAACCCTGCCAGCACACCTTGAAGATTTGCTGGACTTCTGCGCAGCCAAACTTTATTTGTGGGCACAGCTAGCATAGTTTGCCCTGGAAAAGCTGTCCTGCCCGGCCAGTAGTGTGCCATTAGAGTGGGTGTTTAGTGCGGTGGGGGCCATAGTAACCCCAAGGAGACTGTCCACGAAAAATGTGGAGAGACTGTACTTTGTGAAGATGAGTTAGGCATGGATCAGCCAGGATTTCCACCCACCAATGCCTGATGCATCAGAGTAGACTGACCATGGTGCCACACCAACACTTCACAAATATGGATAGTGCAAAACATATTTAAAGGGGTACTCTGCCCCTAGACATATTACCCCCTATCCAATGGATAGGGGATAAGATGTCAGATTGCCGCGGTCCCGCTGCTGTGGAGCTCCGGGATCCCCGCTGCGGCACTGCGCTATCATTACAGCACAGAGCAAGTTCGCTCTGCACGTAATGATGGGCAATACAGGGGCCGGAGCATCGTTATGTCACGGCTCCACCCCTCGTGATGTCACGGCCCGCCCCTTTCAATACGAGTCTATGGGGGGGCGTTGCGGTCCTCACGCCCCCTCCCATAGACTTGCATTAAGGGGACGGGCTGTGATGTAATGAGGGGCGGAGCCATGACATCACGCTGCTCCGTCCCCTGTATAGCCCGTCATTACGCACAGAGCGAACTCGCTCTGTGCTGTAATGATAGCAGGGTGCAACAGCGGGATCCTGGGGCTCCCCAGCAGCGGGACTGCTGCAATCTGACATCCGATCCCCTATCCTTTGGATAGGGGATAAGATGTCTAGGGGCGGAGTACCCCTTTAAGGTGCTGCTCCTCAGTTACAGACATTCTTTGGCTTCAGACCTCAAGTAAGTATTGGGGATATGCATTAGATGAAACTTAACTTTTCTTAAGATAAAATATATGTACCCAAAATTTTTTGGAAATCAAACAAAGGAAAGGTGTGCAAAAAACACAATGTGCCACCTACACCACCAAGTATTGATGTGATGCAAAGACCTCTAAAAGGTGGAAGGAAATAACGTATGGTCCATTGTAAACAGTGGGGGTAAAAACTTCCCATGTTAGTCCCTACTCTCACATTCTTAATTCCATTCTTGGCTAGTGTTACTAGCCACTATATGGTCTCCTCATGCTTCTGCCACCTCAAGGCTGTGTCACTGTACCGCCGCGTGGTCTCCTCATGCTGCTGGCACATTAAATATAACTTTTTAGGTTCATCTATTTGAAATCTTCAATTTAAATGTTAAAAAATATCTTTAATCTTTTCAATTGTGAGGCCCTATGGTCTCATCAGGCTGTTGCCACCTCCAGGCTGGATCATTCAACAACTATATGGTCTCCTCATGCTGCTGCCACCTCCACGCTGTGTCATTCAGCCACTATATGGTCTCCTCATGCTGCCGCCACCTTCATGCTGTGTCATTCAGCCACTATATGGTCTCCTCATACTGATGCCACCTCCAGACTCTTTCATTGTGCCGCTCTACGACAGTGATTCCAATAGCTAGGCGTCCTAATCTTCATGTTATCCGAAATAAATGTATTATTTCACTAACCCAGCACACACCCTATGCAAGTCACAGCAAGACAAAGTGAGCCCCTATTGAGGCTCTCTGTTTGCCAGAATTAGAGACAATTTAATACAGATTTGCCACAAATAAATTCAGACCGAACCAAATTTTTTCGGAAAATTTGGCGAATCGGACGAATCAAATTTTTCAGAAATTTGCTCACCTCCTAAATGCAACATGTAGAGTAGCTAAAAGATTTTAAAACATCACCAAAGTCATACAAATATTTACTTCAAGGAAAACATTTATTACATTAACATTGTTGGAAAAAGTAAAAATCACAGAGAACTATTGCATAAATAAAAAATAGTTAGCTAAAGATTATGTTTTTAAAAAGGTATAAGGCATAAGTTATTGCCAGATGCTTTTAAGTAAAAATAAAATAAAGTACATATACATAATAAAACCATATCTAGTCATAACAATACATACAAATAATATGAGTTATTAATAAGCAATACTACTATACTACTGTTGAGTCACAGATTGCCCAGCAGTGTCATGACAAGCTTACACATTGGATTTGGCGGCAAGGAGCCCCTTCTGTTGTGGTACTGTTCCTCTCATTTATAATTTTACCATGACGTAAACTGGTTTATTCACTCTAGCCTTCCATTTGAGCATCTTTTTGGAAGTGAGACACTGATGCCATTTGAGCTATATTGGGTAAGGGCAGGACACCAGGCACTGTGACAATATGCCCTTGACTTCCAGGGAGTCTCAGAAAGTGCTGCTCTAGTGAAATGAATCATTGGTCTCATTAATGTGCAGTTGGATCCAGTTTCAGTGTCTGACATGGGAATCACTTGCTCCTCTCAGCAGCACTGTCGGCAGGATGTTTCTGTTATCATTACATTTCATATCTGCATGCCAGCTCAGGTCCTGTGGGAGGGCCGTTCGAAGAAGGGTGGAGGGGGAGCACTGCTTGTCCTGGCAAACTTCTTGTGCTGGCACCATTTCAGACGGCAAGGAAAGTAAATGAGCAGCCAAGTTTGGCAATACGTCGATATTAGCTGTGATACAGGAATGCGTCTAGCCCCTGCTGCTTGTTACCATGATGATACAGACTGCGTCTTCTAATGTAATTAGCAATGATATTCATTCAATATAATTTTAATATGTTTTGCTACTTCTTAAAGGGTCATTTAGAGGACTGGTTCTGAGGCTGTTATTAGCCCTCAAAAAGCACAAGCCTACGAATGAAGAATTTTACATAGCACTGATGTACTGTGTAACCGATCTCTCCTGATTTGTTTACAACATTCAGAGCCATTTTTAGTTGCCTGCCCTTGGGGCCACCTAATTGCTGAGAATGTTTTCCTCTAATTTACATCATTCAAATAACAGTACCTCATATCCATATCTGTGTCCATGAGCTAAACAGTAGTGAACACTTTGAATGTTTTGAAATGCAATTTTTTGACCTTGGTGGTACTTATTATTAATGTACGAATGATAAAAAAAAACTAAGCATTAGCGGCTTATGTTCTCCATTGACCCAGACCTTGAAGCCTTTCTTCATAGAGGTGGACATTTCTTTTAGGAGTCGGATCCTTCTCTCTTAAAAGGGCAGTAAAAGAGCTTCTTCTCCAAAGCCACTCCACCTCCAAAGAATTCTAATATAGGTGCCTACAAACTAAATTGGAGGGGTAGCATGAGTCCTGTGACCTTCTACATGGCCCATGACAACCTGTTTTACCTGTAGTCTGTTCATTGCTTAAAACCCCATACGGTTTGTTGGTCCTTGGTCTACTAATTTGCTTTCATCATTCATTTTTCCTCAGTACTACTCTTTTGACCATAGAGATTTGGTTACTGAAATTGTGTCACTTTGGTTTCTTTTGGTTTATGTTTTTTCTACTTTTTGCACACTATTTGCCACACATAAATATACCTTAGCCGCCAACACAGATGAGACAACCACTGCTTGTGCCGCAGTCAAATAAATGGGTCATAAAATGTAAGAGAGTTAGAGAGCTAAGCAGTCTAAAATGGGAGTCACAAGCAGAAGGATGTAGCTACCGAGCTCTCCTCCTCCCCTCTGACTCTAAGCTCCCCACACCTCTGGTTAATCCCTGCCCTGCTGTCATCTAGCTGACTCTCCTGGCTGACTGATCATCTCTGCTACAGATGAGAAGCAGGAGTCCATGCGGTGATGCTCCTGGGCTATTGCTATTGCTCTGCACTGCTCTGGTGAACGGGTTCCTGAGGTCATGGCACACGGCTGGATTTCTGGACTTTTTTGGACATGGTGATGCTTGGATAACGCGATATGCCAGGGTATGCGAGAGGAGGATGTCAGCAGTTAGAAGCATGCCACTGGGACAATGGAACTCTGCTGATTCAGATGGCCTCTGTGAGGATCTATGTGCCCTCTATGAGGGTAACAGGATGTCTCTGTATGCAGCCAGCCCTTTGTCCTCCCTTGGAGGTGTGGAAGCCTGGGTGCTGCGGGCTGCCGGGACATGTAACAGAGAGATGTTGGGCGCCATAAACTGTTAAACAGTGATGCTCCTGCTGGAGCATGCCAACGGGGACAAAGACACTTTGTAGTCTTATATGCCCTTGGGATTGAAATAAACTGCCTATATGCCCTCTATGATGGAATTGAAAATGGAGCCTATTTGCAGTACTTTAACCCTTTAAGGACACAGCTCATTTTCTCCCTTAAGACGCAACCCTTTTGTGTAAATCTGACCACCGTCACTTTACGAATTAATAACGCAAAAACGCTTTTACCGATTATTCTGATATTGTTTTTTCGTGACATATTCTACTTTATGTTGGTGGTAAATTTTTGTCGCTACTTGCATCCTTTCTTGGTGAAAAATCCCCAAATTTCATGAAAATTTAGAAAATGTTGCATTTTTCTAAATTTGAAGCTCTTTGCTGGTAAGGAAAATGGATATTCAAAATAAATTTTATATTGATTCACAAATACAATATGTCTACTTTATGTTGGCATCATAAAATGGACATATTTTTACTTTTTGAAAACATTAGAGGGCTTCAAAGTATAGCAACAATTTTCAAAATGTTGATGAAAATTGCAAAATCTGAAGGGACAGATGTTACAGAACTACAACTCCCAGCATGCCTGGGCAGTCTTGGCATGCTGAGAGTTGTAGTTTGGCAACATCTGGAGGGCCACCATTTGGGCACCACTGTAGTAGTGGTCTCCAAACTGTGACCCTCCAGTTGTTGCAAAACTACAACTCCCAGCATACCCAGACAGTTTGGCAACCACTAGAAGGGCAGCAGTAAAGATCGATTTACTGCCCCCTTCCTCCCCCCCCACCGCACCATCGCCTCCCTACCTGCGCAGCTGATCTCCGCAGTCTCCACCGATGGTCCCCACGGCATCTTCTCTTCAGGTACCCCCCGCCATCTTCTCCCCCCATTCTGCCCAACATCCAGGGGTGGGAAGAGCGGGGGGTTTCCATGGCAACCCCCTGTCATGCGCTGCCATTGGTCAGAATTTATTTCTGACTAATTTCAGGGGATAGGAGGAGATCGCAGCACTGCAATCTCGCTCCTATCCCTCAGGATGATCGTGGCTGTCACTGACAGCTCCGATCATCCCGTTTTTCTGGGCGATCGGGTCACCAGAGACCCGATCAGCCCGGAATAGAAGAAAATCGCATTTCTGAATTGACATGCGATTCTCTGCAATCGCCGACATGGGGGGGGGGGTCTCAGGACCCCCCTCGGCGATGTGCCGGGATGCCTGCTGAATGATTTCAGCAGGCATCCCGGTCCCCAACCGGCTAGAGGCAGGGACCGGAATTCCCATGGGCGTATGCATACGCCCTACGTCCTTAAGGACTCGGGATGCAGGGCGTATGCATACGCCCTACATCCTGAAAGGTTAAGAATTTTTTTTTTTTGTGGCCTGCATAATAGACATGTGCAAGGTCGACTTTATAAGTTGTTTTGACTCGCGAATCTATGACAGTTACATACAGTCTATTTGCCTGCCTGGGTAAAAGCCTAGCAGGATATGTACATTTCACCACTTGACTCAAACATGTTTATATTTGTCAGGAAAGGAAAGGAGAATTTGTGTGTGTGTTTGATAGGTCTCGATTCAGCTAGCAATCTATGATCTCTATATTGTTATTTCTCAGGAATATTGTGACTTAAAAGAAACTACTGCAGTGCTGGATACCGGTCCAAAACCGGAGGAGCAGTGGTCAGAGCACCGAAGATGACATGCTGGTAATTTACCATGAATGCGTGTCCTTGCTGCTCCGCTCTGCCGTTTCTATGGGCGCACGCATTGGATGTCAGTGACATGCCTGCGTGTGCTACCTCCCGGCGGCCCCTGCGTTTTTAAAGTTAACGCAGGGCCACAGAAAGGAAACTCATAATCCATACTCCGGGAGTCCCGGCCGATTGCAGCACTCGGCGTATGAGATGAATCCCAACTTTTGAGAACATTTTATTGGGTTTAAAAGTCGTCTTATACGCCGAAAAATACAGTAATTTTTTTTTTTTTTGCTTTAGTTTTGCTTATGTGCTACATATTTATCATACTTTCACAGGGGGTTGATAAATTTGGAGCACATAAGCAAAAGAGACTTTTTTGCTACTTTTAAAATTTGCTCACGTACGGGAGTTTTGCACTCAGGGTCAGACCTGGAGTAGCCTTGCAACTTTTTTTGCCTACGTGCGACTTTCGAACATCATAAATACCTGACCACTGCAAAGTGAAAACTGAAATTTACTTAGTTAAGGCTGTTTGCAACTTTTTGCTTACTCACAAAAGTCATGCAAAAAAGTTCTAAGGCGAATGTGCGACTGTTTGTGCGACTTTTGTGTGCAAAAAAAAAAGAGGAAATAATATTGTGGTTTAAAAGAAAGAAAAAGGGAGAAAAAAAACTTCACATTGTTTTTCCTTTCATTTTTGGGGTTTATTTTTATTCATAGTTTTTTATTATTTATTCAATTTTTCTTTTTATTTATTTACTTATCTCTTTCGCTTCTTCTAGCATATTTCCCCCGAGTTGGATACTTGTATGGATCATTATCATATTCTTATACCACTATATTCCTATTTGTTTTAACTTTTTATAGCCTTTATTGGAACATAATATGGGTAGGACTTGTCTGGGGTGGGGCGTAGATATATGTTTCATAGATTGTGCATTTCATGCTTGTGCTGTCAAGACATAGACACCAATGATAAATCTCCTGTACACCCCCCTCCCCCCCATGTTGTCTTTGAACAAAGAATGCTTTCATTGCATGCTTTAGCTTTTTTTTTTTTTTTTTTTTAAATACTACATTTAAGTGACAAGCACATCCAAAAAATGCATCTTAGCTTGCTCTTTCTTCCTCAATTGATTTTGATGGTCAAATCAAAAACATCAAAAACTGCTTGAAAAAAATCTCACCTACAGGTTTTACATGCACTACCTCCATCAGTGATAATTTTTTTAGGACTAGATTGGACCTCTTGGTCTACACCATGTGACCATTAGGCCAACATTAACCCCTTCAGGATTCAGGGCATACAGATACGGCCTGGCGTCCTGGTAGTTAAGGACACAGGGCGTACCTGTACACCCGTGGGAATGTCATTCAGCAGGCATCCCGTGACAATGCGCAGGGATCCGCCCAATGCCCAGGTGATTCCGGTCACGTGTGACCTAATGACCCAGAATTAGAAGGTGATCGGCTTTGTAACAAACACCGCCAATCACCTCCTGTAGCTAGGAGGATGTGGCGATCCCGTCACCTCCCCAGGAGTGCTGCTATTGGTCAAATGATCGTCAGACCAATAGCAGCCGGCAGAGGAGGGGTTAATGTCCCCTTTTCTCAGCTCTGCTCGCCCTCAGGGCTGAAGAAAAGCTGTGTAGTGCAGGGTGAGCTTCATTGTACAGGGACAGGTATGAGGTAAAAAAAAAGTAAAAGTAAAAAAAGTTTTTTTGTTTTGTTTTTTTTTGCTGTTCTGGCTCCATAGGGGCTTTCTAAATGTTGAAAAGAAAACTTTTGTGTGCAGCTCACAACCAACATCCGAGGTATATGTGGTTAAAAAGATCGATCTCCACCTATCAAAAATATAATAGTAGTTAATAGTATTTTTTAACCACACCTTAAGGATGATACACAATGAAAAAATAATGAAGACAGTTTTTTTATATATGAATGCAAAAATGGTTTATTTTACAATATTAATCACAATTATTAAAACAATATATAAAATTTATGCATAAAAATTACAGACTGATATCATCTGCCATTTGGGCCCCAATGGCTAGAAAATTAAAACACTACTGCTAATAATTCAGATAGCTCCGCTAGTCCGGCAATTAAATGTCAAAAAGATGTAAAAAATTTGATAAGTAGAAAGTCTCTAAAATGGCTACAGTAAGCCGCCCACAGTCACTTACAATGATTATATTATAGTTGCTCACCGTGTCTCCAGCCGTTGGTCATGTACTGCGACGGACCGGGAATGGAAATCTTGCGGCTATTTGGATGTTACGGGCGCTGCAAAACTTGTAAATGCTTTATAGGACTCACAAAGCTGATGAGAGCATAAACTCTGGCAAGAGGCTCCAATGGATGGAAATCTCAGTTGTAGCGTTCCTCCTCTCAGGCAGCGCTTAGATGGATAGGCTGCTTGTGGTTGATTCATGAAGCAGACAGCATACCCGATGTTGTGGAGGTACCTGTGCAATGAGTGGGTCTCCTAGATTTCTTTAAGCCGGCTTTTGATAGTGTAATACCTTTTGCCTACTGAGGAAGGGGTCGATCCAAGCACCCAGAAACACGTCTAGGCACTTATACGGTTTGAATATAGCACCTAAAAAGACGCACTACTAATCTGCATATCATTGCTATCAAAAGCCGGCTTAAAGAAATCTAGGAGACCCACTCATTGCATCTGGCCCTCCACAACATCGGGTATGCTGTCTGCTGCATGAATCAACAACGAGCAGCCTATCCATCAAAGCGCTGCCTGAGAGGAGGAACACTACAACTGAGATTTCCATCCATTGGAGCCTCCTGCCCGAGTTTATGCTCCCATCAGCTTTGTGAGTCCTACACAGCATTTACAAGTTTTGCAGCGCCCGTAACATCCAAATAGCCGCAAGACTTCCATTCCCGGTCCGTCACAGTATGGGACCAGCGGCTGGAGACACGGTGAGCAACGATAATATAATCATTATAAGTGACTGTGGGCGGCTTACTGTAGCCATTTTAGAGGCTTTCTAAATGTGACATGCCCCCCAAAAACCATTTCAGAAAAACTCAGTCTCCTAAATCCCATTGTTGCTCCTTCCCTTCTGAGCCCTCCTGAGTATTTTCTTACTCGAGAGAAATTGAGTTACACATTTTGGGGGGCTTTTTCTTCTTTTACTCCTTGTAAAATTTCAAAAACTGTGTCTATAAGAACATGTGAGTGTAAAAAAATGAAAATTTAGATTTTTCTCCTTCACTTTGCTGCTATTCCTGTAAAACACCTAAATGGTTAATACACTTTCTGAATGTCATTTTGAATACTTTTTTTTTTTTTTGGGGGGGGGCAGTTTTTATATTGTGGTCATTTTTGGGGTATTTATAATATGAAGGCCATTCAAATCCACTTCAAAACTGAACTGGTCTCTGAAAAATTCATATTTGTAGAGTTTTGGGAAAAATTGGAAAATTGCTGCTGAACTTTGAAGCCCTCTGATGTGTTCCAAAAGTAAAAAGAAGTCAACTTTATGATGCAAATATAAAGTAGACCTATTGTATATGTGAATCAATATATAATTTATTTGGTATGTCTATTTTCCTTATAAGCAGATAGTTTCAAATAAAAAAAAAATGCAAAATTTTCAATTTTTTTCAAAAAATTTTGGGATTTTTCACCAAGAAAGGATGCAAGTAACGCCGAAAATTTACCACTAAGGTAAAGTAGAATATGTCACGAAAAAACAATCTCAGAATCAGAGTGAAAAGTAAAAGCATTCCAGAGTGTCTCTGTGTTATACAGAAAATGAATTTGGGGGAATTTTTTTTGAGAGTGGTAAAGATGCTATATAATAAACCCAAAGCAAGGAATAATCTTAACCCCTTAAGGACTCAGGGTTTTTCCGTTTTTTCACTTTCGTTTTTTCCTCCTTACCTTTTAAAAATCATAACCCTTTCAATTTTCCACCTAAAAATCCATATTATGGCTTATTTTTTGCGTCGCCAATTCTACTTTGCAGTGACAGTAGTCATTTTACCCAAAAATGCACGGCGAAACGGAAAAAAAAATCAATGTGCGACAAAATCGAAAAAAAACGCCATTTTGTAACTTTTGGGGCTTCCGTTTCTACGCAGTGCATATTTCGGTAAAAATTACACCTTATCATTATTCTGTAGGTCCATACGGTTAAAATGATAGCCTACTTATATAGGTGTGATTTTGTTGCACTTCTGGAAAAAATCATAACTACATGCAGGAAAATGTATACGTTTAAAAATGTCATCTTCTGACCCCTATAACTTTTTTATTTTTTCATGTACAGGGCGGTATGAGGACTGATTTTTTGCGCCGTGATCTGAAGCTTTTATCGGTATGATTTTTGTTTTGATCGGACTTTTTGATCACTTTTTATTCATTTTTTTAATGGTATAAAAAGTGACCAAAATACACTTTTTTGGACTTTGGAATTTTTTTGCGCGTATGCCATTGACCGTGCGGTTTAATTAATGATATTTTTTTATAGTTCGGACAGTTACACACGCGGCGATACCACATATGTTTATTTATTTTATTTTTTTACACTGTTTTATTTTTTTTTTATGGGAAAAGGGGGGTGATTCAAACTTTTATTAGGGAAGGGGTTAAATGACCTTTATTAACACTTTTTTTTTACATTTTTTCTGCAGTGTTATAGGTCCCATAGGGACCTATAACACTGCACACACTGATCTCCTATGCTGATCACTGGTGTGTATTAACACTCCTGTGATCAGCATTATCGGCGCTTGACTGCTCCTGCCTGGATCTCAGGCACGGAGCAGTCATTCGCCGATCGGACACTGAGGAGGCAGGTAAGGGCCCTCCCGGTTTCCGATCAGCTGTTCGGGACGCCGCGATTTCACCGCGGCGGTCCCGAACAGCCCGACTGAGCAGCCGGGATACTTTCAGTTTCACTTTAGAAGCGGCGGTCAGCTTTGACCGCCGCTTCTAATGGGTTAATACGCACATCGCCGCGATCGGCGATGTGTGGTATTAGCCGCGGGTCCCGGCCGTTGATGAGCACCGGGACAGAAGCGATATGATGGAGGATCGCGGCACGATCCCGCTTCATATCGCGGGAGCCGGCACAGGACGTAAATATACGTCCTGCGTCGTTAAAGGGGTTCTCCCGTGGCTAACTTTTTTTTTTTTTTTTAAATCAACTGGTGCCAGAACGTTAAACAGGTTTGTAAATTACTTCTATTTAAAAATCTTAATCCTTCCAGTATTTTAGGGGCTGCATAATACAGAGGAAATTCCTATCTTTTTAGATTTCTCTGATGTCATGACCACAGTGCTCTCTGCTGACCTCTGCTGTCCATTTTAGGAACTGTTCAGAGTAGGAGAAAATCCCCATAGCAAACATATGCTGCTCTGGACAGTTCCTAAAATGGACAGAGATGTCAGCAGAGAGCACTGTGGTCATGAAATCAGAGAAATCTAAAAAGATAAGCATCTCCTCTGTAGTATATAGCCGCTAAAAAGTTAAGATTTTTTAATAGAAGTAATTTACAAATCTGATTAACTTTCTGGCACCAGTTGATTTAAAAAAAAAAGTTTTCCATGGGAGTACCCCTTTAATAATAACAAGTAATGTGGTGGAATTGCAAAGGGGTACAAGGCAGGGGTGTCCCCTGTCCCCTAAGCTATTTGCATTATGCGTAGAACCATTGGCACAAAAATTTAGAGATACGGATATATTTGAGGGATTTGGCCTTGGAAGAAAGAGTGATAGAATTTTACTTTATGCAGATGACATAATCCTATTTATTAAGGATTACGAAAAAGATATAATGGGAGTAATTAGTATGGTAGAGGAATTCGGTAATTTTTCCAGATTTAGAATCAATTGGGGGAAATCGGCAGTACTGCAGTTAAGGGTAAAAATAACAGATGATAAAGAGGAAACATCGATAATACAGAGGAGAGATAGCATAGAGTACCTAGCATAAAAGATTTGATACAATTAAATATAGTCCCCCTAAAAAATAAGATCAGAGAAAAAGTAGTGATCTGGAATAAACTCCCCCTTGGTATGGCAGATAGGATATTATTGTCGAAGATGATTTTGTTGCCCATGGCTTTACACGTGATTCGAACTGCCCCGATATGGGTGATTAAGTATTTAAAATTATTACAAAAAGAAATAAATGAGTTGGTATGGGGTCATAAACAACGAAAATGGAACTACTATGCGCCCCAGTCCAGATGCGTGGTCTGGGTATCCCGGTATTAAAATTGTACTATATAGCGTCACAGATAGAGTTTAGGCAGAGGGAGTCTCTAAATACTGACATTTTTTTTAGGGAAAAAGGAAATCACTGATATGAGCTTATTTGAATTAGTTGAGAGTGGTAGAGTGAATCACTTGGATAAAAATAAAACACACTTGGTAAGATTACTTAATAAGATGTGGGAATGGTTGAGGAAAATATTAGGAATTAAAGGTAGTTTAATGTTTACACGGGTATGGGAAAACACTAATTTCCCAAAACTTAATAAAATAAGTAATTACGTAAACTGGGAAAAATACGAGATTAAAAGAGTTGCACAATTGGTACAGGATAAAACAATAATTGGGTGGGACACTTTGATAGAAAAATATAAGATAAAAAGGAGTTCATTTTTTGAATATGTACAAGTGAGAGACACAATTTAAGATGGCTAGTGGAAGAACACTTGATGATGGACACTATATTTAGTTTACAGGATAGTACAAAAAAAATACTGGGTAAAATATACAAGGGGATTGTAGAAGTAGTATCTAACCGTAAAATTTTTAAGAACAAGAGATAAATTGAGGGGAGAAGTAGGGGTGATATCTGATGAAGAATGGAGAGAAATTTTTTAATAATATTAACCAAGCATCAAGAAAAGGAAACCACAAAGTCTTGTTAATTAAAATTATTCATAGATTACCTTACACACCGAAATTTCTGCATAGTATTGCAAAAAGGGGGAATTTGGACTGCCCTAAATGTCAAGCATTTGATGCAGATCTGATACACATGCTTTGGGGTTTCCCGAGAGTATACAAATTATGGGAAGAAATTTTCAATAAAATAGATCAAAATTTTAAGACCCAACTCCCTAGGGACATTAGAACAGCAGTTCTCGGAATAGGGCTTAGTAAACAAAAAAATAAGCTGATAAGTAATAAATTATTGGGTATTTCAAAAATTTGTAGGATGTGGTTTGCCCCTGAGGGAACGAGTATAAAGGAATGGAGCAGTTTTATGGAAAAAATTTAAACCTATGACACAATATACAATAAGAACAGAACCAAAAAAAGGTACCAGAGTTTGTCTAGAGTAGAGGCAATGGAAGGGTTAGGGGAAATGGCTGGTGAGAGGGGGGGGGGGGAGGTGGGAATTTGTACCAGATGATATTTGTTTTTGAACTGAACTACGTTTTGTATTTTAAAAGATGGAAAATTTGAAAAAAAATATATATATAAAAAAAAAAAAAATAAAAAAAAAAAAAAAAAAAAATATATATATATATATATATATATATATATATATATATATATAAAAAAGCATTCCAGAGTTATTAATGCTTAAAGTAACAGTGGTCAGATTTGCAAAATACGCTCTGGTTCTTAAAGGGGTACTCTACCCCTAGACATCTTATCCCCTATCCAAAGGATAGGCAATAAGATGTAAGATTGCCTGGGTCCCGCTGCTGGGGACCCCCGGGATTGCTGCTGGGGCACTGCCCTATCATAACTACACGGAGCGAGCTCGCTCTGCGCATAATGACGGGCAATACAGGTCCCGGAGCATTGTTACGTCACGGCTCCGCCCCTCGTGATGTCATGACCCGCCCCCTCAAGACAAGTCTATGGGAGGGGGCATGGTGGCCGTCACGCCCCCTGCCATAGACTTGCATTAAGGGGGTGGGCTGTGATGTCACAAGGGGCGGAGCCATGACGTCACACTGCTCCATCCCCTGTATAGCCTGTCATTACGCACAGAGCGAACTGCAGAGCGCGGTACCGTAGCGGCGATCCCGGGGATCCCCAGTAGCGGGACCCCGGCGATCTGACATCTTATGTCCTATCCTTTGGATAGGGGATAAGATGTCTAGGGGCGGAGTACCCCTTTAAGATGAAAATGGGCTTGGTCCTTAAGGGGTTGATAGTTAGTTATCAGCTCTATATCGAATAAAGACTAATCATGCCCGTCTCTTAGTTCATGGCTGTTTGGAAAGTTATAAAATAGTATTTTCCTTATAAGCTCTAGAGCCATAGAGAATCGTGTTTTTCTTATACGCTCAAGAGTCAAAGAGGCCAGGCAGAGCGGCAGTAGGCACTCCTCCTCCCTCCCCACGTCTTTCTACCCTGTATGATTGATGTATAGGCTTCCAACACTGAGTATGATAAAATCAATTATGCAGGGCGGTGAGGGGTGGTGAAGGGAGCATGCTGCAGCTCAGCCTGGCCTCTATGACTCTTGAGCTCATAATAAAAACA
This sequence comes from Hyla sarda, assembly GCF_029499605.1. Lineage (NCBI taxonomy): Eukaryota > Metazoa > Chordata > Amphibia > Anura > Hylidae > Hyla > Hyla sarda. The sequence goes on along the minus strand of NC_079192.1, from coordinate 106,682,044 downwards.
TGGTTTTATAAGAAAAGCAAACAGCCATCAATTAAAAGACAGGTATCATGTATTTGATCTCACTCAGTTATCTGTCCATAGCTACAGCTCTGAGCATGATTCACAGCTGACAGATTCCCTATCAGCTGAATGTGCATTTAGATTTATTTTCTTTCAATAGAGTTTTTAAAACATTTAACTTTATGTGCCATATCTTTAACTGTGCATTAGATACAATGTGTGATTCAAGCACCTTACATTTGATAAGGGTTAAAGGGGTACTCCAAAGGATAGGGGATAAAATGTCTGATTGCTGAGGTCCCACCCCCAGGACCCCTCCACAATCTCTGTTCAGCACCTGGCGTTCTGAATGCTGAGTTTGGGAGGCCGTGGTTGTGATGTCACGTCAAACCCCCTCGTGGCGTCATGCCACGCCCCTCCATTTATGTCTATGGGCGCAGTGACCATGCTTAGATATTGCGGGGTCTAGGGGCGGAGAACCCCTTTTAAATGCATGATTTAAACTAAATACAAAAACAATTATAATTAAAATATAATGAACATGACAGAGATGAAATTTTAAATTGATATAGAGAGAGAGGGCCCTGCCTGTGAGGGCTTATAATTGAAAAGGGTAAGGGAGGCAAACAGAAGGTGAGGGGGGCAGCTGGTCATCTGTAAGAAGGGTAGAAAGTAGCTGTTCAAAGTACAGTGCAGTGGCAGCAGGATTATTGAAGGTCGAAGGCTTGCTTGAAGAGATGGGTCTTCAGGTTGCTCTTGAAGGTCTTCATGGTGGATGAGAGCCTAATAAGTTGGGGTAGTGAATTCTAGTGTATGGGAAAAGCTCGAGAGAAGTCTTGGAGAGGGTTGTGTGAGGTGCAGACGAGGGGAAAGCATAAGCAAGGGTCTTGAGAGGGTAGCGAATTACATGAGGGGCGTTAACAGAAGATTAGGTCAGAGATGTAAAGGGGATGGTCTTGTAGATAGTCTTGTATGTTGTGGTGGACAGTTTAAATGGATTTCCTTGGGCAATGGGTAGCCAGTGAAGAAACTGGCACATGGGAGAGGCTGAGAAGAAACAAAGTAAGAGGGGGATTAGTCAAGCAGCAGAGTTGAGGATGGATTGGAGGAGAGCAAGAATGTTTAATGGAAGGAGGAGAATGTTGCAGTAGTCCAAACAAGAGATGATGAAGGCATGTACCAGTAGTTTAGTTGAGTCAAAGTTTAGGAATGTGCCAATATGAGAGATGTTTTTGAGGTAAAGGCGACAGGAGGTGGTAATGGTTTAAAAAACAATGCTAAGTTTAAGGTGACCCCACAAGGCAGCCGACTTGTGGGGCTGGAGAGAGAGTGAAGCCATTGACCGAGATTAATTGATTGGATGGGGGTGGTGGTGCAGGTTGGTGAAAAAAACGCTTTCATCATGTTGAGTTTGAGAAAGCGGGAGGAAAAAAAGGAAGATATAGCTGACAGACAATCCTCCTGATATTGAATAGAGTACTTCGCCCCTAGACATCTTATACCCTATCCCACCACTGGGGACCCCCGCTATCTCTCCTGCAGCACCCCCTGTCATCTGTTGCATGGAGTGAACTTCGCTCCGTGTCTGATGACGGGCCATACAGGGGCAGAAGTATCGTGACATCATGGCCCCACTCCTTGTGACATCATGGCCCACCCCCTCAATACAAGTCTATGGGAGGGGACATCACGATACTCTGGCCCCTGTATCGCCTGTCATCAGGCACGGAGCAAAGTTCGCTCCATGCAGCAGATGACAGGGGGTGCTGCAGGAGAGATCGTGAGGGTCCCCAGCGGGGGAACCCCCGCGATCAGACATCTAATATCCTATACTTTGGGGCCCTTTAACTTTTTTCTTACAAATAATTCAAATGTTTCAAACATTCAGTTATTAATCCAATTGCTAATATATAACTCTAAGTATCAGTTAAATGCAGCAATTAGTAATTGATGCAACGGTACAAATAGGCACAATATTCTCCAATGAATAACTTATGGATGCAATTAAATCCCCTGAAAACCATCCCAGCTTGCAGGAAAGTATTGCAGCCCAATCTGGCTAAGTCTAACAGCTGACTCACTGTGATAACAGGATGTTTGACAACATTACTGAACAAGCAATGCTCATAGTTTTATCAACAATATAGGTGCCTGAAATCTTCCCTCCTTCACCTCCTTCTTCTCTATAAATCGCTTTCATTGGTTCTTCAGTTCCCTGGAGGCACTGTGCTCAGTTCAAGGATTAGGGAAGTGACTGGTCAAAGGGCAGCAGAGGGCACTACAGACCAGTTCAGGTTAAGCTGTGGTCACTTTATCTTTTTCTCTGTTGTTGACACAAGGACATGAGGTCCCAGCCTGAGGTTTTCCTGGCCAAATGTGTTTACAAGCAGGTCAAGGACTTGTGGACAGATAAGCATTACAAAAACAACTTTACAACTCAGACAACAGCAGTGTCTAACCTGTGATCAGAGCAATTTCTACTGTCACTAAATAAGTGATTGTTTAAAGAAGAAGAGGTTCTTTCATTTAAATGTGTTACTTTATTTTCTACAAACTTTTAAAATATTTCCAGCCAAGTGCTCCAAAGCAGTTACATATCTAGTATTTATATAATATAGACACAGCCGTGTTAAACTCATTCACATCTCGTTTTCGCAATACAGTTCCCGTATCAGGTTTTTTGTAAAAAAAAACTATGTCTCAAAACCGGACCGAACCACATACAACCGTGTACAACCATATAGACCTCTCTATGGTTTTAAACTGTATACGGTTTGAAAACAGATCTCCGGTTGCATACGGTTTAATAAGTAAAAAAAACAAAAACTGATACAGTTTTATGTTTGTCCTTAATTAAATAAAGTTCTTCTTGTTCTATTTGTGGGAAGAACTTTCGGCATGCACTGCGCATGTGCAAACTGTATTGTGCAAACCAGATGGAACCGTACGCACATACGGTTCAGTGCGGTTCCCATAGACCATTTTAAAAAAAAACGTATACGGGTTGTATCCGGTTTTTCACCCGGACATAAAACCGTAGTAGACTACGGTTTTGGAGACTGGAAAAACGGATAAAACCGTAAATGAGGCAAAGCGTACACAACCGGTTGCTACGGTTGTCATACGGTTTTCTATAAAATGTCTATACATACGGTTTGCAATACGGTTCCATACGTTTTTTTTTCACTGAAACCGGATAAGGGAACCGTATTGCAAAAACAGATGTGATTGCAGCCCAAAATGGTTTTTGCATATGTAGACATGGAATTTAAAGGGGTACTCTGCTGCTCAGTGTTTGGAACAAACTGTTCCTGTCACGCCCCCTCCCATAGACTTGCATTGAGGGGATGGGGCGTGACGTCATGGGGGGGGGGGTCCAGCGTTCGGAATAGTTTGTTCCAAATGCTGAGCAGCAGAGTACCCCTTTAAGGTCACTGGGGGGTGGCCGGGAAGGATGGAAGTGCAGTGCTGTCTGAAATTAGTTGTTATATGGTACAAAACAGAATAAGAGCTGTGTTTTTTTCCTAAATGAATTTTGTAGCCATTACGTGCTCTACAGTACTTGTTATGCAGACTCTTTAAGGGTAAATTTGCTTATCTATTTGGTAATATGTGATCTTCTCCTATACAAGGTGCTTATTCCACTCAGGAATCCTTTGTATGTTCTAAAGCTAGATTTTTTTTTTGAACAAATATAAATAAAAGTCCATGCACATTCCTCTACTATCAGTCAGCTATGGGCCCTACCGTACCAGTGTGTGCAACAAGTTTTGTGATTTTTCCTCTAAGTATCTGTGAAATAAAAAGGCATATCATGTTGTAACACATGGAGTGGTGTTTCTGCATTTCTTCTATAGTAGAAGACAGAGTTTAATAAAGGTGGCACACTGCAGAATTGAGAGCAATTATATGGCTATGATATGCTTATGTTAACACACCATAAAAAAGCAGCCATATATATTTTTGTTTTGCGTCAGCTTTTTTTTTTGTGCTTAAAAATGAACGTTTTAATAGCAATAATAATAATAATAACAATAATACATTATAATCTTCCAATAGCGGGCACTCACAGAGAATAAAAAAATGTCCGCTATTGAGAGAAGTCCCCTATTGGGAATTACCTATAAAACACAATAAAAAGCAATATTACAGTAGAATCTCCTAGTGTCATTTAATCTCCTCTTATCCCCCTGTATCATCAATCTCCCTTTATCATTTCATCCCCTCTTTTATACCCTGTGCCATCTTATTCCCACGCGCATTGTGCCAAATTATCCCCCCCCCCCACTTACCCCACTGTGCCACATTATTTTCCCTTGATCCCCCCTCCCCGTGCCATTTCATTCCCCCTTCATTACCCTCTGTGTAAATTCATCACCCCCTCTTTATGAAGTGACATAGGGGGGGATAAAGGGGGGAAAATGGCACTGGGGGGTGGTAAAGAGGGGGTGAGGAATTTGCACAGAGGGCAATAAAGTTGGAATTAAATAGCACAGGGGGAATCATAAACGGGCAATAAAGGGGGAGGGGATGATTTGGCACAGGGGAATAAAATGGCACAGGGGGGGGATCAGGGAAGGAGTGGGGTGAATCATGTGGCTGGCAGACTTACAGAAGCAGGAGACAACTGTTTAAGCATTGGTCTTTTGCTGCTGTGCTAGGGTTGCTGCAGGGGGGTGCAGCGGGGCCTTGGCCCCTTAATGGGGTATTGGCGGCAACCCCTGACAACAGCACTGTGTACAAGGTAGATAAGCCTGGTTGTCCCCTATTGGAAGTGTTTTGTCCTCTAATAAGAGTGTTTTGTCCCCTATTGGGAGTATTTTGTCCCCTATTGTCCCCTATTGGGTGTGTCTGCGTCTGCTATTAAGAATGTCCCCTATTCAGAGGGTGCAAATACATTAAGTCTTATGGGACTCTGCCAAATAATTAAAAACCGTCCGCTATTGGGAGGAGTCCCCTATTGGGAGGTGACCGCTATGGGAGATTTTACTGTATTTAACCCCTTAAGGACGCAGCCCATTTGGGCCTTAAGGACTCAGACAATTTTAATTTTATGTTTTGGTTTTTTCGTCCTTGCCTTCTAAAAATCATAACTCTTTTAGATTTTCATCCACAGACTAGTATGAGGGCCTGTTTTTTGCGCAACCAGCTGTCCTTTGTAATGACATCACTCACTTTGCAGAAAACCGCAATTTAGCAAATTTTGGAAGGTTTCGTTTTCATGCTGCACACATGCTGTAAAATAGACATATGTTCTTTATTCTTTGGGTCAATACAATTAAAATGATACCCATGATTACATACTTTTATATTATTATACCGCTTAAAAAAAAATCGCAAACTTTTTAACTAAATGAGTGCATTTAAAATCCCTCTACTTTGCTGACCTATAACTTTCTCATTTTCTGTATAAGCGGTGGTATGAGGGTTCATTTTTTGGGCCAGGATCTGTCATTTTTTTTATACTCCATTTGCATATATAAAACGTTTAATACATTTTTTTATCAATTTTATTTGGAGTAAAATGTTATAAAAAGCTTTGGCCTTTTTTTTTTTTTTTTTTTTTACGTTCTCGCCCTTCACCGTACGGGATAATTAACATTCTATTTTAATAGTTTGGATATTTACACATGCGGTGATACCAAATATGTTTATAAAAAAAAATTTACACTTTTTGGGGGTAAAATGGGGAAAAACTGACAATTTACATTTTTATTAGGGGAGGGGATTTTTCACATTTTTTTTACTTTTATTTTTTACTTTTTTTTTTACTACACTTTAATAGTCCCCATAGGGGGCTATTTATAGCAATAATTCAATTGCTAATACTGTTCAATGCTATGCATAGGGCATAGCACTGATTAGGGTTATCGGTCATCTTCTACTCTGGTCTGCTCGATGGCAGCAGAAGACCCATAGAAGGCAGCTGAGGCAGGTGAGGGAACCTCCGCCTGCCATTCTGGATAATGGGATTGCCGTTGCAGCGATTTTAGTGACTGCACTGCCGCAGATGCCGTGATCTGTATTGATCACGGCATCTGAGGGGTTAATGGTGGACATCCATGTGATCGCGGATGTTGGCAATTACCGGCAGGTCCCAGGCTGCTATCAGCAGCCGGGACCTGCTGCGGATGACCCGAGCATCGCTCTGATGCTCGCGGTTATGTATAGGACGTAAATGTACATCCTGGTGCGTTAAGTACCAGCTCACCAGGACGTACATTTATGTCCTGCGTCATTAAGGGGTTGAACGCTAACAAATTTAGCACTAAGATTTATGTTGTCTGGCCAAAATTATCATACCTAAAAAATAATAAAAATAAAAGTCTACAAGTATTGGCCAGTCTTACATAAGTAATTAGATTCTGCAGTAAGGGTATGATGGACACTTGAGACTTGTTATTTCTTATGAAAATTCTTTGTAAAGAAAATATGGCTAATAAAGGGCTATTAAAGTATATATTTTGCTACTGACCACTTTCTATAATGATAATCTAAAGTACAATTATTATTATTATTATTATTATTATTATATGCTTGCACAACTTGGCATTCCATAGCCAAAGGGACTCCATAAGAGCTCCCTCTCCCATTTATACATTGTTTAGCAATGGTACACCAGTAGTGTAATGTGCCATTGTGAATAATTTTATATAGTTAACTATGGTTGACCATTTGGCCATTTTAGACAACTTGTACCTTAAATGTATTGCCAGTTTTTGGCTACTAGGGATTAACAAGGTTTAAAGCAGTTATGCAGATTTTCCAGAGCTAAGGGTCCTAAAGAGCTTGTTATCCCACTTTTACCTATAAACAGCTGCTTTTGTCCATTTGGCTTGTCATTTTCTTTATTTTTTTCTTCTGAATTAAATAACTCTAAGCTGTATCACCCTCTGTGACAAATTATGGTAGGAAATAAATTCTAGTACTTGATAATCCCTGTAAAACATAGTTTTATTGAAAAATATTTCTGGTCGCAGTAGTACAACACATTTTTTGTGGCTTATTTTATTCCTGTAAAAGGACATATGAGACAATGGCAGCTGTAAAGAATTAGACCTCCATGCTCACCGAACAGCAGGAGGGGGATTCGGCAGCCTAAACACTGTAGGAGTTTATTGTGTGACACACACATGAATACCAATTCCTCTCACAAACTAAGGACATTAAGGGATATTGAAATTAAAACCTACAAAAACATCAGCCATACTTACATAGAGAGGATTTTGTGGAAACCTCCCCTCTCCGGCTGCATGTGTAAATTTGTGGTAATTATATTTGCATCATTTTTCCCCCTCCTTTTTAAGTCTCCTGAATGTTTTACAATCTGTGACTACACAAAAGGCAGGACATAGATCCCAAAGTGCCGACAATCTCTTAGCAAATCAATAAACTGGTATTAGCACAACATGAATTACAGGACTTCCCACTAAATTGTGGATGTTCTGAAACAACAACATGCTGGTTAAAAAAAAGCCATGACATAGTTACAGATTTAGTTACAGGTTGTCATTATTATACTGTTATTTTAGGACTTAACTAAATGATCTACTACTACTAATACTACTACTACTACTAGGAAGGAAAGATGTGCAAAAAACACCATTTGCCACCTACACCACCAAGTATTGATGTGATGCAAAGACCTCTAAAAGGTGGAAGGAAACAACGTATGGTTCATTGTAACTGGTGGGGGTAAAAACTTCCCCTGTAAGGCTTTGCTCTCGCCCCCAATGAATTCCCTTCTTGGCACATGTTACTCGCCATAAAAAGGGCAGCCCCACATAGGAACCGCTCCCTACTTCCACCTAAAAACCCTGTGAAATGGCAGTGTTTGTAGGTGAAAATAGGAGAGGTTCCTGTGTGAGGCTGCCCTTTTTAGGGCGAATAACACTTGTCAAGAAGGGAATTAATAATGCTAGAGTAGGGCCTTACAAGGGAACTTTTTACCCCCACCCCCACCAGTTACAATGGACCACCTTTTAGAGGTCTTTGCATCACATCAATACTTGGTGGTGTTATTGGCACATGGTGTTTTTTGCACACCTTTCCTTTTGTTTGATTAAAAAAAAATTGGGTACATATATTTTATCCTAAGAAAAGTTACGTTTTAGCTAATGTATATCTTCAATACTTACTTGTGGTCTGATGGTGAGGAATATCTGTAACTGAGCAGTAGCACCTTAAATAGGTTTTGCACTGTCCATATTTGTTGGTGTAGCACCATGGACAATCTACTCTGATGCATCAGGCATTTGTGGAGTCGGGGTGCAATGCACGGTAGATGCAGGGCAAATGTTATTAACCCCTTCTTGTCATGACGCTAGGGTGTGGTTGAGCCTTACCCACCCGAAGGTAATACCGCTGATCCTGGGTTAGGCAGGGGCAATGAAGACACCAACACCAGATTAAGGATAACAGTAGCTTTACTGAGGCAAGACTTGTGATCTAGTCTATGCATTAAAGCCAAATATCCCAGGGAGGTGACCAGTGACACAACCTTTGCAGGCTTGCTGGGACTTGCAGTAGTAAGACTGACTTTAGTGCAGGCCACGGTGACTACAGATGGACTTGACAGAGATGGTGACTGACAATAAGATGACTTGACTTACGGATGACCGACTTGTGGCTGCAGGAGTTTAGGCTTGAGGTCTCCAATGTTCTGGACACAGATAGACGACTGCACTGGACCTCAGCAGAAGTAGCAATGTGCTGAGAGAGAGAGATTGAAGCCCCTCCCCTGGTAATATAAGGGGGCTGTGCAAGGAGCCCATAGGTTACTTGGGGGGGGGGGGGGTTCACCTGGTCACTAGAACCCTCTGGGTTACAACCATGTGGTACAAACATTAAAGAAACTACATTAACCCTTTAACGATGCGGTACATAAATGTATGTCCTGGTGAGGTGGTACTTAACGCACCAGGACGTACTTTAACGTCCTATACATAACCACAAGCATCGGAGTGATAATGGAGTCATCATGATCGCATAGATGTCCGCCATTAACCCCTCAGATGCCGTTATCAATAAGATCATGGCATCTGGGGCAGTGTGGTCAATAAAATGGATGATCGGATCACCCACAGCGCTGCCGTGGCAATCTGATCATCCAGAACGGCAGACGGAGGTCCTCTCACCTGCCTCCGCTGCCTTCCACGGGTCTTCTGCTCTGGTCTGAGATCGAGCAGACCAGAGCAGAAGATAACCGATAACACTGATCAGTTCTATGTTCGATGCATAGCACTAAACAGTATTAGCAATCAAATGATTGCTATAAAGTGTAAAAATAAAAGTGAAAAAAAGTAAAAAAAGAAATAAATTAAACAAAATTGAAAAATCCCCTCTCCCCCCAATAAAAAAGTTAATTGTCCCATTTTTAATTTATCAAAATTAAATAAACATATTTGGTATCGCCGCATGCGTAAATATCTGAACTATTAAAATACGTTAATGATACCGTACGGTGAACGGCGTGAATGTAAAAGAAAAAAAAAAGTCCCAAACTGCTGCTTTTTTGTAACATTTTATTCCAAAAAATATTGATTAAAAAAAATGTATTTAAAGTTTTATATATATGCAAATATGGTTTCAGTAAAAAGTACAGATCAGGCCGGAAAAAATGAGTCTTCATACCACCACTTATTCGGAAAAAAGGAAAAAGTTATAGGTCTACAAAATAGAGGGATTTTAAACATACTAGTTTGGTTAGAAAATTTGCGATTTTTTTAGATAGAAAAGTAATAGAAAAGTATCTAATTGTGGGTATCATTTTAATAGGATTGAACCAAAGAATAAAGAAAGCATATTGGAGAGGTTTAGACTAGACTAGACTGCTAGACTAGCAACCTATAGACCCGAGCTACCCAAATGGCACCTATACCCACAGTGTCAGGAGGTTAAACAATTTAAAGGGGTTATCCAGGAAAAAGTTATTTTTATATATCAACTGGCTCCAGAAAGTTAAACAGATTTGTATATTACTTCTATTAAAAAATCTTAATCCTTTCAGTACTTATGAGCTGATGAAGCTGTGTTGTTCTTTTCTGTCTAAGTGCTCTCTGATGACACGTGTCTCGGGAACCGCCCAGTTTAGAAGAAAATCCCCATAGCAAACCTCTTCTACTCTGCGCAGTTCCCGGGACAAGCAGAGATGTCAGCAGAGAGCACTGTTGCCAGACAGAAAACAACAACTCAACTTCAGCAGCTTATAATTATTTAAAGGATTAAGATTTTTTAATAGAAGCAATTTACAAATCTGTTTAACTTTCTGGAGCCAGTTGATATAAAAAAAACCTTTTTTTCCTGGAATACCCCTTTCAATAAAGAGATTGGGGCTCAGGATCATAAATATTGAATCAATATAAATGTATTAAAATATTCAGCTTTATGTGTTTGTGACTCACAGGGCCCTTGTGAGCCAACATATACACATGATAACAATAGTGCAGTATATATGTTGGCAAATATATTATTAATAATAAAAATGAATAAAACAAAGGTAAAATAACATTAAAAGTATGTGGTCACACACTAAAATAGGTCCGACCTGGAAAAAATCTTGTGCAAAAAAGTCCTTTGGCTTTAAATTGGATATGATGGTGCAAAATATAGTATTTGTGCTTTATATGACTTTAACTGTATATGAGTAGCCACTTGGTTACATTAGTATTGTCCAGGTACAAGTCTGAAAGTCCCCAATCCAATCTGGGGGTTAAAGTATCGGAAAGTCTCTGTGGAATATTGTTCATTAGCTGTACTGCAATAGGAGTCCACTGTAATACAGTGATCAAAGGTACCTTGTGCTGTGCGGGAGCCCAGATCCTCATGCCGGTTCTCCCTGTGGGGAAGGTGCTGCTGGAGACTCGGCCGTCTCCTGTATTCACAGCGCAGCTGGCGGTGGGCTACGGTCAGGTGGACTACAGCGCTTCAATGGGTAAAGCAGTAGCAGATTGCAGCGGCGTCCTCGTGTTTGAGGTTGATTGGCAGATAAGGTAACAAAGCTGGATAAATAAATTTCAGACTGTAGCTGTATCTCAATATTAGGGAAAGTGGTGGTCACTGGTATATAATAGTATGGCTGGATGCGTTTCAGGACCTCCGTAGGCCCTTTCTTCAACAGTTCAGTATAATGTTTAAGGGGGTCATTTGCTAACATACATATAGACCTTAAACCCCTCCTCTATGAGAGCATCCCATTCAATTTGCAAGTAATAAAAAAAAGGTGGTGTCAGCTTGGATTTGTAGATTGTTTGCAGGGGATGTAATCGGTTGCTACAATGAAACACAAAGATGTTACATAAATATTAGAAGTATCTATAAGACACACATATCTGTATGCAGTGCTAAAACTAATAGCTATTAAACATCTATAGAAATCAGTGTGTACTAGTGTTATAAATGGAACACAAAAATAAATGTATATAAAAGAGCAATAGATAATAAATTAAATTAAATAAAAATATAAAAAATAAAAAACACATGCTTTGAAAAGATTTGATGCATCAATATCTGTACTTGTATGATCGCACAGAAGTGATCATGTTTAGAATTGTGATGTAAAATGAAATATAAAGAATAATAATAGTACAGTGTTCCCTCAAGTTACAATATTAATTGGTTCCAGGACGACCATTGTATGTTGAAACCATTGTATGTTGAGACCATAACTCTATGGAAACCTGGTAATTGGTTTTAAAGGCCCAAAATGTCATCCAAAAATAGGAAAAAGTGAGGATTAAAGAAAAATAAGTAGATAACTAATACAGATAAAGCAAATCCTTACATATAAAAGTAATAAAGATCTACTGGGAGCTGTAATCACTGTCGATTTCAGTGTTTCCCAAGCAGGGCGCCTGCAGATGTTGCAAAACTACAACTCCCAGCATGCCCGGACAGCTGAAGGCTGTCCGGGCATGCTGGGAGTTGTAGTTTTGCAACAGCTGGGGGCACCCTGCTTGGGAAACACTGGTCTATGTAGAGGACAGGAGCTTCTTCAGGGTCCTGTACAGTACACAATGTCCTAAAAAGTAACATGGAGCCGCCCTCACCTGGTGTCCAAAGGAGCAGCTAACCCTGGTACAGGTAAAGAGTACAGAACATGTAATACCTCCCTGTACTGTAGGGGGTGCTACCAGACACCGGTCAGTGCATGCACTTCAGTAATACAGGTGTTTTACCAGTGAATGTCCATTCTGATTGGTCGGTTCTTTCAGCCATTGACACATTTCACAGACCTGGACTGTCCGTAGCATTGTATGTTGAGTCTGGTTTCAACTTACAATGGTCCAGAAAAGACCATTGTATGTTGAAACTATTGTATGTTGAGGCCATTGTAAGTTGAGGGATCACTGTATTCTCATATGTATATGTTTTATTCTATATATTCCATTTTACATATCATTTCTAAACATGATCACTTGTGTGCGATCATACAAGTATACATATAGATGAATCAAATCTTTTGAAAGTATGTGTTTTTTTATATTTTAATTTTATTATTTATCGCTCTTTTATCTATATTCAATTTAATACACTAGTACACACTGATTACTATAGATGTTTAATAGCTATTCGTTTTAGCACTACATACAGATATGTGTGTCTTATAGATACTTCTCATATATATGTAACATCTTTGTGTTTCATTGTAGCAACCGATTACATCACCTGCAAACAATTGTAGCCTTTTAACTCCCATCTATAAATCCAAGCTAACACCACCTTTTTTCAATTCCTTGCAAATTGGATGTGATGCTCTCATACAGGAGGGGTTTAAGATCTATATATATCTTAGCAAATGACCCCCTTAAACATTATACTGAGCTGCTAAAGAAAGGACCTACGGAGGTCCTGAAACGCGTCCAGCCATACTATTATATAACAGTGATCACCACTCTGCCAATCAATCTGTGTCAGCGTGCGCTACCTCAAATACGAGGACGCCGCTGCAATCTGCTACTGCTGTACCCATTGAAGCGCTGTAGTCCACCTGACCGGAGCCCACCGTGAGCTGCGCTGCGAATACAGGAGACGGCCGAGTCTCCAGCAGCGCCCTCCCCGCCAGGAGAACCGGTACGAGGATCTTGGCTCACGCACAGCACAAGGTACCTTTGATAACTGTATAACAGTGGACTACTATTGCAGTACAGTCAATGAACAATATTCCACAGAGACTTTGCAATACTTTATCCCCGGATTGGGGACTTTCAGACTTGTACCTGGACAATGCTGACGTAACCAAGTGGCTTCTCATATAGAGTTAAAGTCATATAGAGCACAAGTACTATATTGCGCACCATTATATCCAATTTAAAGCCAAAGTACTTTTTTGCACAACATTTTTTCCAGGTCTGACCTATTTGAGTGTATGGCTATATACGTTTAATGTTATTTTACCTTTGTTTTATTCATTTTTATTATTAATAATATATTTGCAAACATATATACTGCACTATTGTTATCATGTGTATCTGTTGTCTCACAAGGGCCCTGTGAGTCACAAACACATAACGCTGAATTTTTTAATAAATTTATATTGATTCAATATTCATGACCCTGAGCCCCAATCTCTTTATTCAAAGAATAAAGAACACATGTAATTTTTACCGTAAAATGTACAGCGTGAAAACGGAACCTTCCAAAATGTGCAAAATTGTGATTTTCTTTTTCATTTTCCCACACAAATAGTATTTGTTTGGTTGTGCCATACATTTCATGATAAAATGAGTGATGGCATTACAACAAACAACTGGTTGCGTAAAAAACAAGCCCTCATACTAGTCTGTGGATGAAAATATAAAAGTTGCACACGCCTGGCGGCCTTCCTTTGGACACCCCAAACTTCTCCGCCTGCAATCCCCCCCTCCCAACTTCCACCAGTGCTACAATCGATATACTTGGCAAGGCGGAGATACATGTCGAACATACAATTGTTCTCTCCCGGTGGCCCACTGACGCCCCTTTTTGATAATCCGCTCTTCCCCCCGACCTCCTCCGGAGGTCCCTTCCTCTCACACACTAGAGACAGTCATATGGTTATTGGAGATCTCCTGTCCCCCACATCACTCAAACCGTTATCTGAAATTGTAACGGGATCTCCTGTAGCACCTATCCATCTCTTTCAATACCATCAGCTAACACATTTTTACAACATCTCTAAGATAGACTTGAACTTACACCGCCAACTCACTGAGTTTGAGCGAATATGCATACTTGACCGACCTCCACCCCGCACGATTAGTCTATTATACTCTCTTCTTTTAGGTAACGTGACCTCCATTCCGCTACCCTTCCGGAAGGGTTGGGAATTGGACCTTGGCCACCAGATCTCTGACGACGACTGGCGAGCAGCCCTGCGCAATTGCCACAGATCCACTATATCCTGCAAAGCTCAGGAAACTAATTATAAAATCCTTACCAGATGGTATAGAGTGCCGACTCAATTAGCCACCTTTTATCCGGGGCTAGATGACTCGTGCTGGCGTTGCCATGCTTCTGAGGGCTCTATGTTACATATCTGGCTGACCTGCCCGTTGTTGTCGGACTTCTGGTCTAATGTTTTCACCATATCCTCCCACATCTCCTCGACCCCCTTACCTATGTCACCGGAGATAGCGCTATTGTCTATATTCCCACCAGGCTTGTTAAAATCCTGCTCCCGATTGGTCTCCTACCTGCTCATTGCGGCTAGGACGGTGATACCTAGACTATGGAAGTGTTCTCAACCGCCCACTATCTCCTCATGGCTCATGGAAGTGACACGTATTCACAGGATGGAGGAACTCCTGGCAGACTCCCCCTCCAGGCTAGCGAAATACAGCTCTACCTGGTCCCCTTGGCTGTCTTTCCTCTCTTCAAAGGAATTCGAAACCATGGGATTATCTCAAACCCTCAATATCTCCTCTACGTCCACCATCCAACCCATCCCTCCCCTGCCAGATACTACTATATGAGCCACACTCGCCATGCCTCCTATCACTTGTTCTTTTACTCACAATGGTCCAGCTGGAGTCTGCGGAGGTCTGGATCCCAGAGTCGGTTGCGATGTGTGTGTGGAGCGGAGACCAACCTGTACTATACATTTCTTCCTCCTTGTCTTCCCCTCTTTGCTTCCTCCTTACCCTTCCTTTCTTTCTTCCTCTCTTTATACTTTGTACTTTCACTTCCTATATTCACAGTATTGCCCAGCAGACAACTTTCTGTTTCTCTTCTTGTTGTTACTATGTCTCTTTGCATAATACAGGTACCTCGCTCATTGGTTTTCTCCCTTTTGTGGAACTAACCTCACTGTTTTGTCCATCAGCAACCTTCCTCTCGTATAAGTAGCAATTATACTCATATCAATAAACTGTTCTATGTATGTTCCCTAACCTGCTGAGAAATGCAAAGAATGATATAGCTGTTATTTGAAACTCCCTATGTGGAGCCCATTTTTATGCTCTACCTTGTACTTATGTGTTTTGGGCCCTCCGGGCTTTGTTTGATTTCTTGTGTTAAAACCTTAATAAAATTTACTTTAAAAAAAAAAAAAGAAAATATAAAAGTTATTATTTTGAAGGGGTTAAATTAGGCAAACCTATATACATAATGGGGGGTATGCAGGGACTCTGCCTGACAGGGCAGGAGGACAATACTGGGACATCACCCATTGGTGGGTGGAAATCCTGGCTGATCCATGCCTGATTTATCTTCACAAAGGTCCGTCTCTCCACATTTTTCGTGGACAGACGAGTTCTCCTTGGGGTGACTATGGCCCCCGCCGCATAAAACACCCACTCTGATGGCACACTACTGTCCGGCAGGACAGATTTTCCAGGGCTAACTTTGCTAGTTGCGATCACAAATCAAGTTTGGCTCCCCAGAAGTCCAGTGGATGTGTTGGCATGGTTATGTCACGGTATGTCACCACCTGCTGGTTCAGGTCCTGCTCCAGGTCTACCTGCTGCTGATGAGTTGCTTCACTATGCGGGTGAAGAGAGGTACTTATCATTGACTGTAGACTCAGGCTGCTACTGATGGAGCTGGTACTGCTCCTGCCACCCCACCCCTCCCCTCCCCAGCAGCCATGGCAGTGGAAGGTGAGCGCAGAGGGCCCCCCGAGTCAGACCTGCGAGAGGATGGACGATGGGGCAGATAGGCATCAGCCAACTGACTACTTAGGATGTTTCTGTAGTAGGTCTGTTTTCTCTCCCTCACAGTGGGTGTAAAAAAGGACCCCATTTTGTGCCGGTAGTGGTAGTTCAATAAGGTGGAGAGCCAGAAGTCATCCCGCTGCCGAATGGTGACAATTCAGCGGTCACTACGCAAGCAAGTGATCATGCATCGTGCCATTTGTGCTAGTGACTCAGAGGGATTTCCTGCCTCCATCTCCACTGCATACTGCCACGATGTGTCTGGGTCCTCTGTCTCGCCTTCCTCATAACCCTCTAGCTGCTCCTGCTCCTCCTCTCCTGTCAGATGACAATAAAAACTGCCCATCTCGCAAAACCTAAACTGTGCTCCACTGTGCCCCTCCCCATCTTCCTCCTCCTCCAGTTCAGCCCCCACAGGACTCGTGTGACCATAAGATGTAGGCACCACGTCTCCAGTGCCCTGTCCATCCATCGTTTCCAACACATATTGTAGTAAATTAATTAGTGGAATGATGTTATTCATTCTGTAATCCTGGCGACTAACTAATAATGTGGCTTACTCAAAGGGCCTGGGCAAACAGCAGGTGTCACATACGAGCTGCCACTGGTTGACATTGAAGTTACACAGGGGAGTCCCTCTATCCGCTTGGATCATCAAAAAATCAGTGATGACTTCTCTGTTCGTATAGTCAGTCCAACATATGGAGGGTGGAATTCCAACATGTGGAAACGTTGCAAATCAGACTATGTTGTGGGATACCATTCTGACGCTGAAGCTTAAGGAGGGTGTGATTTAAATGTATGAGTGGCTGAAGTGTATGCAAAGTTTCCTTCCCATTGTTACTATGTCTTACAAATGGGGGAACACTTCAGGAACCGCTTGACAACCAGAATGAACACTTGTGCCATGCAGGGCGCATATCTCAGGCTTCCTTGTCACAGCGCAAACAAGATGTTCTTCCTGTTGTAGGTCACCATGGTTCCCATTTCCAGTTATCGTGGAGTAAGCCATGCTCCGATTTCTTGATGAATGACCTTTAGCAGTTCCTCCCCTGTGTGACTCTTTTCACCAGGGCAAACCATGTGAAGAACAGCGTGACAACACCATGCCCTGCACACATGGTATGCTTGAGGGACACTGAGACTTAGTGTGCAGTGGTGGCTGAGGACACAGAGGAAGATGAGGAGGCAGAGTCGCACACTGTCACAGGACCAACGGCCTGAGAGCGTGGAGCCGGAAGCGGCGTGACCTGTCCAAGTTTATGTTGTGGCTGTGGAGGAACCACATTCACCCAGTGGGCAGTAAAGAACATGTATTGTCCCTTTTCATAGTTACAGCTCTACATGTCGGCACTGTCATGCACTTTGGTACACACTGACACGCTCAAGGACTGGCCCACCTTATGTTCCACAAAATTGTGCAGGGCTGGTACTGCCTTCTTCGCAAAGAAATTACTGCTTGGGACTCTCCACAAGCCATCAGTTCTCTGAAAGGTGGAGAGTCCACTACTTGAAAAGGGAGGCAGGAGGAAAATGAAAACATAAAAAAGGGGTTTGGAACAAGAGCTACTGCTGTTGAGGAAAGAAATCAGGACGCCACGGTAGCACAGGACAGTTTATTGAATATCAAGTACAAGGACAATGCGTTTTGGCAATAGCAGGTGCCTTCCTCAGGTCCACAAAACAATTAAATCATAACGTCCTGTAGCCTGTGTAGTGCTAGCGTGGCACCCTAGCACTACACAGGCTATAGGAGATTGTGTCCTGTGCTACCATGGCATCCTGATTTCTTTCCTCAACAGCAGTAGTGCTCGTTCCAAACCCCTTTTTTATGTTTTTATTTTCCTCCTGCCTCCATTGTTTCTGTACCCTTGCAAATACGGATAGGGGAATTTGAGCTGCACAACTGCCCTTACCGCTTTCCACCCAGCACCCTACCCAAGTGACGTGCTGTTGTTGCTGATCACTCCAGCGATACATTACATCACTTTGGGTGCAGTGGGTGCTTTATCGTCCAACTGCTTTCCTATTCCACATGAGAGAGTGCCCCTCCTTTTTTACTTTCTTCTCATACTTGAAAAGGGAGGGACTGCAGCACCAGCAATTTAGACAGGAGCACATTCAGCTTCTGTGCCGTTGAATGAGTTGGCGCATACTGTTGTCTCTTGGACATGGCTTCGCCTATGGATTGCTGCTGTAAAAAAGCTTTTCTGTGCAACACACTGCTCTCTGTCCCTCTCTGCAATAGAATGCTGATGTGACTGGGAGGTGAATTGCTGCTGTAAAAATGCTTTTCTGTGCAACACACACTGCTGTCTGTTCCTCTCTCTCTGCAATAAAAGGCTGAAGTTACTGGCCGCAAGATGGCTGCCAATTACATAGGCCTGTGGCTACACAGGGGTTGCTGGCTGCTAATAGGCTGCATGATGCATGTGATTCACGGTCATCCCGTGACTCTTGTTCCCGCCTTCCCAGGATTCTTTTCCCCATGTCCTCACATGTGGATCTGCCATTTTAGATGCCGGCCCCTGGAGCCTGGACCGCACTAAATGGAGTTTAATGAAGGGATTCACGCAATCAAATCAATAAGAAATATTCACATTTGTTACGAATCCCATGGCACTGTAGCTAATCTCCCTGGGCATGGACAGAAGAGAAAAATTGATCAAAGGTGTCAACGCAGGATAGTCCAGATGGTGGATAAGCAGCCCAAAACAAGTTCCAAAGATATTCAAGCTGTCCTGCAGGCTCAGGGAGCATCAGAGTCAGCACAAACTATCCATCGAAATTTAAATGAAAGTCTATGGCAGGAGACCCAGGAGAACCCCACTGCAGACACAGAGACATAAAAAAACAAGACTACATTTTGACAAAATGAACTTGAGTAAGCCAAAATCCTTCTGGGAAAATGTCTTGTGAACAGATGAGACCAAGATAGAGCTTTTTGGTAAAGCAAAATCATTCTACTGTTTACTGAATACGGAATGAGGCCTACAAAGAAAAGAACACAGTACCTACAGTAAAATATGGTGGAGGTTCAATGATGTTTTAGGGTTGTTTTGCTGCCTCTGGCATGGGGGTGCCTTGAATGTGTGCAAGGCATCATGAAATCTGAAGATTACCAATAGATTTTGGGTCACACTCTACAGCCCAGTGTCAGAAATCTGGGTTTGCATCCGAGATCTTGGGTCTTCCTGCAGGACAATGACCCCAAACATACCTCAAAAAGCACCCAGAAATGGATGGCAACAAAGCGCTGGAGAGTTCTGAAGTGGCCAGTAATGAGTCCAGATCTAAATCCCATTGATCACCTGTGGAGAGATCTTAAAATTGCTGTTGGGAAAAGGCGCCCTTCCAATAAGAGACAACAGAAAGTGATAGCACACCAAAAATGTATATATATATATATATCAAAATAAATCTTTATTGTACAAAAAATAGCCATATGTAATTAAAAACATTTAAAAAGGAGGTCCACAAAACATCTCGGACCACCTTAAGCCATAGGGAGGGATCCCAGACTTAATCTGGTACTCATCCCACAAACAAAGACACCCGTCTAATGTCTAAATATCTAAAGAGTAAAATGCAATAGTCCCCCTGTGACTTCTGGCCCAACCCAGTATGATATAGGGTACACAAATGGCAGCTCTTATGGGTCCAAAAGTATATGCAGTCTTACTGCAAAAAGTGCAGTTTCTACATCAACAATACTTAACAATCCATACACTGCAGCTGCAACAATAAATAGATCAAATAACCAAGTCACATGATATAATCAAAGGAGCAAATACACATACATCACACTGTCATGTAGAGAGCAGGTGTCTCCCAAAAACCCTAAGTCCCCACGCATTCCGTCACTCTTGGTGACTTCCTCAGGGGCGCATGGCTATCATATCACAAACGTGTCTTTATATAACACAAGTATTTAGTACCTCAGTGCCGACAGGATGACGTTCACACCTGTCGGCACTGAGGTACTAAATACTTGTGTTATATAAAGACACGTTTGTGATATGATAGCCATGCGCCCCTGAGGAAGTCACCAAGAGTTTTGGGAAACACCCGCTCTCTACATGACAGTGTGATGTATATGTATTTGCTCCTTTGATTATATCATGTGACTTGGTTATTTGATCTATTTATTGTTGCAGCTGCAGTGTATGGATTGTTAAGTATTGTTGATGTAGAAACTGCACTTTTTGCAGTAAGACTGCATATACTTTTGGACCCATAAGAGCTGCCATTTGTGTACCCTATATCATACTGTGTTGGGGCCAGAAGTCACAGACGGACTATTGCATTTTACTCTTGAGATATTTAGACATTAGACGGGTGTCTTTGTTTGTCGGGGGAGTACCAGATTAAGTCTGGGATCCCTCCCTATTGCTTAAGGTGGTCCGAGATGTTTTGTGGACCTCCTTTTTAAATGTTTTAATTACATATGGCTATTTTTGTACAATAAAGATTAATTTTGATATATATACATTTTTGGTGTGCTATCACTTTCTGCTTTTTCCTCTCTATTTATGGTTGTACATTTTGCTTTGAAGCAGGGATAAGCACCCATTAATAATAATAGCCCTTGTGGTTGAGCCCACTTATCTATTAAGAACACTTCCAATAAGAGAGACCCGGAGCAGTTTGCAAAGGAAGAGTGCTCCAACATTCCGGCTGAGAGGTGTAAGAAGCTTATTGATGGTTATAGGAAGTTACTGGTTTCGGTTATTTTTTCCAAAGAATGTGCAACCAAATATTAAGTTATGGGTGCCAATAATTTTGTCTAGCCCATTTTTGGAGTTTGGTGTGACATTTTATCGAATTTGCATTTTTCCTCCCTTTTTTGGCTTAGTTCCAATACACACAAAGGGAATAAACATGTGTATAGCAAAACATGTGTTACTGAAATCCTTTTCTGTGAGAAATACTTAATTTCCTTGAAAAATTTCAGGGGTGCCAACATTTACAGCCATGACTGTATATCTTGCAGGGATTTCACCTTGGGGTTAGCTCTGGGATCGTCGCTGACACAGCCACTGGACACTTTTCTACTTCATTCAGCAGGCAAACAATAGTTCTTTATGGAAGTCTGGCTCCTCGCCAGCTTTATTAGACAGGTTGCAGGATAAATAAAAACATAACACAGGAATAAACAAAATCCTAGACCGTCCAGTCACTGACTACACAACCCAGCATGCCCTGACTATAAACTGATAAGCTAGTCTCCCCCAGCTTAAAACACAAGTTTCCTGCAACCTTTTACTCACTGTTCACACAGACACACACACACAGCATTTGCAGCCTCTTCTGTGTGTACTAAGACCCCTTTTCTGTGCACTTCACTGTTGGGTCACTCACAGCTCCTGGCTGTGTGCTCCTCACAAGGACCCCTGCCCCCCCCCCTCCTTTACAGCCACCTTGCTGTCATCTAGGAAGAGCCCAGACTATTATGTCTCCTTTCCTTATATGCAGACTTCCCACAGTTCTGCTGGCCTCATTAAATAGGCACCTGATGAGCATCTCTGCTAGCTCACCTAGGATAAAGAACTGGGAAAAACACCCTTTCATTGTCCTCAAACCTGGCTCAATGCCACATATCCCCCCCCCCCCCTGCTCAGACCACCGGGAAGGAGCACTTGACTTCAAAAGACAGTGTCCAACTGCCTTTTCTTTTACTTGACCAACTTCGTCAAACAGGTTTTGAGGCACTTGGCATACTTCTTCAGCAGATTTTATATGCACCACTTCAGTGGTATACCCTTCTTTTATTCGCACTTTCACCTGTCACCGAGCACAAGACTTTTGGTCACTTTTGACAAATCCCTTGTAGAAGACTCAATTCATGTTATGCCTTTCCAATGCCAGATTCTTCATCTTGGTCTGTTTAGTGCTCTGGGAACTAGGTGCGACAAGGCAGATGCTCCAGGCATTTGTATTCTTCTGTCAAGGGTATGACCACCACCCAAACTTTGCTGGTGGCCAACCAAGCCTGTATCACCCATTTGCAGGATTTCTAAGACATTCTCCACAATTTCAGGAGGCTTCCCTTTATTGCACCTCTCCATTTTCTCCTTGAGACTAACCCTTCTCCAAGTCGTACTTCTTCAGACTTTCTTCCGGTGTTTTCTGGAACGAATCCAGCGCCTCTCAGGGATTCTACAGCAACCCTGTCTTCTATAACAGTGACATCTTTTTAAGGACTCTGCTTTCTTACTAGCCTTTGCTTTAGGGACACCAAACTTCACAGGCTCATCTGCAGGCTGAGAACTCTTAGCTCCTTCAGGGCTCTCTTCACCCGCGCCTTCAGATGTTTCACTGACTTTACTTGCAGCTTCTGCAGTTATCTCTGATTTAGCTTCTGCCTCAGAGAACTTCTCAGTCTCAGCATTTTGACCATCAAATGTCAATATCTCTGCAGCTTCAGAGAACTTCTCATATGGTTTCACTTCCGTCTCAGCTTCAGAGGACTTCTCAGTCTCAGCTTCAGACCCACAAGCAGTTTTTCTTCTTCAACACAGACAGCTGTGGTTTTGGCCTCAGTTTAAATCTGAGACACTTTTAACCTCTCTTTAGCCAGTTCTGCTACAGCTTGGTCTCTGCATTCTTTTAGGACCTTCATGTCTCCTTCCAGCTTTAAATTGTTCTGCTGCTCACTCTTGAGCTTAGCAGAGTTCACCTTCTCTTTTTCTATCAATTCTGTCAAGTTTTTGACAGTATCCTCCAGGGACAGCAGTTGTTTTCTCATATGCTCATTGGGGGAGCATTATCAAAATCTGTCTAGAGGAAAAGTTGCTGAGTTGCCCATAGCAACCAATCAGATTGCTTCTTTCATTTTTCACAGGTCTGTTCAAAAATGAAAGAAGCGATCTGATTGGCTTCTATTGGTTTTGATAAATCTCCCCCATTGTCTTTACTCAGCTGCGCCATCTCAGACACTTTCTGCTCATAGACTTTTAGTTGAGCCTCTTGTTCGGAGAGCTGCATTCCTAGCAAATCCAAGGTAGCTGCATGAGACTTAATGTGCATTTTGTTCTGCATCTCCAGGCTCTGCACCTTATGAGCCATTACCACTTTTTTCTTCTCGAGTTTTTCCATGGCCACCAACCTAGCCTGGTGATCTCTTTGTAGAGCCTGATATGCCTCACATTCACTTCTTCATCCTTAAATGAGATCTGCTTGGCCATACTCTCCAATTCACCCTCCTTACTGGTCACAAGATCCTGGAAGCGGGACAGTTCATCCTGCAAAGCCGCAAACTCACTTTTGTGGAGCTCTATATCTTTATACAGCTGAAGCTTCGCTTCTTGCTCTATCTTCAAGTCTGCAAGTGTTTTTTTTTCTCCTCTGTCAGGTGATGAACCTCTTCTTCCTTTTGCGACAATTTAGCGGAAACCATCTGTAAGGTTTCTTCAGGATTTTTGATCTGCTCCCTTTTCTTACCAAGTCCAGCTCGTTTTTTCCAAGATCTCTTACAGCAGTCTCCTCACTCTCGCTGCTGGACCTTGAGACATTCTCTTGTCCTTTGACAGTCACCTGTCCTTGGCTTGTCTCTTCCTTCAAGCCAACTTGTTCTGACTCTTCTCCTTTAGGAGTGGTTGTCCCCTCTGCAAGGATCTTGGCCCCTTTGGCCTTAAGGTAGCTCCTGGACATTTTCTCGCTGTCTCTCTGCTCACTCGCATACTTCTCTTTCACTTTACCACCGTCTCTCCACTGCCCGGCAGAGACGTCTAGAGCTCCAAGGTCTGCAACAACATTTGGTTCAGTGGTTTGACCTTCCTGGTCACGATCCATCTCTGGTCCAGACATCACTTCTCCTTTACTCAGGACTCTGTCTGTGACAGCAAGCACAGCACCCGGCTCCACATGTACTCTCTTCATTACTTATTATCCACAGCCATCACTGTAGCTTCTTTTCCATTCAACATTACATCTTCCAGATAACCACGCAATTTCAGCCCCACCTTGGGCTCATCTTTAATTGGTGGATGGAACCCATGTTTTGGCACCTGCTCTGTTTCTTGTTTTACTGAAGACTCTGTTTGAGTCAGAGGCACACTTGTTATTTGAGTCTCTAGATTCTCCTGGACTCGACTTGTGGTCTGTTTTTCAGCTCCCCCAGCAGACTGGCAGACCCCTATCTGATATATACCTAGTAACTTCTGACACTCGCCGTCCTCAGCCTCTGCTTAGTTACTCTCAACTAGTGCGTGGAGAAAGTCAGGTGTTGTGGGCCCATCAGGCATACCTGCTCTAGTCACCTGACAGTCTTCCCATAACTGCTGAAAAAATAGGAAACCCATCCCCAGTACTACATCATACTCCAAGAAGGGCTCTATTGCAACCTTGTGACTCACGGTACCATAGGGAGTAGAAAAACAGACATTAATAGGTTTATAACCCCAAATATCTGCCTGTATAGACACTATGGCAGGGTCTGGCTTTCTGCAACTGGTCTTTACCAGACATATTATACTTCTAGGTTCTAGCAAAGAAACCATTTCTTTTTTTCTTTTGTTTTTACCATCTACTACCAGCTCACACAGGTTTTCTTTTGTCCTGTTTGAGTTGGCAGCAGTACACATTACTTCAAAAAACATAGGCATGCATTTTTCCCAAAAAAACATTATCACACTGCGTAGGTTTAAAATTTACAGGACAGTTCATAACGCTATGACCTAACTCATGCAAAGTGTGTTTTGTAAACTTTTCTTTCAGTCCTGCATGCTACATTTTCGGTTCGCCCGACTTTTTCAGTCCAATCTGCAGAGTGTGAATAGTCCCATCAGTCTTAATGAGGGTTGCCTCACCCTCACATGATTTCACACTTGGACATAGGTTTGAGCCTCCCACACTGCCCACCTTTACCTCAGGGACATTTGTGTGTGACTTCTCTGGCACACTCTCCCCCTCTGCCAAAAATATTGGAAGTCTCTGCCCAGTATAATCTCCACATTAAGCTCTGCACTCACCTCCATCTCATGGCTTACTGTCCCATAACATGTGTCAAAGTCAATTAGAACAGTCTTACCAGGCACTGGTCGAATCTTCACAAAAGGTATTGTGTCCGGAATGACTCTGGATACAGACTGGTGACAATCCAGTTCCACGAACAGCGGGATGCCACCAAACATCAACTCTCAGGTCCTCACGTCCATCTTTTCTGGCCGCATAAGCAGAGGATAATCAGATGTGAAATGTCCTCTTGCTGAGCTGCAGTCAATTTCATCAAGGTGATAGCATCCATCTTGACGACAACGGGTTGCTGTCCCTGTCGGTTGCTCCTAGCAATGGCATTCCGACTTCGACCCATCGACGCCTTACTGCTGTTGCGCAGATGGCCCGTCCACCTGTCTCCTCACCTGAGGGAGCACTCACTTTTTTCATGTGATCCATTGCCCCTAGCAATGCCTTCACCACAGGCTCAGTCCTGCTCTTGTACTCCACAGTTGCACTTGTCCCACTTGCAACATGCACGGTTGGTTGCTCCTGGCAACAACTTCACTGCAACTCGACCGCTGGTTCACCTTGGGGTTAACTCTGGGATCGTCCTTTACACAGCCACAGGACACGTTTCTACTTCATTCAGCAGGCAAACAACAGTTTTTTATGCAAGTCTGGCTCCTCGCCGCTTTATTAGACAAGTTGCAGGATAAATAAAAACATAACACATAAAACATAACACAGGAAAAACAAAATCCTAGACCATCTAGTCACTGATCACACAACTGGTAAGCTAGTCTCCACCAGCTTAAACTACGAGTTTCCTGTAATCTTTTACTCACTGTTCACACACAGCGTTTGCAGCCTCTTGCTGTGTGTTCTAAGACCCCTTGTCTGTGCACTTCACTGTTGGTTCACTCACAGTTCCTGGCTGTGTGCTCCTCAGAAGGACCCCTGCCTCCCCCCTTTACAGCCACCTTGCTGTCATCTGGGGAGAGCCCAGACTATTATGTTTTGTTTCCTTATATGCAGGCTTCCCACAGCTCTGCTCGCCTCATTAATTAGGACATGATGAGCATCTCCACTAGCTCACCAAGGATAAAGGTCTGGAAAAAAACACTTTCATTGCCCTCAAACCTGCCTCAATGCCACTATATACATATATATACACACACACACACACATATATATATATATATATATATATATATATATATATATTGGCATCAGGCCATGGAATGCTGGAAGAGGTCAGGGACAACCGTAAAATAAAAAGACTTGCACCACAGCACTTCCGGGGGTTGATCCCATGTATGAAAATGTGACACAATGGCGCAAAAAGATAATAGAAGCATATTAAACAGTATTATAACTTCATTGGCTCAAAAGATGAAGAAAAAAAATCCTAGAATACCCCTTCAAGACACATTTTATGACATTATCTCCAGGGCAGTGTTCAACAGATTTCATTGAAATCGGTAATTAAGAAGTAAAAGTATTAAAACACATCAAAGCCCAAACCTGAAGAAGACTTGTGCAACCTTTTTTTTCGAGGTAGGTAGCAAACATGGTGCATCTTAAAAGGACAAAGGGAATGCAACATCTGTCTACATGTTTGGAACATCCATTATGGCTGGATCATGCCATTATATAACACTTAATAATCAGACACCGATCAGAATCACAGGGTAGAATCAAGCTCATTTGGCATATAGCATTTCTCAGTTGATTTCACTTTCCAGTGGGATAAGACTGTAGCGCACAAATGTTTATTACATCAATATGTTTTGTCTGATCTGTTTATATTTCTTTTATTCTTTTATTTTTCTTCCTTCTTATTTCTTTATAGTAATTCCATGCACTATGCCTGTACAAATACTGAGTCCAAATTGAGCTCCATAACTTGCAACAGTTTTTGATCCTTTTATTTGCTTTGGTTTGACATCAGGTCAGCGAGAGACAGCGCTCTCAGGTGTAGGGGGCGTACCACAGGATGATGACTAGTTTTACGTCAGTATAGACGCTTCTTCCAGTCAACAGTACCCATTACTGGTGACTGGAAGAAGCCTCTGTACTGAGGTGAAACTAGTCTTCATCCTGTGGTACGCTCCAGCACCTGAGAGCTCTGTCTCTTGTTCCACGCATGTCCAACGATTCATATGCCATGCTGGTTGACACCAAAAATAAAGATCGGCTTGCTGGCATTCAAAATTGAGGGTGAGTGCAGCTTTTTTCAAAAGTGTCTTTGCTACATTCATTGCATCTTTTTTACAGAAGCTAGCACCCCCTCGCCCATACATCGGAGAAACAATCCGGACATTCTGATAGATGTTTCCTGTGAATGTGGAAGTCATTACAGCTGCAGTGCCTGATTTTTATTTTTTTATCTAAGAGCCGAGGAACTTGCTCTCGAATCACCCAAAGTGCAAGAAAAAGTGCAAACGTGTTACACTACAAAAAACGTGCACAGAGGATGCTGTCTATCGTAAGCCCTTCTCCAAAAGGAGAGAGGCCCCCCAACAAACCTTACCCTTCCTCTCCGGACCAAAAGGTACCTGCGAGGTTCCAGGTTCGATGTCCCTTTTCGCCGAAGCTACTAAGGGACCACAATTGCTCCCGGCATCCCCCTTGGCAATAGCCAAGGTATCTGCCCGCAGAGCCGATAACGGAATATATATATATATATATATATATATATATATATATATATATATAGTGGCATTGAGGCAGGTTTGAGGGCAATTAAAGTGTTTTTTTCCAGTCCTTTATCCTAATTGAGCTAGTGGAGATGCTCATCATGTGCCTAATTAATGAGGCGAGCAGAACTGTGGGAATCATGCATATAAGGAAACAAAACATAATAGTCTGGGCTCTCCCCAGATGACAGCAAGGTGGCTGTAAAGGGGGAAGGAAGGGTGTTATTGTGAAGAGCATACAACCAGGAGCAGTGAGTGAACCAATGCAGTGCCTGATTGCCGTAACTTTTATTAGCATTTGTTCACTATTGAAAGTAAGACTGGAGCGCAATATTCAGAAGACAGACATTTCCAGCATCCATTCAATGCGAATGAGATCAGTAAAATGCATCAAAACTCAGACTGTTGCCAGTGACACAACATAAAAAGAATGACATTCAATGAGGAAGAAATAATGGCAGTAATTGAAGGGGTTAATAGAACATTCAAGCCGTCTGCCCTTTTGAAGCTAACTATGTAAAAACTTCATATTTTCCAGTAAAATCTTGTTAATCTGGCCACAGGGGACTGTTTTGCAATTCTGCTTGGGTCTTGTGGTATCTGAATCATGACCTTTCCGAAGAAATTTTAGTGCAAGGCTAAAACACAAGGGTTTTAACTTTTCTTTTAAGATTTCTATACTATAAAGGTAATTTAACATGATAAAGGGAACTTGGGAAACAGGGCTTCACATGTATTTGAAACTTGTAGTCACTAAAGAAATGGATTCTAGAAAATCTTTTGAAATCAGTCAAGGGGGTCATTGACCTTAATGCCTGTGTCTTAAAATAAAAATTAATATTTCCCCAAATGCAATTGTTATACGATGAATCACATAGAGTATATGAGGAACACTTTACACATTAATAAGCTTAGGAGCATGTTTCCAAGGATTATGTGTAAGCTTGAAAAAAGTGTTTATTGGCGTCCCAAAATGTTGAAGGGGCTGTCCCACTGAGAATATTGTTTATAGATAAGTCCAGCCTATTCTAAGTATGTTTTCTATTTTCAATAAAAAATGCTTGTATTCCAGGAATAATGTAAGTATACTGCTACAGTACCTGCTGTCAAAGGAGAAGTATCGTAGACAAAAACTTATCTCGTATCCTGCATATAGGGATGATTTGTTTTAGTCCAGAATACTTCTGATTTAACAGCAGGTACTGAAGCAGTATACCAACATTATTCCTGGGTTACAAGCATTTTTAAGTTTTAGATCATGGGGGCTCTCTTCAGCTTCGGCCGGGGTCTTGAAGCACCACTGAGCAGGAGAGCCGGTGCTCTATACAGGAGATGGTGGAGTCAACAGCGCTCGGACCCCACCATCTCTTCTTTTTTAATTTTTAACAGTTTTACTGTGTCCATCTCAGTAAATGTAAAAGGAGATGATAAGTAAGCGCTCTTGATGTCTTCTCCTTTAAAAGCAAAGAAGATGCTACAGATTCAGAGGCATTTACCTCACCATATCGGGGATCCTATCACATATCCAGAGGGAAACAGGGAAAAGCAATACTGAGGCTGTGTTCACACAAGCGAATGTCCACAAGTAAAATTTCTGTGCAGACATTGCACCTACAGCGGAGTACTGACGCTAGGACTGCTCAAAAATGTGCTGTCTCTTGTCAGTAATGCATTTTCGTGCAAACTCCCCAGAAAGAGTAGGTATGTCAATTCTTTCTGTAGACTCCAGAATCTGGATTTCCACTGCAGATGTTTACCCTGGAAATTCCGCCATGTGCACAATGCAACAGAATCCTATTGAAATGGGACCCTGCTGCAGCAGAATGTCCATGCAGAATTCTTCTGTGGTATTTTCCACTGAAAATCCATCGTGTGAACATAAGCATGTGTGTTTGTCTCAGTGACAACTGGTGTAATAACATTATTTCTAGAATACCTTGTGAGATGTGCACTTTTCCAATAATGTGAAGAAAAAAAATTAAAAAATTTCAAAATCTTGAAAATTTGGGACTAGATTTATCTATAATTACTATATTTTTAAGGAATAACCCCATAAAATGTTCTAACATATTTATCAGATGTTTCTGTGTATACAATCAATGTTTAGATAACTACCTTAGGCTGAGTTCACACACATGGGAGGTTTATCAAAACCTGTGCAGAGGAAAAGCAGAGCAGTTGCCCATTGCAACCAATCAGATTGCTTCATAAATTTTTAACGAGGCCTCTGAAAAATTAAAGAAGCAACAGGCAACTGCTACAAACAACTGTACCACTCTTCCTCTACACATATTTTAATAAATCTCCCCCACAGTGCTTTGGTCAGTATTTTGATCAGTATTTTTAATCAAAGCCAGGAATGGAACAAACATAAAAAGAGGTGACATTTTTCCATTACTGTTTTCAATGTGTTTGTTCAATTCCTGGTTTTGGTAAAAAAAAAAAAAAAAAAATGACCAAAATACTATGTGTGAACATACCATTAGGTTGAGTTCACACACAGTGTTTTGCTCAGTATTTTAGTCACTAATTTGGTCAGTATTTGTAGTCAAAACCAGGAATGAAACTAAAAAACCTTTTCTGTGATTTGAACCAACTCCAGGTTTTCCCTAAAAATACTGACTAAAACACTATGTCTGAGCCCAGCCTTAAAGGAATACTCTGTTCCTAAACATATTATCCCCTATCCAAAGGATAGGAGACAAGATGTCTGATCGCGGAGGTCTGGCCACTGCCAACCCCCCCACACCCACCGTGATCTCCGGCACGGCACCCCAGTTATGCAGTGGTTAGAGCAAACTCTGCTCCATGCCAGATGATAGACGATCACAGATGTCGTGACTAGAGATGAGCGAATTTCTGAAAAATTTGATTAGGCCTCAGATTAAAAGATGAACTTTCAAATTAAATTGAAGATTTATGGTAGCTAATGCTACCTTAAATTTAAAGCAATGTCCAAGGCCCAGCAGCATCAGTTAACCATATAGTTGATGAATGGTACAGCCTGGAGGTGGCGGAAGCATGAAGAGACCATATGGTGGCAGAATGAGACAGCCTGGAGGTGGCAGCAGCATCAGGAGTCCTGAAAGGGACCCGGTGACAAAGTGGTGCGGTGGGTGGCAATACCAGTACCCGTGACGATGGTGGGCGAAAAAAGGTCTGAGGCGGAGGAAGGTTTGTAACTTGGGAGCAGCGCCTTAACCTCTTAAGCGTTTTTCTGTTTTTGCACTTTCGTTTTTTCCTCCTTACCTTTTAAAAATCAAAACCCTTTCAATTTTACACCTAAAAATCCATATGCGCCACTAATTCTACTTTGTAATAACATCAGCCATTTTACCCAAAAACGGAAAATTTTGGGGGCTTCTGTTTCTACGCCGCAAATTTTTCAGTAAAAATGACACTTCATCTTTATTCTGTAGGTCCATACGATTAAAATGATACCCTACTTATATAGGTTTGATTTTGTCATACTTTTGGAAAAAATCATAACTACATGCAGGAAAATTAATACATTTAAAATTGTCCTTTTCTGACCCCTATAACTTTTTTATTTTTCCACATACAGGGTGTTATGAAGGCAAATTTTTTGCGCCGTGATCTGAAGTTTTAATTGGTACCACAGAAGGAAGGAGAGGTAAGCCCTCAGGCTACCTCAGCAGTGGATCACCCCCCCCCCCAGCGATCGTGCTGCAGGGGGGCGATCCACCCCACTGGACCACCAGGGACTGAATACAGGCACCTTTAGATGCCGCTGTCAACTTTGACAGCAGCAGTCTAAAGGGTTAATAGCCAGCCGCTGTGATCGCCGCATGTCGGCTATTAACGCCGCCCCCAGCTACAGGAATCAGCTGGGGCCCGGCCGGTATGACGCGGGCTCGAGTCAGGAGCCCGCGTCATACCCGGTTAACGGCCATTGGATGTGTATACACGTCCATGGTCCTTAAGAGGTTAAATCTCTTGGCAGTTAACTATATGTGAAGTGTTTGTGTGGCACCATGGTCAATCTACTCTGATGCATCAGGCATTGGTGGGTGGAAATCTGGCTGATCCATGCCAGATTAATCTTCACAAAGGTCAGTCTCTCCACATTTTTTGTGGACAGACGAGTTCTCCTTGGGGTTACTTTGGGACACAGTGGAGGATGAGGAGGCGGAGTCGCATACTGTCACAGGACCAATGGCCTGAGAGCATGGAGGCGGAAGCAGCGCGACCTGTCCAAGTTGCTGTTGTGGCTGTGCAGGAACCACATTCACCCAGTGGGCCATAAAGGACATGTATTGTCCCTGAGCATAGTTACAGCTCCACACGTTGGCGCTGCCGGGCACTTTGGTACACTTTTGTAGAGTGTGGTGGTGGGTGTTAATAGAGGTACCCGGTGACGAAGGTGGTAAAAGAAGGAGAACTTGCCATCATATGTGTGGCATCAGGCAGGTGGTAGGATCAGAATAGTAGCTGAGGCAGGTAGACAGAAGAAAACTGTCTTTTTTGTCAAGTGTTGATGTGCACAAGTAAGTATTGGGGATATGCATTGCGTAAAACGTAACTTTTAACATTATTCTTAGGATAAAATATATGTACCCAATTTTTTTTTTTAATCTAACAAAAGGAAAGGTGTGCAAAAAACACTGTGTGCCAACTACACCACCAAGTAGTGATGCAATGGAAAGACCTCTAAAAGGTGGAAGGGAACAAAGTATGGTCCCTTGTGACTGGAGGGGGTAAAAACTTCCCCTGTAAGGCCCTACTCTCACACTATTAATTCCCTTCTTGGCAAGTGTTACTTGTCCTAAAAAGGGTGGTCCTCACATAGGAACTTCTCCCTATTTCCACCTAAAAATATTGCCATTTCCCAGGGTTTTTTGTTGGAAATAGGGAGAGGTTCCTGTGTGGGGCTGCCCTTTTTAGGACGAGTAACACTTGCCAAGAAGGGAATTAATAATGCGAGAATAGGGCCTTACAGGGGAAGTTTTTACCCCCACCTGTAACAATGGACCACACGTTGTTTCCTTCCACCTTTTTAGAGGTTTTTGCATCGCATCAATACTTGGTGGTGTAGGTGGCACATGGTGTTTTTTGCACACCTTTCCTTTTGTTAGATTAAAAAAAAAAAAAATTGGGTCCCTATATTTTATCCTAAGAAAAGTTACGTTTTAGCTAATGCATATCCTCAATACTTACTTGCAGTCTAATGCAGAGGAATTTCTGAAACTGGGGACCAGCACCTTAACCCCTTAAGGACCCAGCCATTTTGAACCTTAGGACCAGAGCGTTTTTTGCACATCTGATCACCATCACCTAAACATTAATAACTCTGGAATGCTTTTAGTTATCATTCTGATTCCGAGATAGTTTTTTCGTGACATATTTTACTTTAACATAGTGGTAAAATTTTGTGGTAACTTGCATCCTTTCTTGGTGAAAAAATCCCAAAATTTGATGAAAAATTTGAAAATTTAACATTTTTCTAACTTTGAAGCTCTCGGCTTGTAAGGAAAATGAATATTCCTAAAAAAAAAAAATTGATTCGCATATATAATATGTCTACTTTATGTTTGCATCATAAAATTGATGTGTTTTTACTTTTGGAAGACACCAGAGGGCTTCAAAGTTCAGCAGCAATTTTCCAATTTTTCACAAAATTTTAAAACTCACTATTTCAGGTTTGAAGTGGATTTGAAGGGTCTTCACCTTAGAAATACCCCACAAATGACCCCATTATAAAAACTGCCCCCCCCCAAGTATTCAAAATGACATTCAGTCAGCGTTTTAACCCTTTAGGTGTTTCACAGGAATAGCAACAAAGTGAAGGAGAAAATTCACAATCTTCATTTTTTACACTCGCATGTTCTTGTAGACCCAATTTTGGAATCTTTACAAGGGGTAAAAGGAGAAAATGCATACTTATATTTGTAGCGCAATTTCTCTAGAGTAAGACATACCTCATAAGTTTATGTAAATTGTTCAGCGGGCGCAGTAGAGGGCTCAGAAGCGAAGAAGCGACAAGGGGATTTTGGAGAGTACTTCCAAAGAGAGTACTACGTTTTTCTGAAATGGTTTTTGGGGGGCATGTTGCATTTAGGAAGCCCCTATGGTGCCAGAACAGCAAAACACCCCAACATGCAATACCATTTTGGAAACTAGACCCCTGGAGGAACGTAACAAGGTATTAAGTGAGCCTTAACACCCCACAGGTGTTTCACGACTTTTGCACTACCGGGCGAACTAAAATGCTCAGAAGAGAAGGAGTCATATTGGGCTTCTTGAGAGCAATTTTGGTCGGGGGGCATGTTGCATTTAGGAAGCCCCTATGATGCCAGGACAGCAAAAAAAAACACATGGCATACCATTTTGGAAACTAGACCCCTTGAGGAACCTAACAGGGAATATAGTGAGCCTTAATACCCCAAAGCGGTTTCACGACTTTTGCATATGTAAAAAAAAAAAAAATGTTTTCACTAAAATGTGTTTCCCCCCAAATTTAAAATTTTTGCAAGGGTTAATAGCAGAAAAGACCCCCTAAAATTTGTAACCCCATCTCTTCTGAGTATGGAGATACCCCATAAGTTGTCCTGAAGTGCACTACGGGCGAACTACAATGCTCAGAAGTGAAGGAGTCACATTTGGCTTTTGGAGAGCAAATTTTGCTCGTGTGGCATGTCGCATTTAGGAAGCCCCTATCGTGCCAGGACAGCAAAATAACCCCACATGGCATACCATTTTGGAAACTAGACCCCTTGAGGAACGTGACAAGGGGTACAGTGAGCATTTACCCCCCACTGGTGTCTGTTTTTAAATTTTTAATTTGCACAGCCCACTGTTCCAAAGATCTGTCAGACACCAGTGGGGTGTAAATTCTCACTGCACCCCTCATTACATTCCGTAAGGGGTGTAGTTTCCGAAATGGGGTCACATGTGTTTTTTTTTTTTGCGTTTGTCAAAACCGCTGTAACAATCAGCCACCCCTGTACAAATCACCTCAAATGTACATGGTGCACTCTCCCTTCTGGGTCTTGTTGTGCGCCCCAAGAGCACTTTGCTCTTTGCGTAGTCGGGAGAAATTGCATTACAAATTTTGTGGGCTTTTTCCCTTTTACCTCTTGTCAAAATGAAAAGTATAGGGCACCACCAGCATGTTAGTGTAAAAAAAAAATTTTTTTTACACTAACATGCTGGTGTAGACCCCAACTTCACCTTTTCATAAGGGGTGAAAGGAGAAAAAGCCCCACAAAATTTGTTAGGCAATTTCTCCCGAGTACGGCGATACCCCATATGTGGCCCTAAACTGTTGCCTTGAAATACGACAGGGCTTCAAATTGAGAGCGCCACGTGCATTTGAGGCCTGAATTAGGGATTTGCATAGGGGTGGGCATAGGGGTATTCTACGCCAGTGATTCCCAAACAGGGTGCCTTCAGCTGTTGCAAAACTCCCAGCATGCTTGGACAGTCAACGGCTGTCCGGCAATACTGGGAGTTGTTGTTTTGCAACATCTGGAGGCTCCATTTTGGAAACAGTGGCATGCCAGACGTTTTTTTTTTCACTAAAATGTGTTTCCCCCCAAATTAAAAATTTTTGCAAGGGTTAATAGCAGAAAAGACCTCCTAAAATTTGTAACCCCATCTCTTCTGAGTATGGAGGTACCCCATAAGTTGACCTGAAGTGCACTACGGGCGAACTACAATGCTCAGAAGAGAAGGAGTCACATTTGGCTTTTGGAGAGCAAATTTTGCTCGCGTGGCATGTCGCATTTAGGAAGCCCCTATCGTGCCAGGACAGCAAAATAACCCCCACATGGCATACCATTTTGGAAACTAGACCCCTTGAGGAACGTAACAAGGGGTACAGTGAGCATTTACCCCCCACTGGTGTCTGTCAGATCTTTGTAACAGTGGGCTGTACAAAATTTTTAATTTGTACAGCCCACTGTTCCAAAGATCTGTCAGACACCAGTGGGGTGTAAATTCTCACTGCACCCCTCATTACATTCCGTAAGGGGTGTAGTTTCCGAAATGGGGTCACATGTGTTTTTTTTTTTTGCGTTTGTCAAAACCGCTGTAACAATCAGCCACCCCTGTACAAATCACCTCAAATGTACATGGTGCACTCTCCCTTCTGGGTCTTGTTGTGCGCCCCAAGAGCACTTTGCTCTTTGCGTAGTCGGGAGAAATTGCATTACAAATTTTGTGGGCTTTTTCCCTTTTACCTCTTGTCAAAATGAAAAGTATTGGGCACCACCAGCATGTTAGTGTAAAAAAAAAAATTTTTTTACACTAACATGCTGGTGTAGACCCCAACTTCACCTTTTCATAAGGGGTGAAAGGAGAAAAAGCCCCACAAAATTTGTTACGCAATTTCTCCCGAGTACGGCGATACCCCATATGTGGCCCTAAACTGTTGCCTTGAAATACGACAGGGCTTCAAATTGAGAGCGCCACGTGCATTTGAGGCCTGAATTAGGGATTTGCATAGGGGTGGGCATAGGGGTATTCTACGACAGTGATTCCCAAACAGGGTGCCTTCAGCTGTTGCAAAACTCCCAGCATGCTTGGACAGTCAACGGCTGTCCGGCAATACTGGGAGTTGTTGTTTTGCAACATCTGGAGGCTCCATTTTGGAAACAGTGGCATGCCAGACGTTTTTTAATTTTTATTGGGGAGGGGGGCTGTGTAGGGGTATGTGTATATGTAGTGTTTTTTACTTTTTATTTTGTGTTAGTGTAGTGTTTTTAGGGTACAGTCACACGGGTGGGGGATTACAGCGAGTTTCCCGCTGCGAGATTGAGCTGCCGCGCAAAATTTGCTGCATCGCAAACTTGCAGCCTGATACTCACTGTAAGCCCCCTGCCCATGTGAATGTACCCTGTACATTCACAGGGGGGGGGGGGACCTCCAGCGGTCTATCAGTGCATGCTGGTAGTTATAGTTTTGCAACAGCTGGAGGCACACGGGTTGGGAAACACTGAGTTAGGAAACAAACAATGTTTCCCAACCAGTGTGCCTCCAGTTGTTGCAAACCCACAACTCCCAGCGTGCCCAGACAGCCGAATGGCATATTGGGAGTAGTAGTTACGCAACAGCTGGAGGAGAACAGTTTTGGGACCACTGTGTAGTGGTGTCCAAGCTGTAGCCCCCCAGATGTTGCAAAACTACAACTCAAAGCATTCTCAGGCATGCTGAAAGTAGTAGTTCGGCAACATCTTTAGAGCCAGATGTTGCCGAACTACAACTCCCAGTATGGTTGGAATTGTAGTTTTGCAACATCTGGAGGACTACAGTTTGCAGACCACTAATACAGTGGTTCCCAATCTGTGCCCTTCCAGATGTTGCAAAACTACAACTCCCAGTATGCCAAAACTGTCCAGGCATGCTGGGAGTTGTAGTTCTGCAACATCTGCAGGGACAGATGTTACAGAACTACAACTCCCAGCATGCCCGGACAGTAAGGGCATGCTGAGAATGTGTAGTTTTGCAACATTTGGAAGGGCACAGTGGTCTCTAAACTGTGGACCTCCAGATGTTGCAAAACTGCAACTCCCAGCATGCCCAGATGCCAAGGGCCGTCTGGGCATGCTGGGAGTTGTAGTGTTAGGGGACCAGATGGAGCAGTCCAGATCGCTTTACGGCGGTCTGGACTGTTGCAAAGGTCCAGCAACGCTGCCGAAGATCAACTCACCTGTTGCCACCGCTGCCGTCTCTGCCGTCGGGATCTGGGTCTTCAGGGACGAGGTAAGTACCGGGGCCGGGCCCCAGCACTCCCCCATCCCCCGCCGCATCCTCCGGTCTTCCTCCCGTTCTCTCCGGACTTCCAGGGGCCGGGCAGGGTGGGAGGAAGTAACCGCCCCCCCCCCCCCCCCTGCGATTGGTCGGTTAGTTCTGAACGAGGAATCACAGGGGATAGGAGGAGGTGATTCCACCTCGCTCCTATACTTCAGCATGGTCCTGGCTGTGTGTGACAACCGAGATCACGAAAAATTACCGGGCGGTCGTGTCCCAGAGACCCGATCAACCCAGTAATGCCGCAGATCGCAGGGGCGATTTCCCTTGTGATTTGCAACGATTGCCGACATGGGGGGCCGACATGGCCCCCCTCGGCGTTTGCCCTGGATGCCTGCTGAAGCATTTCAGCAGGCATCCGCTTTCGATCTCTGCCCTGCGTGCGGCAGGGACCGGAAAACGCCAGGATGTCCGGGGACGTCCTTGGTCCTTAAAGCCCAGGGTGCCAGAACGTCCCTGTCACGATGCCGGCTGGCAGGAGGTGGATCCTCTGTGCCAGAGAGGGATTGGCGTGGACCGTGCTAGTGGACCGGTTCTAAGTCACTACTGGTGTTCACCAGAGCCCGCCGCAAAGCGGGATGGTCTTGCTGCGGCGGTAGTGACCAGGTCGTATCCACTAGCAACGGCTCAACCTCTCTGACTGCTGAAGATAGGCGCGGTACAAGGGAGTAGACAGAAGCAAGGTCGGACGTAGCAGAAGGTCGGGGCAGGCAGCAAGAATCGTAGTCAATAAGGCAAAAGCAGGAGGTCAAGTACACAGTATGGACAACACAGTAACGCTTTCACTAGGCTCTAAGGCAACAAGATCCGGCAAGGGAGTGCAGGGGCAGTGATCAGATATAGTCTGGGAGCAGGTGGAAGCCAATTAAGCTAATTGGGCCAGGCACCAATCATTGGTGCACTGGCCCTTTAAGTCTCAGGGAGCTGGCGCGCGCGCGCCCTAGAGAGCGGAGCCGCGCGCGCCAGCACATGACAGCAGGGGACCGGGACGGGTAAGTGACCTGGGATGCGATTCGCGAGCGGGCGCGTCCCGCTGTGCGAATCGCATCCCCGACGGCCATGACAGTGCAGCGCTCCCGGTCAGCGGGACCGACCGGGGCGCTGCGGAGAGAGAGACGCCGTAAGCGCTCCGGGGAGGAGCGGGGACCCGGAGCGCTAGGCGTAACAGTACCCCCCCCCTTAGGTCTCCCCTTCTCTTTGTCCGGTAACTGCCTCCCCTGGGATGAGGGCACCGGGAAAGAATGGAGGGTTTCCTCAACGGCAGGCAGTACAGCAGGAGTGGGAATGGGGAGGGAGGGCAGAGGGCGAGGCCTGGCACGGGGCAGTGTGACACCAGGACGGGGGCCATGAGGAGGCACCGAGGCTTGCCTGACTGGACTGGGAGGGGGGGAGAGGCACTTCTTATGGCAGGCAGAGTCCATAAAGACCTTAGGGAGACCGGTTACAGGGGGAACCACAGGGTCACGGCAGGGAGTACTGGGAACCGGTTTAAGGCAGTCCTTGAAACAAGAGGTACCCCAGCTCTTGATCTCCCCTGTGGACCAATCCAGGGTTGGGGAATGGTGTTGAAGCCAAGGTAGTCCAAGGAGAATTTCGGAAGTGCAATTGGAGAGGACCAAAAACTCAATTTTTTCGTGATGAGGTCCGATGCACATTAGGAGGGGCTCCGTGCGGTAACGCACGGTGCAATCCAACCTGACTCCGTTGACCGCGGAAATGTAGAGTGGCTTGACGAGACGGGTCACCGGGATACGGAATTTATTCACCAAGGAATCCAGAATAAAATTCCCAGAGGCACCGGAGTCCAAGCAGGCCACGGCTGAGAGGGAAGAGTTGGCCGAAGGAGAAATCCGTACGTGCACCGTGAGACGTGGAGAAGCCGACTTAGCATCAAGAGACGCCACACCCCCGAGAGCTGGGTGCGAGCGTGCGTTTCCCAGACGTGGAGGACGGATAGGGCAATCCACCAAGAAATGTTCGGTACTGGCACAGTACAGACAAAGATTCTCTTCCCTACGGCGATTCCTCTCTTCCTGGGTCAGGCGAGACCGATCCACTTGCATGGCCTCCTCGGCGGGAGGCCTAGGCGTAGATTGCAATGGAGACTGTGGGAGAGGTGTCCAGAGATCTAAGTCTTTTTCCTGGCGGAGCTCTTGATGCCTCTCAGAAAAACGCATGTCAATGCGAGTGGCTAGATGAATGAGTTCATGCAGGTTAGCAGGAGTTTCTCGTGCGGCCAGAACATCTTTAATGTTGCTGGATAGGCCTTTTTTAAAGGTCGCGCAGAGGGCCTCATTATTCCAGGATAGTTCAGAAGCAAGAGTACGGAATTGTATGGCGTACTCGCCAACGGAAGAATTACCCTGGACCAGGTTCAGCAGGGAAGTCTCAGCAGAAGAGGCTCGGGCAGGTTCCTCAAAGACACTTCGAATTTCCGAGAAGAAGGAGTGTACAGAGGCAGTGACGGGGTCATTGCGGTCCCAGAGCGGTGTGGCCCAAGACAGAGCTTTCCCAGACAGAAGGCTGACTACGAAAGCCACCTTAGACCTTTCAGTAGGAAACTGGTCCGACATCATCTCCAAGTGCAGGGAACATTGTGAAAGAAAGCCACGGCAAAACTTAGAGTCCCCATCAAATTTGTCCGGCAGGGACAAGCGGAGGCTAGGAGTGGCCACTCGCTGCGGAAGAGGTGCAGGAGCTGGCGGAGGAGATGGTTGTTGCTGCTGTAGCTGAGACTGAAATTGCTGTAGCTGTGACTGAAGCTGCTGTAGCTGCGACTGGAGTTGCTTTGTCATGGTGGTCAAGTACGACAGCTGGTGATCTTGTTGGGCGATCTGTCGGGCTTGCTGGGCGACCAGTGTAGTGAGGTCGGCGACAACTGGCAGAGGAACTTCAGCGGGATCCATGGCCGGATCTACTGTCACGATGCCGGCTGGCAGGAGGTGGATCCTCTGTGCCAGAGAGGGATTGGCGTGGACCGTGCTAGTGGACCGGTTCTAAGTCACTACTGGTGTTCACCAGAGCCCGCCGCAAAGCGGGATGGTCTTGCTGCGGCGGTAGTGACCAGGTCGTATCCTCTAGCAACGGCTCAACCTCTCTGACTGCTGAAGATAGGCGCGGTACAAGGGAGTAGACAGAAGCAAGGTCGGACGTAGCAGAAGGTCGGGGCAGGCAGCAAGAATCGTAGTCAATAAGGCAAAAGCAGGAGGTCAAGTACACAGTATGGACAACACAGTAACGCTTTCACTAGGCTCTAAGGCAACAAGATCCGGCAAGGGAGTGCAGGGGCAGTGATCAGATATAGTCTGGGAGCAGGTGGAAGCCAATTAAGCTAATTGGGCCAGGCACCAATCATTGGTGCACTGGCCCTTTAAGTCTCAGGGAGCTGGCGCGCGCGCGCCCTAGAGAGCGGAGCCGCGCGCGCCAGCACATGACAGCAGGGGACCGGGACGGGTAAGTGACCTGGGATGCGATTCGCGAGCGGGCGCGTCCCGCTGTGCGAATCGCATCCCCGACGGCCATGACAGTGCAGCGCTCCCGGTCAGCGGGACCGACCGGGGCGCTGCGGAGAGAGAGACGCCGTAAGTGCTCCGGGGAGGAGCGGGGACCCGGAGCGCTAGGCGTAACAGTCCCGGATGTCCTTTGTCCTTAAGGGGTTAATTATGTTTTGCAGTGTCCATGGCAGCACAATGAGAAAGCCTGGAAGTGGTAGCATCAGCATGAGGAGATCATAGAGCAGCACAATGAGAGAGCCTGGAGGTGGCAGCATCAGAATGAGGAGACCATATGGCGGTAAAATGACAGAGCCGGGAGGTGGCAGCATCAGTATGAGGAGACCATAGAGCAGCACAATGAGAGAGTCTGGAGGTGGCAGCATCAGCATGAAGAGACCATAGAGCAGCACAATGAGAGAGCCTGGGGGTGGCAGCATCAGCATGAGGAGACCATAGAGCAGCACAATGAGAGAGCCTGGAGGTGGCAGCATCAGGAGACCATATGGCGGCACAATGAAAAAGCCTGGAGGTGGCAGCGGGAGCATGAGGGCCCTGCCAACGGAGGGTTGAGTCTCAGGAACCCACCGACTGTTGACTGGGGGTGTCGGATGTTACTTGGGATGAAGTGGATGACCGAGTGAACCAATCAATCATGGATGCTGGGTTGCTGGTTTAGACACGACTGCTAGCTGACCCGCGGGGGGGGGGGGGGGGCTCAGACTCCTGCTGTATTATACCGTCTACAGACTAGTATAACCTGCAGACCATTTATTGTGATGTCACAAACATGGAAGCTCCAAGCTTCCATGTTCAGAATGCTGCGGTGTTGGCCTGGAGATTGCAGGGGGTCAGAGCGGCGGGACCCATGCAGTCAGACATCTCATCCCCTATCCTGTGATCATCTATAACTTCCCCTTGACAACAAGGCCTGATCACGTGTCACTTTATTTACCAACATTTATTTAAACTGCAATTAATTCAAAATAACTCTAATAAATGTTGTTACACACAAAAGCACCATAGTCATTGTACTAAAACAGAGCAATGCTGTGAATGTTTTAACTATAAGCATTTCTCCTCTGGATGATCAATATCTAACTAATTATATTGTTGTGTTTTTCTGCTCATTTACATTGCACCCCTGGTAATTTTATATACATTGGTATGAAATAAGTGGCTTGAAACACACACTGTCTGCATGGTATTCTGTGGTTTATTATAAAAAAAAAATGTTTATTACAAAAAAAAAAGGAAAATACCTTACACTTAGAAAGTGTGTTTACAAGTAATTTGGTGTTGTTTGGTTCTCTGGGTGGGTTCTTTCTCTTTAATTCATACGGTGTTGATAAGGGACCACTGTGCTATGTTACTCTACTTTTTTTAAATATATTTTTATTGAACAATTTTGTAATACAAAAGCAATAGCAATCAGATACTGTACAACTGAAAAGTACATAAA
The DNA here is from genome assembly GCF_029499605.1 of Hyla sarda. NCBI lineage: Eukaryota > Metazoa > Chordata > Amphibia > Anura > Hylidae > Hyla > Hyla sarda. The sequence goes on along the minus strand of NC_079192.1, from coordinate 106,639,551 downwards.
AATAAAAGCCAAAAGCAAAAACATTAGGGACCCATGTAAGGAGACAATAGTCCCGAGAAAGGCTATCTCCGGAATCAGATGAAGTCTCTGAAGTCTCTGGCTGCCCCTTTCACTCATCTCAAGACAAAACCTTCCCCCAGAGTAAACTCTAAGACTAAGGCCGAGGAAAGAGGAAAAAATGCCCCACCTCGACTCCCCGGGTGTAAGACTCACAGTTAGTAGACTGGAATGCTGGAGGAAGAAGATCCGCTGGACCTGTGTGGCTGATGACAAGAGCCGTGCCAGGGAGCAGAATCAAAGGTGCCACTGGTTTTCACCATGGCCCACCGCAAAGCTGGATGGTCTTGCTGCAGCAAACGGCACCCTGGTTGCTACCCCTGGCATGACTCAACCACACAGTCGGCTGAGGAGTTTCGAGGCACAGGAAGGATACAGCAGCTCGTGGTCAGGATAGCAGAAGGCAGGCAGGCAGCACAGGTGCATAGTCAGGGTCGAAGCAGAAGGTCAGTAGGCAGGCGGCACAGGAGCAAGGTCAGGTCACGGAACAAAGGTCAGAACACGGCAAGGCAAGACTAAATAATGCTTTCTCTCAGGCACTAGGGCAACAAAGATCCGACAAGGGTGTGTGGGAGGTGCAGAAACTTATAACTGTGGAACAGGTGTAAACCATAATTATGGGCGCACTGGCCCTTTAAATCTTAGAGGTCCGGCACACTCACGCCCTAGGAGGAGAAAGCACGTGCACTGGAGCTGAGAGAGAGGAAGCAGCAGAGGATGGAGGCGAGTGGCGGGCTGAGATTTGCATGCAGGCGCGTCTCGCAATGCGAATCCCAGCCCTGCCGGATGGGGAAAGGAGAGGGGGGATGCACTCACGGACAGCGTGTCTGGCCGGAGCGCAAGGTGTAACACCGAGGATCAGAGAAAATAGCACAGTTGTGTGAAAATCTAAACAGTTATCGGGCAATTGCAGGGCTCCCAGGATGCCCTTCAGGGATTCGAGATTATACACATTGTGTGTCTTAAAGGACGGAACAATGGCATCAATCCCCGGAGAGTTGAAGTGAGTCCCAATAAAGGAACGCCACTTCTGAAAAAATCTCTTAGTATCTGTATTACAATGCTGTTCGGCATCCAACCTGTCTACACCTGAAAAGACATTCAATTACAATATCAGCATTGTAATATCCGGCGTCTGTGAATCTAACCATTTAGCCAATAGGCATCTAAGCTCCACCAAAAGTACCACATGAATGAAACTGGAAACAGTCTCCTTCCTCCCTGGCTGCCCCTCTGGTGGGCACAGTTGATGAAATAAGAGAGACTGGGGCTTGAATGCAAGAAGCACCCTCCAATGAGTTTGGACACAGTCTCGCACCAATCGCCAGTAGTCAGCCGTGAAGGGACAGTCCCAAATACCATGATACAAATTAGTTAGAGGGGATTTACACTTGGGGCAGGTAGTAATTCTATCTGGGAATGAAGGTGAGGGAAGAATGTTAAAGCCGTACAATGCAGCGTGAGACAACTTAAAGTAAGTTTCCCTCCATCTTTCATTGAGGACGTGTTTGCAGACCATCCCCCAGCCCGCTAATATAGTAGTGTGTATGTTAGTGTCACCCGTCCACCTCTCCCAGACTGTAAAGAGGGTGTAGTTTAGAGGATGGAATCCCAGCTAAAGTGATGAAATAGAAACCCCCCTCGGTTCCGGGTCTATGATATCATCTAAGGCAGTGTTTCCCAACCAGGGTGCCTCCAGATGTTGCAAAACTACAACTCCCAGCATGCCTGGACAGTCTTTGCCAGCCTTTGGCTTTCCAGGCATTCTGGATGGGAAAGACTGATCTAAGAAATGAGGTGTAGCTTCGTGGGTGAGGTCCCGGAGTCTGGAGGAGCAAAAGGCATGTACCTGATGTGCGTGAAGGAGGTGCGACTGGGGAAGATGAAAGGCATCAATGATACCCCTAAGTGCTAACCATCTATGAGTGTCCCTGTTCATAAGTGTTTCCATGGTGGTCACTCCCACAGGCATAGCCAGGAGGAGGAACAGCCCTGAGGGAATTCTGGGTGATCCCTAAGGGACATGTGCTTTGAAAGAAGGAAGGGAAGGACAAAAACCTTCTGTACCTCCTTTCAAGATATAATCATGTCCCTAAGCAATATTGAGCCCTATATTGCAGTAATATTGCAGTAATTTTGCAAACGATGTGTGTAGCAGTGCAGGAAGTGATCATGACGCAACCAGTGCCCTCTCAATCCTCAGGTAAGTAGAACCATGGATCCAGTCCATGACATGGCAAAATAAACACCCCAGGTTGTAGCCCCGGATATTTGGGAAATTGACTCCCCCCTCCGCTTTACATAACATAAGCTTCTGTAAACCTATCCACAGGAAGCAGGTAAAGGTGGAATTTAGGTGACAAACATTGTCATGCTTCAGGAGAAAGGGAAGGGTTTGAAAGGGATACAGCAGGCGCGGGAAACTAATCATCTTGATAAGATGGCACCGACCCAGAAAGGAGAGCAGTAGGTTCTCACACTTTTTCAATTCTGTAACTATTTGCCGGAAGAGGGGGACATAATTGAGAGAGTAGAACGTGTCAGGTGTACGACCGATATGAATGCCTAGGTAAGTGATGGAAGAGGAGGATACCCTCACCCCTAGATCTTCCACAGGAGACAGCTATCTGGGTGGGGCAGAACCCAAGGGCAGCAACTCGCTCTTCAAAGCATTGATCTTATATCCCCCACCGCAGAGAAAAATTCTATAATTTTAGGGACATCACTCCTTGGATCACCAACATAGAGAGGATGTCATCTGCAAACATGGATAACTTAAGTTCCTGTGAACCCACCATAATACCCCTATATAAATCACAAGTGAGCAAGGAGCACACCAACGGCTCAATCGCCAGGTCAAATAACAACGGAAACAAGGGGCAGCCTTGGCGCGTACCTTTAAGCAAAGTGAGGGGAAAGGATACCTGGGGTGTAGACTCTGGCTGTGAGATCATCATAGAGACCCAATATAAAGTAACTAAAGCGACCCGTGACCCCGATCTTGTTCAGTCCCATCCAGTCCCACCGAACATTATCAAAGGCTTTTTCAGCATCAAGTGTAAGTAAGGCAGGGTGGAGCATCAGTTGAGACATGTGCCGGATACTATCCATGGCTGCTAGGACTTTGCGGATGTTTGTTACCACTAAGCGCACTTTGATAAATCCCACCTGATGATCTCTGATGAGAGAGGGCAGGAACTTGGCTATCCTGCCTGCCAGGATTTTCAACGTCCTGGTTGATACGCGAAATGGGTCTGTAGGAGCCAGGATCTAAAGGGTCTTTCCACGGTTTGGGGATGACTTTAATATATGTAAATGTAACCGAGGAGAACAGTTGACCCATGCTGAGGATATCATTAAAGTAGGTGGTCAAGGTGGGAGTAACTCGATCTATCAGGGGTTTATAAAACTCACTCGAATAGCTATCTGGCCCCAGCGCTTTTCCATTAGCAAGGGACTTAATAGACGTCTGAACTTCTTCCCCTGTCAATTCTGCATTCAGCTCCTGGAGCTGCTCCTCTGATAGAGATGGGAGGGAGAGGCCATCCAGAAACTGAGCCCCGCCACGGTATGAGCGGAGGGCATGGAATACAGCTCAGTATAATAGGAGCCCAAAACAGCATTGACTGAGTGAGTATCGTTCTGGGTTCTACCCTGGGAGTCTTTCAATGGTAAAACGTGTTCCAGTGCAAACACTCCTTTCGCCAGCCTGGCCAAAAGACAGCCAGACTTATTACCATGTTTAAATAACTCTAGTTCAAAGTAGGATCTATATATGCGTTCCCGTCTGTCCAACCAAAGTTCATAAGAAGCCCTTGCTTCCTGCCAAAGGAGTTTATGGGTCGGGTGGGGGGAGTCGCACTAACCGTAGCGTTGAGGGAACTGCTATATGACATGATCTTACCACTAAGCGCTGCTTTTGCTGTTTCCCAATAAAGTGTGGGGTTATCCGTGTGAGCTGCATTGTCGGTCTCAAACTAAAACCACCACCTTCGCAGAAGGTCTATAAATGTCTCGTCCTTAGTCATGTTGGATTGAAATCTCCAAAGGTAGTCAGACCTTTGGACAGAAAAGGGGGAGCATTTTGTGACTTGGACGGATGACCACTGGCGATGGAGATCAGCTCTGTCGGTCCACAAGTGGGTCCACCACCGAGTTCAAGTCCCTTCCCAGGACCGTGAGTGGACCTACAACTTGGGCCACACAGTCTGCTAAGGAAGCGAAAAAAGAATGATTATCACCATATGGGGCTTAAACATTAACCCCTTAAGGAACAAGCCCATTATGACCTTAAGGACCAGAGCATTTTTTTTCACATCTGACCACTGTCACTTTAAGCATTAATAACTCTGGGATGCTTTTACTTATGAATTTGATTCTGAGATTGTTTTTTCATGACATATTCTACTTTTTTTTTTTTAGTTTATGTCAGAACCGCTGTAACGATCAGCCACCCCTGTGCAAATCACCTCAAATGTACATGGTGCTCTCACTCCTGAGCCTTGTTGTGCGCCCGCAGAGCATTTTTCGTCCACATATGTGGTATTTCTTAACTCTATTGCGTTACAAATTTTGGGGGTCTTTTTTTCCTTTTACCTCTTGTGAAAATGAAAAGTATGGGGCAAAAAAAAAAAAGCCCCCCAAAATTTGTTAGGCAATTTCTCCCGAGAACGGAAATACCCAATATGTGACCCTAAACTGTTGCCTTGAAATACGACAGGGCTCCAAAGTGAGAGAGCGCCATGTGCATTTGAAGCCTAAATTAGGGATTTGCATAGGGACAGACCCAGATATACCCTAAAAAATTTATAAAAAGCGATCAAAAAGTCTCATCAAAACAAAAATGGTACTGATAAAAACTTAATGGCGCAAAAAATTTGCCCTCATACTGACCCATGTACGTTAAATTTTAGACATCCAATTTTGGTGCATGTAGTTATAAATTTTTTTAAGTAGTAAAATAAAATAAAACCTAAATTAGGTATCCTTGTAACTGTATGGGCCTACAAAATAAAGATATGGTGTCATTTGTACTAAAAATAGCACATTCAGAGAGAAGGGGTTAAAGCGGTACACCAGTGGAAAACATTTTTTAAATCAACTGGTGCCAAAAAGGTAAGAACATTTGTAAATTACTTCTATATAAAAATCTTAACCCTTCCAGTACTTATCAGCTGCTGTATACTACAGAGAAAGTTCTCTGTTTGAATTTATTTTCTGTCTGACCACAGTGCTCTCTGCTGACACCTCTGTCCATGTCAGAAACTGTCCAGAGCAGAAGCAAATCCCCATAACAGTTCCTGACATGGACAGAGATGTCAGCAGAGAGCACTGTGGTCAGAAAGAAAAGAAATTCAAAAAGAAAAAACTTCCTCTGTTGTATACAGCAGCTAATAAGTACTGGTAGGGTTAAGATTTTTACATAGAAGTAATTTACAAATCTGTTTAACTTTCTGCCACCAGTTGATTTAAATAATTAAGGGAAAAAATTCACCGGAGTACCCCTTTAAGTCAATAAAAAATTCCAGTCAGTGCAGAGTGGGAGGTTCAAGGGCAGTTTTCCCAAGTGCCCAAACCAGCACCCCTTAGGTTTTGGAGGTCCACTGAAGACAGAAGGCCAAAGCAGACCAAATAGCCTTGGTGTGAAAGCACCCTAAGTAGGGGGATCCCTACATACTGACAGTATCCAATCAGTGCTGACAGTGTCAAACTAGGGACACAGCCTTTTAAGAAGTGGAAGGGTAACACCCAGTTGTCAATTTATCCACAAAATCTTGTGAGGAAACTCTGGAAAGCATTTTTAAAGTGTATATATCATAAGCAAAAACATTTTATATAATGTAGATAAACACATTGGGGGGTATTTATCAATTTTGCCTGTTGAAAGTTTCTTTTTACCCTTTTTTTTTTCACTTTGGTTTTCGTGGACATGCACCAAATTTATCATTTCGTGCAAGTTGTTAGTAATTTTGGCTTAAATGTTGAAATCAGCTGTTCACAGCGCCTTTTACACAGAACTTACCACCACAGAGGACAGCGTATTTTACCCTGTAGAGCAGCCATTTCGGAGTCCCTCCTGCAGTATATCAGCAAGCGACATGAGTTATTTTCTTTTGTGGGGTTTATAGCCACCATATGAAATGGATTTTATTTTTAACTTGAGTAGTTTTTTGTTTTTTTTGTTACTTTAGTGCTTAACTTTCCTGAACCTGTGTGGCCATGTCCAATGCTGGCTCAACGGAGGGTGAAGGTCCCTCAGAGACAACTATGTTGCAGGATAGTTGCAAGTGTAGAAGGAAAAAACCGCACTCACCCACTTTAAATGTGCTGTGAACAAGGAGATTTTTATTCAGCCGGCGGTCAAAGTCCGGAACAGGTGGAGGACGTGGAGGAGAGAAATGCAACTAGCTTCGCTCACGGAGGAGCTTTATCCAGCTAACCCCGACTGAATAAAAATCTCCTTGTTCGCAGCACATTTAAAGTGGGTGAGTGTTTTTTTTCCTTCTACACTTGCACCTATTATTGTGTTTAACCTGCACCCCCATCGCATGTCTGCTTACCCGACCTCCTGAAAGTACAACCACTACCAAAACTCATCCAATACATCTGGACAGTGCCATTTCCTTCCACATTTTACTTATGTTGCAGGATAGTATTGTGCAGCCCCAGAGGCATCACTGCTTTCACAAAAAAAAATGTAATGTATTTTGACGCCTTTAAATTTTCTGACATTGCTATGTGTGTTTTCCATGTACAAAATTTCTTGCCAGTGAATTGCGCCCCAAAAAAAAACTAAAAGCGCAAAATTGCACCAAAGATCTATTGGCGCAAGTGATGAATTACTGACTAAAGTTAAAATCACACACATGACCGTGTGATTTTGAGAAAGTTGTAATAATGACAGTGGAGAAGTGCTGCCAAACTTTGCGCAAAAAGACACTACGCCAAAGTGTTGCGCCAAAATTACGGAAAAAAACACATAAATCCTTTGGTAAATAACCCCCCCCCCCATTATATGTATATTTGTAATATATATTTGTATATTTGTAATGTTTATACATTGATTAAAAAATTTGTATATTTTTGGTGGAAAAAATGTATTGCCTGTGTGTCTCTATGAGGAGACGAAATACAGGAAGTGAGAGCAGAACAAGCAGGGCTCTGTGCAGGCTCCTGGCTTGTTAAGCAGACTGTTGTGTGAGCAGAGAGCATATCACAGAGCTTCCCTGCAGAGAGCCCTGCTTGTCTTTAGTGCACAGAGCCCTGCTTGTCCTCAGTGCACAGAGTCCTACTTATCCTCAGTGCACAGAGCCCTGCTTGCCTCAGTGCACAGAGCCCTGCTTGTCCTCAGTGCAACGAATCCTACTTGTTCTCAGTGAACAGAGACCTGCTTGTCCTCAGTGTACAGAGCCTTGCTTGTCCTCAGTGTACAGAGCCCTGCCTGTCCTCAGTGTACAGAGCCCTGATTGTCCTCAGTGTACAGAGCCCTGCTTGTCCTCAGTTACTGTGTCCTACTTGTCCTCAGTACACAGAGCCCTGCTTGTCCTCAGTGTACAGAGCCCTGGTTGTCCTCAGTGTACAGAACCCTGCTTGTCCTCAGTGTACAGAGCCCAGCTTGTCCTCAGTACACAGAGCCTAGCTTGTCCTCAGTGTACAGAGCCCTGCTTGTCCTCAGTGCACAGAGCCCTGCTTGTCCTCAGTGCACAGAGCCCTGCTTGTCCTCAGTGCAGAGAGCCCTGCTTGCCCTCAGTGCACAGAGCCCTGCTTGTCTCAGTGTACAGAGCCCTGCTTGTCCTCAGTGCACAGAGCCCTGCTTGTCCTCAATGCACAGAGCCCTGCTTGTCCTCAGTGTACAGAGCCCTGCTTGTCCTCAATGCACAGAGCCCTGCTTGTCCTCAGTGTACAGTGCCCTGCTTGTCCTCAATGCACAGAGCCCTGCTTGTCCTCAGTGTACAGAGCCCTTTTTGTCCTCAGTGTACAGAGCCCTGCTTGTCCTCAGTGTACAGAGCCCTGCTTGTCCTCAGTGTACAGAGCCCTGCTTGTCCTCACTGCACAGAGCCTTGCTTGTCCTCAGTGTACAGAGCCCTGCATGTCCTCAATGCACAGAGCCCTGCTTTTCCTCAGTGTACAGAGCCCTGCTTGTCCTCAGTGCACAGAACCCTGCTTGTCCTCAATGCACAGAGCCCTGGTTGTCCTCAGTGTACAGAGCCCTGCTTGTCCTCAGTGCACAGAACCCTGCTTGTCCTCAGTGTACAGAGCCCTGATTGTCCTCAGTGTAAAGAGCCCTGCTTGTCCTCACTGTACAGAGCCCTGCTTGTCTTCAATGCACAGAGCCCGGCTTGTCCTCAGTGTACAGAGCCCTGGTTGTCCTCAGTGTACAGAGCCCTGCTTGTCCTCAGTGTACAGAGCCCTGCTTGTCCTCAGTGTAGAGAGCCCTGCTTGTCCTCAATGCACAGAGACCTGCTTGTCCTCACTGCACAGAGCCCTGCTTGTCCTCAGTGTACAGAGCCCTGCTTGTCCTCAATGCACAGAGCCCTGCTTGTCCTCAGTGTACAGAGCCCTGCTTGTCATCAGTGCACAGAACCCTGCTTGCCCTCAATGAACAGAGCCCTGCTTGTCATCAGTGTACAGAGCTCTGCTTGTCCTCAATGCACAGAGCCCTGCTTGTCCTCAGTGTACAGAGCCCTGCTTGTCCTCAGTGTACAGAAACCTGCTTGTCCCCAATGCACAGAGCCCTGCTTGTCCTCACTGTACAGAGCCCTGCTTGTCCTCAGTATACAGGGCCCTGCTTGTCCTCACTGTATAGAGCCCTGCTTGTCCTCAGTGTACAGAACCCTGCTTGTCCTCAATGCTTGTCCTCAGTGCACAGAGCCCTGCTTGTCCTCACTGTACAGAGCCCTGCTTGTCCTCAGTGTACAGAACCCTGCTTGTCCTCAATGCTTGTCCTCAGTGCACAGAGCCCTGCTTGTCCTCAGAGTACAGAGCTCTGCTTGTCCACCCAAACTTCCTGTATTTGGTCTCTTTACAAAGACACAAAGGCCATATCTGCAGGGAAAAAAACACAAACAGTTTTTAACCAATGTATATAACAAATGTACATATTATTTTATTCTCTACATTATATAAAACATTTTTGTTAATGACAGGTACACTTTAAGGAAATATACTGAAGGACTATTATTTTATGAGAAATATATGGTATACTAACACATAAAGATTCTCTTTAAAATGTCTGGGGGGGGACTATTAGGTCATGGTCTTTTTACAAAAAAAAAAAGAAGATAAACGGATAGATAGATAGATAGATATGGTATAGATAGATGAGAGACAGACCTGCATTTCTGCTATAAATGATATTTGATAAAACAGATTTATACATAATAATTCTGACCTGGGCGAGCATAGGACGCCTCATTAAGGATACATCCTGTTTTTGCCACTTTCTATCCTGCTGGTTTGCAGTGGGGAAGAACTGCTGAGCCCTTTTTGAAGAAGTTCAGAGAAACCTGGACAATGCAGAATGTTCAGCATCAATAATGAAATGTCATCCAAAGGACTGATCCATCAAACCTTTCCCTCACATGTAAGGAGATGGCCCTTTCCTGAAAGGGAGCTGTAACTTTTATGTATGTGGGTGTCTGTACATTTAATGCATTTCTGATGTATTGACAGCCAAGTATATTTTGCATTTACACAACATATTTCAATTCACACAAAGCAAAATGCGAGCACTGCTGACCTGTTCACTTTTTGATGAGTTTGTGATATGGAGGTTAATATGTTCACCTCTCAATGGCAATGAAATACGTCCTAGAAATAAAAACAACATTCTTCTTTGTGTTTGGAGGTTCACTTACAGAAATGTCAACTTTCCATATATAGAACATAAAGAAGTCTATCCATTTCTAAATAAAAAAAGGTCAATGGAGCAACAACTTACATGAGCTTTGGTTTATACTGTTGTCTCCAATTTTCCAGGATATTTGGTTGCACTTATTAATTTGATGTTGCTTATGTACTATGCACTAGTGAAGTCAATGCTCTTGAGATTGAAAGAAACATAGGGGGAGATTTATCAAAACTTCTCCACAGGAAAAGTTGCTGAGTTGCCCATAGCAACCAACCAGATTGCTTCTTTTAATTTTTAAAAGGTCTCTGAAAAATGAAAGAAGCAATCTGATTGGTTGCTTTGGGCAATTTGATAACTTCTCCTCTGGACAGGTTTTGATAAATCTCCCCCATTGTTTGGCCAACAGCTATCTTGTAGAGACATGTCTAGCAGTTAGTGAGCTCTCATCAAGTGGTACACTGTTACGCCGAGCGCTCCGGGTCCCCGCTCCTCCCCGGAGCGCTCGCTTCACTCCCTCCGCTGCAGCGCTCCGGTCACGTCCTCTGACCCGGGGCGCTGCGATCCTGCTGCCAGCCGGGATGCGATTCGCGATACGGGTAGCGCCCGCTCGCGATGCGCACCCCGGCTCCCCTACCTGACTCGCTCCCCGTCTGTTCTGTCCCGGCGCGCGCGGCCCCGCTCCCTAGGGCGCGCGCGCGCCGGGTCTCTGCGATTTAAAGGGCCACTGCGCCGCTGATTGGCGCAGTGGTTCCAATTAGGGTTTTCACCTGTGCACTTCCCTATATTACCTCACTTCCCTTGCACTCCCTTGCCGGATCTTGTTGCCTTAGTGCCAGTGAAAGCGTTCCTTGTGTGTTCCTTGCCAGTGTTTCCAGACCTTCTGCCGTTGCCCCTGACTACGATCCTTGCTGCCTGCCCCGACCTTCTGCTACGTCCGACCTTGCTTCTGCCTACTCCCTTGTACCGCGCCTATCTTCAGCAGCCAGAGAGGTGAGCCGTTGCTAGTGGATACGACCTGGTCACTACCGCCGCAGCAAGACCATCCCGCTTTGCGGCGGGCTCTGGTGAAAACCAGTAGTGGCTTAGAACCGGTCCACTAGCACGGTCCACGCCAATCCCTCTCTGGCACAGAGGGTCCACTACCTGCCAGCCGGCATCGTGACAGTAGATCCGGCCATGGATCCCGCTGAAGTTCCTCTGCCAGTTGTCGCTGACCTCACCACGGTGGTCGCCCAGCAGTCACAACAGATAGCGCAACAAGGCCAACAGCTGTCTCAACTGACCGTTATGCTACAACAGTTGCTACCACAGCTTCAGCAGTCATCTCCTCCGCCAGCTCCTGCACCTCCTCCGCAGCGAGTGGCCGCTCCTGGGATACGCTTATCCTTGCCGGATAAATTTGATGGGGACTCTAAGTTTTGCCGTGGCTTTCTTTCCCAATGTTCCCTGCATCTGGAGATGATGTCGGACCTGTTTCCCACTGAAAGGTCTAAGGTGGCTTTCGTAGTCAGTCTTCTGTCCGGAAAAGCCCTGTCATGGGCCACACCGCTCTGGGACCGCAATGACCCCGTCACTGCCTCTGTACACTCCTTCTTCTCGGAAATCCGAAGTGTCTTTGAGGAACCTGCCCGAGCCTCTTCTGCTGAGACTGCCCTGTTGAACCTGGTCCAGGGTAATTCTTCCGTTGGCGAGTATGCCGTACAATTCCGTACACTTGCTTCAGAATTGTCCTGGAATAATGAGGCCCTCTGCGCGACCTTCAAAAAAGGCCTATCCAGCAACATTAAAGATGTTCTGGCCGCACGAGAAATTCCTGCTAATCTACATGAACTTATTCACCTAGCCACTCGCATTGACATGCGTTTTTCTGAAAGGCGTCAGGAACTCCGCCAAGATATGGACTCTGTTCGCACGAGGCGTTTCGTCTCCTCGGCTCCTCTCTCCTCTGGTCCCCTGCAATCTGTTCCTGTGCCTCCCGCCGTGGAGGCTATGCAGGTCGACCGGTCTCGCCTGACACCTCAAGAGAGGACACGACGCCGTATGGAGAACCTCTGCCTGTACTGTGCTAGTACCGAACACTTCCTGAGGGATTGTCCTATCCGTCCTCCCCGCCTGGAAAGACGTACGCTGACTCCGCACAAAGGTGAGACAGTCCTTGATGTCTACTCTGCTTCTCCACGTCTTACTGTGCCTGTGCGGATGTCTGCCTCTGCCTTCTCCTTCTCTGCAGTGGCCTTCTTGGACTCTGGATCTGCAGGAAATTTTGTTTTGGCCTCTCTCGTCAACAGGTTCAACATCCCAGTGACCAGTCTCGCCAGACCCCTCTACATCAATTGTGTAAATAATGAAAGATTGGACTGTACCATACGTTTCCGCACGGAGCCCCTTCTTATGAGCATCGGATCTCATCATGAGAGGATTGAACTTTTGGTCCTTCCCAATTGCACCTCGGAGATTCTCCTTGGACTTCCCTGGCTTCAACTTCATTCCCCAACCCTGGATTGGTCCACTGGGGAGATCAAGAGTTGGGGGTCCTCTTGTTACAAGAACTGTCTTGTTCCCAGTAACCCTTGCCGTAACTCTGTGGTTCCTCCAGTAACCGGTCTCCCTAAGGCCTATATGGACTTCGCGGATGTTTTCTGCAAAAAACAAGCTGAGACTCTACCTCCTCACAGGCCTTATGATTGCCCTATCGACCTCCTCCCGGGTACTACTCCACCCCGGGGCAGAATTTATCCTCTCTCTGCCCCAGAGACTCTTGCCATGTCCGAATACGTCCAGGAGAATCTAAAAAAGGGCTTTATCCGTAAATCCTCCTCTCCTGCCGGAGCCGGATTTTTCTTTGTGTCCAAAAAAGATGGCTCCCTACGTCCTTGCATTGACTACCGCGGTCTTAATAAAATCACGGTTAAGAACCGCTACCCCTTACCCCTCATCTCTGAACTCTTTGATCGCCTCCAAGGTGCCCACATCTTCACTAAATTGGACTTAAGAGGCGCCTATAACCTCATCCGCATCAGAGAGGGGGACGAGTGGAAAACGGCATTTAACACCAGAGATGGACACTTTGAGTATCTGGTCATGCCCTTTGGACTGTGCAATGCCCCTGCCGTCTTCCAAGACTTTGTCAATGAAATTTTTCGTGATCTGTTATACTCCTGTGTTGTGGTATATCTGGACGATATCCTAATTTTTTCTGCCAATCTAGAAGAACACCGCCAGCATGTCCGTATGGTTCTTCAGAGACTTCGTGACAACCAACTCTATGCCAAAATTGAGAAATGTCTGTTTGAATGCCAATCTCTTCCTTTTCTAGGATATTTGGTCTCTGGCCAGGGACTACAGATGGATCCAGACAAACTCTCTGCCGTCTTAAATTGGCCACGCCCCTCCGGACTCCGTGCTATCCAACGCTTTTTGGGGTTCGCCAATTATTACAGGCAATTTATTCCACATTTTTCTACCATTGTGGCTCCTATCGTGGCTTTAACCAAAAAAAATGCTGATCCCAAGTCCTGGCCTCCTCAAGCAGAAGACTCCTTTAAACGACTCAAGTCTGCCTTTTCTTCGGCTCCCATGCTCTCCAGACCTGACCCTTCCAAACCCTTCCTATTGGAGGTTGATGCCTCCTCAGTAGGAGCTGGAGCTGTTCTTCTACAAAAAAATTCTTCCGGGCATGCTGTCACTTGTGGTTTTTTCTCTAGGACCTTCTCTCCAGCGGAGAGGAACTACTCCATCGGGGATCGAGAGCTTCTAGCCATTAAATTAGCACTTGAGGAATGGAGGCATCTGCTGGAGGGATCAAGATTTCCTGTTATTATCTACACCGACCACAAGAACCTCTCCTACCTCCAGTCGGCCCAACGGCTGAATCCTCGCCAGGCCCGGTGGTCTCTGTTCTTTGCCCGATTTAATTTTGAGATTCACTTTCGTCCTGCCGATAAGAACATTAGGGCCGATGCTCTCTCTCGTTCCTCGGATGCCTCAGAAGTTGATCTCCCTCCGCAACACATCATTCCACCTGACTGCCTGATCTCCACTTCTCCTGCCTCCATCAGGCAGACTCCTCCAGGAAAGACCTTTGTTTCTCCACGCCAACGCCTCGGAATCCTCAAATGGGGTCACTCCTCCCATCTCGCAGGTCATGCGGGCATCAAGAAATCTGTGCAACTCATCTCCCGCTTCTATTGGTGGCCGACTCTGGAGACGGATGTTGGGGACTTTGTGCGAGCCTGCACTATCTGTGCCCGGGATAAGACTCCTCGCCAGAAGCCCGCTGGTTTTCTTCATCCTCTGCCTGTCCCCGAACAGCCTTGGTCTCTGATTCGTATGGATTTTATTACTGATTTACCCCCTTCCCGTGGCAACACCGTTATTTGGGTGGTCGTTGATCGATTCTCCAAAATGGCACATTTCATCCCTCTTCCTGGTCTTCCTTCTGCGCCTCAGTTGGCTAAACAATTTTTTGTACACATTTTTCGTCTTCACGGGTTGCCTACGCAGATTGTCTCGGATAGAGGGGTCCAATTCGTGTCTAAATTCTGGAGAGCTCTCTGTAAACAACTCAAGATTAAATTAAATTTTTCCTCTGCATATCATCCCCAGTCCAATGGACAAGTAGAAAGAATTAACCAGATCCTGGGTGATTATTTGCGACATTTTGTTTCCTCCCGCCAGGATGACTGGGCAGATCTCCTTCCATGGGCCGAATTCTCGTATAACTTCAGGGTCTCTGAATCTTCCTCCAAATCCCCATTTTTCGTGGTGTACGGCCGTCACCCTCTTCCCCCCCTCCCTACCCCCTTGCCCTCTGGTCTGCCCGCTGTGGATGAAATTTCTCGTGACCTTTCCATTATATGGAGAGAGACCCAAAATTCTCTCTTACAGGCTTCTTCACGCATGAAGAGGTTCGCGGATAAGAAAAGAAGAGCTCCCCCCGTTTTTTCCCCTGGAGACAAGGTATGGCTCTCCGCTAAATATGTCCGCTTCCGTGTCCCTAGCTACAAGTTGGGACCACGCTATCTTGGTCCTTTCAAAATTTTGTGTCAAATTAATCCTGTCTCTTATAAACTTCTTCTTCCTCCTTCTCTTCGTATCCCTAATGCCTTTCACGTCTCTCTTCTCAAACCACTCATCCTCAACCGTTTTTCTCCCAAATCTGTTCCTCCCACTCCTGTTTCCGGCTCCTCGGACGTCTTCTCGGTCAAGGAAATTTTGGCTGCCAAAAAGGTCAGAGGGAAAAATTTTTTTTTAGTAGACTGGGAGGGTTGTGGTCCTGAAGAGAGATCCTGGGAACCTGAGGACAACATCCTTGACAAAAGTCTGCTCCTCAGGTTCTCAGGCTCCAAGAAGAGGGGGAGACCCAAGGGGGGGGGTACTGTTACGCCGAGCGCTCCGGGTCCCCGCTCCTCCCCGGAGCGCTCGCTTCACTCCCTCCGCTGCAGCGCTCCGGTCACGTCCTCTGACCCGGGGCGCTGCGATCCTGCTGCCAGCCGGGATGCGATTTGCGATACGGGTAGCGCCCGCTCGCGATGCGCACCCCGGCTCCCCTACCTGACTCGCTCCCCGTCTGTTCTGTCCCGGCGCGCGCGGCCCCGCTCCCTAGGGCGCGCGCGCGCCGGGTCTCTGCGATTTAAAGGGCCACTGCGCCGCTGATTGGCGCAGTGGTTCCAATTAGGGTTTTCACCTGTGCACTTCCCTATATTACCTCACTTCCCTTGCACTCCCTTGCCGGATCTTGTTGCCTTAGTGCCAGTGAAAGCGTTCCTTGTGTGTTCCTTGCCAGTGTTTCCAGACCTTCTGCCGTTGCCCCTGACTACGATCCTTGCTGCCTGCCCCGACCTTCTGCTACGTCCGACCTTGCTTCTGCCTACTCCCTTGTACCGCGCCTATCTTCAGCAGCCAGAGAGGTGAGCCGTTGCTAGTGGATACGACCTGGTCACTACCGCCGCAGCAAGACCATCCCGCTTTGCGGCGGGCTCTGGTGAAAACCAGTAGTGGCTTAGAACCGGTCCACTAGCACGGTCCACGCCAATCCCTCTCTGGCACAGAGGGTCCACTACCTGCCAGCCGGCATCGTGACATACACTAACCAAAGGTAGCCTCTGAAAGACTTTTTATGGGGCAGCAGGGGAAGCAGTTTTTTGCCATCTTGTGACAAGACCCAGTGTCTGATCAGACCACACCTGAAATCATTCACATATCCATCTTCTCTTTTTTTTTGTATACTCTGTATTTGCCACAGCAGTGTGCACCCGTGTATTAGGTAGTTGTGCTGGCTATTTTTCTTTTTGCTTGTTTGTACAACTCAGGGGGAATCCTTAGCTGTGCACCCCTCCCCCTTTTTCACAGGAGGTGTTTTAAATTGATAATGGATCCAGCATGTCACCCAGTCAAAGGCCATACGCCCAACAGAGGTGAGTGGTTATGAGTGTTAGGCTCAGAATTTGTGTTAGGGTACCATCCTAAATGAGGCCACCTCCGCGTGGTGGATGGGAGGACACGTTTTGATCAAAAAGTGCACTAAGAGCCTCCATTTTTTGAACAAGTGTGCTGCTGCAGTCTTTTTTCTTTGTACACACCTGAAATCATTCACATATCTGCCTGAGACTCAACTGCATACAGTGCTTTACAGTAATCTGATATTTCTATCTGGGTGCTTTATTTCTTTTTGACAATGAGAGTATATATTTATATGCCACACAACTGATCAGCTCAACTAAATGCTCTCAAATAATGCATAACTTATTTGTTTCCTATAGATACTGTGGAAAATTTTCTGCATATGTAAGTCACTATATATTGTGACTGATCACATGTTTATGTATTTAAATATGTGAAATCTGGGGAGTCCAAGAAAGCACTACATGAAATATTCTAAAATCCGTAAAACATCCATAAAACATAACTCCATAAGCTCTTGCGTTCAGTATATACATATTATCTGTTTCAATAAGTTATGATTTCAGTGGAGCAGACACTGTTTCTATTCCACCTTTTCACAGGGTGTATCACTATTGGCCCATAATAATCTTAGACAGGAGGCTATGCATATGGCGATAAACGCAGCTGGGAGGCACAGTATATCTTCATCTACACTATGATTAATTCTATACCTTTCATTATTCTAAGCATTTCCAATCCTCCCCCAGTAACTTTCAATATATCACAAGCTGAGGATGTCTTTGCATATGTGTCCTGCTGCACATTCACTTTGCATGAAAGACTTCAATTTGCTGTATGATGTTAATATTGATACATTTCATGAGGGCCAGCAGACACGGCACCTTGGGACCTCTATATATTTGCTCACTATATTGACAAGTGAGGATGGTTAGGTCTTTGGAGGTAATACATTCCCTTTCTATAAATACTCATGCCATGCTTCTTACTCTTGCATGCAGTCCTGATCTTACCATGCCTTTGTCAATGATATGAAGTGGCATGAAACACCAAACCTTTTTGTCCTGGGGCAAAATTAGATGTAATAAAAGGAAGCCTATATTAGATTTTTGCCATGGGGCCCTGTTTCTTCCATTTATGCTACTAGTAAGTGAGTATTTTATATAACAAACTACCTGGGAGAACTTAGGAAGAAAGGAAAGTATGCTGTGAACTTCTAGGAGGGGAGCTGCTGAAAGCCAAGCTAGAAAAGACTAGAGGTACTAAAATAGAGCAGACTGAACTCATGGGCCAGTGGAGGGAGGCTCCAGAGTAAAGGGCTAAGAAGAGCACAAAGCAACTAAATGGATGGGCATAGACTCCAGGTGCCAGAGGGGGTTCCTAACTATTAAACGACCCCTCCCAAATTACCCCACCTTATGTTCTCCAACCCACATACTGTATCAACAGAGCCCTGATATTTCATGTCCCATCTGCCCCTACTATCCTACTCAAAACCACTGACACCTTTGCCAGTCCCACCTTTTTCTACTTATCACACAAGGCTCATGCCACCTAATAGGGTCTCTACCCACACAAAGAATCTTTGACACCTTCTGTTCTCCCAGCCTCTATCTTTATAAAGCCCCTGCCACTATATATCACCACTGCACTCTTCTTGCTACATGAGACCTTGTCACCATATACTTATTTATTTATTTATTTATATAGCGCCTACAGATTCCGCAGCGCTTACTATTATGGGGTAAAAACAAAGACAAGTATCAGACATAATATTACACAATAACTATTCAAACAAGAGGTGTGGGGATATATTGAGGATATGTTGGGGATATGTTGGGGATATGTTGGGGATATGTTGAGGCCAATTAGTGACTGTTATAGGCCTGTCTGAAGAGATGTGTGTTTAGGTCACGTTTGAAACTATGGATGTTGTTGTTGAGTCTGAGGGATTGAGGGATAGCATTCCAGAGAACCGGTGCAGCACGAGTGAAGTCTTGGAGACGGGAGTGAGAAGTTCGGATTATAGAAGATGTTAGTGTGAGATCATTAGCAGATCTGAGAGAACGTGCAGGATGGTAGACAGAGATGAGAGAGGAGATTTAGGGAGGTGCAGCATTGTGGAGAGCTTTGTGTGTGAGACTGAGGATTTTGTACTGTATTCTGGACTGAATTGGTAACCAGTGTAGTGACTGGCACAGGGAGGAGGCGTCGGTGTAGCAGCTGGAGAGGAAGATGAGTCTGGCTGCGGCATTAAGGATGGACTGGAGAGAAGAGAGTTTCGAGAAAGGAAGGCCTATTAGTAAAGAGTTACAGTAGTCGAGGCGGGAGTGAATCAAAGCAATAATGAGAGTTTTAGCAGTTTTAATAGTGAGAAACGGGCGGATTCTTGAAATGTTTTTGAGATGCAGATGACAAGAACGTGAGAGACTGAATATGGGGAGTGAAAGACAGATCAGAGTCAAGTATAACTCCAAGACAGCGAACCTGCTGCCCGGGAGTTATGGTAGTACCACATACCGAGATGGAAATGTCAGGGTTAGGTACAGTATCAGATGATGGAGAAAAGACAAGAAGTTCTGTTTTCGAAAGATTTAGTTTCAGATATAAAGAGGACATGATGTCTGAGACGGCAGAGAGACAGTCACTGGTATTCTGTAGGAGTGCAGGGGTGATGTTGGCGGAGGAGGTATAGAATTGGGTGTCATCAGCATAGAGGTGGTACTGGAAACCAAATCTACTGATTGTTTTTCCAATGGGAGATGTGTAGAGTGAAAAGAGTAGAGGACCCAGGACCGATCCCTGGGGAACCCCGACAGCAAGGGGAAGAGGAGAAGAAGTAGAGCCAGAAAACGAGACGCTAAAGAAGCAGCCAGAGAGATAGGAGGAAAACCAGACGAGAGCAGAGTCCTTGAGACCGATGGAGCGGAGACTACTGAGGAGGAGTTGGTGATCCACAGTGTCAAAAGCCACAGACAGGTCCAAGAGAATCAGTAAAGAGAAATTGCCATTTGATTTGGCCGTCAGAAGATCGTTAGTGACTTTGGTTAGGGCCATTTCTGTGGAGTGAACGGAGCGGAAATCAGACTGTAAGGGGTCAAGGAGAGAGTTCTCGGAGAGATAGCGGATAATGCGGAAGTAGACCAAGCGTTCCAGGAGTTTGGAGATAAAGGGGAGATTTGAGACTGGTCGATAGTTGGCTGCACAGGACGTGTCCAAAGATGTTTTTTTCAATAGTGGGGTTATGATAGAGTGTTTGAGGGAGGAGGGAAAGACCCCAGAAGAGAGGGAGAGGTTAAAGATTTTAGTTAGGTGACAGCGGATAGCAGGAGAGAGAGACTGGAAGAGGTGTGAAGGCATGGGGTCACTAGAGCAGGTAGTGGGGCGGGCGGAGGAGAGGAGCCTGGAAACCTCATTCACCGTTATAGGCTCAAAAACTGTATGTTTCTACCCCCAAAGAGCCCTGCCATCCTGTGACATCTCATCAACCCCATCCCCAAAATTATCCCTGATGCCTTATGTTATTTTATATAAACATCATATAGAAAAGAACAAAAAAAACAAGAACCTGATGAAGGCATAGGATCTATACTGAAATGCATTGTCTGCTATTCAAAAGAGGTAAAGTCTTTGTTCACACAAGATGACTCTCCTACCCTCCTTGGAATTACAGCGCCCTGGCAAGACCGAGATTTTTCTTCAGTTACCTTAAGTTTTTGCTATAGAAGCAATTACCTCCGTGGGAAAGTGGTTATGCTCCAGGACTAATGTCCTGTGGGCAAAACATGTGCTACGCGTTGCTGCACAGCTGGTTTAGGTTAGTGGCATTTTGTGGCCAATGTCTGGATGGTTTTACTCTAGGGAATGCTGTTTGTATCTTTTTTGTCTTCATACTGCTAAAAAAATGTCAGAATTGCTTTTTTTTTTTTTTTTAAATATCCCTAGATATGTACATGGCTTTGTTCTTTGAATTTACTTTAAAAACTGCATTTCTTCAATAAAATGAGTTGAGAAAAAAAAAATTGATATTTGTGAACTATGCCCCTTTCAAGGCCAAAGGCTGCCTTTAAAGAAATGGAGGTTATCCACTGGGTATATATACAGTTTACCTAACATCCCAAAGAAGGCAAATATTATTAATGAACATTTTTTTTCAGGCTATTTCTGTCTGTTTACATTACTTTGATCCTTTTAAACCTCCTCCACTTCTGCTGAGTAGCAATGCCATGAATCCACCACTCCGATATATATTGTTCCTGTTGCAGACCTGACTGATTATTGCTGGCAGCTGCCTGTTTTGAAATAAGCAAGAATATAAGTTCAATGGATGTGCACACTAACACAAAAATCATCATAACTAATGGCTTTAAAAAGGACGATTCCTCTTGTGTCTGCTTCAGAAAGATATGTTATGTCTGTACTAACTGCCAATTTTTAAGAGATAGGGAGTGGATCTGACAGAAGTATACAGCGCTCAGATCTCAGGGGTGCCAGACTAAGTTGGAGAAAGTGTTATATTTTTGCCTGCAAGAAAAATAAAAATGACTTCAAATTTACTTTGGTTAATTAGAAAGTACAATGAAGTGGGTCGAAGCCAAGCTAATATTAATGATAATATTATTATTATATATATTTTTTTATACAGTGTCAACAAATTTCACAGCACTTTATAATTCAAAAGGTACAAATAAAAACAAAAATCAGACATTGCAATATTATACAAAAATTATTTAAACAAAAGGAGTGGGGGCCTGCTCGTGAGAACTTATAATCTATGATAATAATATATGATACCTTTTAAATCCAGAGATATTGTAGATTAGTGAGAAATGATTCTGTGGTAGCAGCCTTGGGGTGTCGTGTAGTTGGGGTGTTGCTTCGGTATATGAGGGGTTAACTTAACCCTTATCACTCGTTACGCCAGGGTGAGGGTTAATACGCTGAGGTAAATCTTCGGCCTATCGCCACCCTTCCCAGAAACGATAGGTACGGGCTTAAATAAATGAAGATCCACAATAGGGATGAACTTGAACTTGTATGAACTTTATTGAGGTACTTGCGGTACATCCAATTAACAGCAACAGTCTTAGCAATACAGTCTCTATGTAGTATGGCAGTGATTGACAGATGCCGCGGACCATTAGCTTATCCAATGACTAGCAGAATTAGGATTGATGCAGAGATCTGTCCGGATTTAGGGGTCTGTTTAGGTCCGGTGATCTTGCAGACTTAACAGGGATTGAGGTAACTCACAGTTTTGTAAGATGGCCGTTGCCGCAAGGCTTGGGCCTAGTCACTGCTGACGACAGCTGCGCAGATCCTCCTCTATTAGCAGCCCATGAGGAAAGAGAGTGATTAATGGCCACTGCTCCCTTATATGGGCAGGGCCGTTTTGGATTGGTCCATGTCAGCTGTCACTCACCGTTACAATGCATGGTGGGCGATCACCTGACTTCCTCCAAAGGTCCTTGAACCATAGAACCATAGAGTTTTTGAACGCATCACGTGACCCGCAGGTCCTGCGACACTACAAGGTAAGTACACTTTATTTACATATATACACATTAAATCTGAATAATTTTAACTATTACAGGGGTGACAAGGGGCTAACTATTGATGAGGACCGACCGGTACCTAGGGACTCTGACTTTGGGGACCTCATCACAAGGTAACAGATGCAATCCGGTCCCGGGACACCACAATTCCTACAAGGCTAACAATAGGAATGTCATCATTTTTTCACTTACTAGTGTCTATCTATCCATTCATCTGTCTCCTATCTATCTCTCTATTTCTCTATCTATAGTAAATAGGATGCAGCACACCAAAATGTTATCATGCAAAAAGTGGTTTATTCCATGATGTACACAGAGACAACATTTCGGCGGCCTCTCAGCCTTGATAATGGCGGTGAGAGGGTGCCGAAACTTAGTCGCTGTGTACATCATGGAATTAACCACTTTTTGCATGATAACATTTTGGGAATTAATGTAGAAAAAAATAGATCCTAGTGGAATGTAACTGAACCAGAATTCAAATAAACATTGTGGACCAAAAAGGTCAAATGACCCTTCTAGAGACCCCGTCCTGCCTAATGTGCTTATAAAAAATGGATATTATTTTCAATTAAAATGTGTGGGTGCAAAATGGAAATTGAAACCAAAACCTCAGATTTAGTTGTATATCATTTAAGGGGTTATCCAGGAAAAAAAAAATTTGTTTATATATCAACTGGCTCCAGAAAGTTAAACAGATTTGTAAATTACTTCTATTAAAAAATCCTTATCCTTTCAGTACTTATGAGATGCTGACGTTGAGTTGTTCTTTTCTGTCTAAGTGCTCTCTGATGACACCTGTCTCGGGAACTGTCCAGAGTAGAAGCAAATCCCCATAGCAAATCTCTTCTACTCTGTGCAGTTCCAGAGACAAGCAGAGATGTCAGCAGAGAGCACTGTTGCCAGACAGAAAACAGCAACTCAACTTCAGCAGCTGATAATTATTGGAAGGAGTAAGATGTTTTAATAGAAGTAATTTACAAATCTGTTTAACTTTCTGGAGCCAGTTGATATAAAAAAAAAAAAAAAAGGTTTTTCCTGGAATACCCCTTTAATGCCACAATTGTAAAACCAAGGTAGACCAAACTTAAATTATAATTGTTGCGCTGGTGTCCTGTCAACTGCTTTTGATGTACAGTGGTCCTTCCAAAAATAAGAAAAAGTGAGGATAAAAAAAAAAATAGATAACTAATATAGATAAAGCAAATCCTTACATATAAAAGTAAGAAAGAGCTGCTGGAAGCTGTAAATCACTGTCCATGTAGAGGACAGGAGGTTCTTCAGGGTCCTGTATGTACACACAGTGTCCTAAAAAAGTAATGGAGCCGTCCTCACCTGGTGTCCAAAGGAGCAGCTAACCCTGGCACAGGTAAAGAGTAGTACAGATCATGTAGGACCTCCCTGTACTGTAGGGAGCGCTACCAGACAGCCAGTCAGTGCATGCACTTCAGTAATACAGGTAAAGAGTAGTGCAGACATGTACAGTAGTGCCTCCCTGTACTGTAGGGGGCAATACAAGACAGGAATTCAATGCATGCACTTCAGTAATAGTTTAACCAGTGAAATGTCCATTCTAATTGGTCAATTCTTTCAGCCATTGACAGGTATCACAGATCTGGACTGTCTGTAGCATCGTATGCTGAGTCTGGTTTCAAGTTACAATGGTCCAGAAAAGACTGTTGTATGTTGAAACTATTGTATGTTGAGGCCATTGTAAGTTGAGGGATCACTGTATACTAAAACAAGCCTAAATGCATCCAACACAGTGCCCCTCCCCCCCCCCTCCATTGGCTTCATCAAGGGACTGAGACACAGTAAAAATGACCTCCAAAATCAAGTTGGGCTGTCTTCTGACAACCTCTTGGGTCCCTGTGTTATTGGGTCAGCCGATTCTCTTGTACATTTCATGGTTCAGTCTGCACATATTCAACATTACATTGTCTGAGCAATCTACAACTTAGGCTGCGTTTCCACTTGGCAGTTTTTTGTTTATTTTTTTCTTTTCTTTTTTCTTTTAATTTTTTTAAACTACCACCGCAGCTTTTAAGCCAAAGACTGTAGTGGATGCAAAAGAAAGGTGATAAGTCCTTCCTATTCCATTCCTTATGGATTCACTTTCGGCTTTGGCTCAAAAATTGCAGTGGCAGTTTTCCAAACAAGTGGAAATACAGCCTTATACTTGAAGGCAACTATTACATCAGGGTAGCATATTAACAAGTCTCACAGGCCATTGAGTCGTGTCTGCGTCATAACCGGCAGATGCCTTGTAGTCTCCTTAAAGGGGTACTCCGGTGGAAGTGGAAAATTTTTTCTCCAATCAACTGGAGCCAGAAAGTTATACAGATTTGTAAATTACTTCTATTAAAAAAATATCCTAATCCTTCCAGTACTTATCATCTGCTATATACTACAGAGGAAGTTGAGTTGTTCTTTTCTGTCTGACCACAGTGCTCTCTGCTGACACCACTGTCCGTGTCAGGAACTGTCCAGAGCAGGAGAGGTTTGCTATGGGAATTTGCTCCTACTCTGGACAGTTCCTGACACAGACAGTGGTGTCAGCAGAGAGCACTGTGGTCAGACAGAAAAGAACAACTCAACTTCCTCTGTAGTATAAAGCAGCATCTGTCTAGCTCTATGGAGCCAGTTGATATGAAAAAAATTGTATAACAATGCAGCCATGTGATATAGATATCTCATGCGACTGTATCACACTTCCACATGTTTAGAAGTGATTTAAATATCTAACTAAAAACCCCTCGGATAATTATGTATTTTTCATAAAGATCCGAATCCTTTGCCATTCCCCACAATCTCCTCCCTGACGGGAGCAGAAACCTGCCCATGCCCCTTCTTACCATTGGAAAGAATGATAAACTCCAGTATGAGAAGTGAGTTTGTTTTTGTGTGTTGATTTTGCAGTTGCTGCATACAATACAACATTCTATACTATAGATAGTAGATTGTTAGAATCTGCGGTGTCAGGTTAAGCTGGTTTCTTCGTAGCTGCAAGAATCCCTTGAGTGCTTTCTGTTTTGAAAGTGACCCATAGACAGCTGGACAAAACAATGCTATTTCCCCAGGTGAATGACTTGAAACTCTCTCACCTGTTCTATTGTCCAGAGCATTAGTCACTGAACATTCTATATTTCTAACAAAGGCTGGAACTAATGAGTTGGGTAGGTGAGCTCCCAGCTACATTTGATACCCATGATAAACTGTGAATACGGAATAAATACAGCTTTTCTTTTGCCTAAGGACCTTTAAGTGGGTTATTTATGTCCTGGTATTCATTTTGAATGTGCAGAAAATAGATACTCTTAAAACACTCTCAGCTATGTTATTTTTTTTCTCTTCCAAGTAATACTTAGAAATGCGTTGTTATATGTAATTTATAGCATTTTATTTAGCTTTGACTATTTGTTTCCTATTTTAACAATTCTCTAGAATATCAAGTGAACATCTTGGTCATAATTCAAATACTATGATTTAATTTGAGACTCAAAGACATAAACATATTGAACATTTATTTAGTCTCATGGATGAATAATGGATTTTTAGTAATTTAAAAGGTGTCTGGATCATTGTATAAAACAAGCCCTTTTTACCTCTCGTTTCACTCTTACTTCTTCAAAAATTGTAAGCTCTTATAAACAGGGTCCTCAGGAAAAAAATACAAAAACAGCTCTTACCTATCAAATCATTGAATCCACAAGACCTCTTAGGGTTTCAAGGTCTGGCCTCTGTGGATAAGACTTTTATAGTAACGCTTCATAGGATTAAGATTTGGGAAATTTGGAGTCAACAACTTGAATTCTTTGTGGCAGGGCTGTTTTATATAAATTGTTGCCATAAAGGGATGCTCTCAGTGACATTTTTCCCTAAGTAAGAAAGTTTTTTTTCAGTAATTTGAGCTACAGTAGCTATTTGTGGGATCAACCCAGATGGGCTAGCTTGTGTTCCACAATAAGCCTTGTGTGGCCACCACTGGTCACCAGTTCACTGGTTGTCATGTGCCCACTTTTGGTAGGTACTAACCAATGCATATCAAAATCACCCCACAAAACCTGTGTTACGCCTAGCGCTCCGGGTCCCCGCTCCTCCCCGGAGCGCTCACGGCGTCTTTCTCCCTGCAGCTCCCCGGTCAGTCCCGCTGACCGGGAGCGCTGCACTGTCATGGCCGTTGGGGATGCGATTCGCACAGCGGGACGCGCCCGCTCGCGAATCGCATCCCAGGTCACTTACCCGTTCCCGTCCCCTGCTGTCATGTGCTGGCGCGCGCGGCTCCGCTCTCTAGGGCGCGCGCGCGCCAGCTCCCTGAGACTTAAAGGGCCAGTGCACCAATGATTGGTGCCTGGCCCAATTAGCTTAATTGGCTTCCACCTGGTCCCTGACTATATCTGACCTCCTCCCATGCACTCCCTTGCCGGATCTTGTTGCCTTGTGCCAGTGAAAGCGTTTTGTGTGTCCAAAGCCTGTGTACCAGTACTTCTGCTATCCACCCTGACTACGAACCTTGCCGCCTGCCCCCGACCTTCTGCTACGTCCGACCTTGCTTCTGTCTACTCCCTTGTACCGCGCCTATCTTCAGCAGCCAGAGAGGTTGAGCCGTTGCTAGTGGATACGACCTGGTCACTACCGCCGCAGCAAGTCCATCCCGCTTTGCGGCGGGCTCTGGTGAAAACCAGTAGTGACTTAGAACCGGTCCACTAGCACGGTCCACGCCAATCCCTCTCTGGCACAGAGGATCCACCTCCTGCCAGCCGGCATCGTGACAGTAGATCCGGCCATGGATCCCGCTGAAGTTCCTCTGCCTGTTGTCGCCGACCTCCCCACACTGGTCGCCCAGCAAGCCCGACAGATTGCCCAACAAGATCACCAGCTGTCGTACTTGACCACCATGACTCAGCAACTCCAGTCGCAGCTACAGCAGATTCAGTCTCAGCTACAGCAGCAGCAACCATCTCCTCCGCCAGCTCCTGCACCTCTTCCGCAGCGAGTGGCCACTCCTAGCCTCCGCCTGTCCTTGCCGGACAAATTTAATGGGGACTCTAAGTTTTGCCGTGGCTTTCTTTCGCAATGTTCCCTGCATTTGGAGATGATGTCGGATCAGTTTCCTACTGAAAGGTCTAAGGTGGCTTTCGTAGTCAGCCTTCTGTCTGGAAAAGCCCTGTCATGGGCCACACCGCTCTGGGACCGCAATGACCCCGTCACTGCCTCTGTACACTCCTTCTTCTCGGAAATTCGAAGTGTCTTTGAGGAACCTGCCCGAGCCTCTTCTGCTGAGACTGCCCTGCTGAACCTGGTCCAGGGTAATTCTTCCGTTGGCGAGTACGCCATACAATTCCGTACTCTTGCTTCTGAACTTTCCTGGAATAATGAGGCCCTCTGCGCGACCTTTAAAAAAGGCCTATCCAGCAACATTAAAGATGTTCTGGCCGCACGAGATACTCCTACCAACCTGCATGAACTCATTCATCTAGCCACTCGCATTGACATGCGTTTTTCTGAGAGGCATCAAGAGCTCCGCCAGGAAAAAGACTTAGATCTCTGGACACCTCTCCCACAGTCTCCATTGCAATCTGCGCCTAGGCCTCCCGCCGAGGAGGCCATGCAAGTGGATCGGTCTCGCCTGACCCTGGAAGAGAGGAATCGCCGTAAGGAAGAGAATCTTTGTCTGTACTGTGCCAGTACCGAACATTTTTTGGTGGATTGCCCCATCCGTCCTCCACGTCTGGGAAACGCACGCTCGCACCCAGCTCTCGTGGGTGTGGCGTCTCTTGATGCTAAGTCGGCTTCTCCACATCTCACGGTGCCTGTACGGATTTCTTCTTCAGCCAGCTCTTCCCTCTCAGCCGTGGCCTGCCTGGACTCTGGTGCCTCTGGGAATTTTATTCGGGAGTCCTTGGTGAATAAATTCCGCATCCCGGTGACCCGTCTTGTCAAGCCACTCCACATTTCCGCGGTCAACGGAGCCAGGTTGGATTGCACCGTGCGTTTCCGCACGAAGCCCCTCCTAATGTGCATCGGACCTCATCATGAGAAAATTGAGTTTTTGGTCCTCCCCAATTGCACTTCTGAAGTTCTCCTTGGACTACCCTGGCTTCTACACCATTCCCCAACCCTGGATTGGTCCACAGGGGAGATCAAGAGCTGGGGTCCCTCTTGTTCCAAGGACTGCCTTAAACCAGTTCCCAGTACTCCCTGCCGTGACCCTGTGGTTCCTCCTGTATCCGGTCCCCCTAAGGCCGTTAGGGACTCTGCCTGCCACAGAAAATGCCTCTCCCCCCTCCCAGTCCAGTCAGGCAAGCCTCGGTGCCTCCTCAAGGCCCTCGTCCTGGTGTCACACTGCCCCGTGCCAGGCCTCGCCCTCTGCCCTCCCTCCCCATTCCTACTCCTGCTGTACTGCCTGCCATTGAGGAAACCATCCATTCCTTCCCGGTGTCCTCATCCCAGGGGAGGCAGTCACCGGACAAAAAAAAGGGGAGACCTAAGGGGGGGGGGTACTGTTACGCCTAGAGCTCCGGGTCCCCGCTCCTCCCCGGAGCGCTCACGGCGTCTTTCTCCCTGCAGCTCCCCGGTCAGTCCCGCTGACCGGGAGCGCTGCACTGTCATGGCCGTTGGGGATGCGATTCGCACAGCGGGACGCGCCCGCTCGCGAATCGCATCCCAGGTCACTTACCCGTTCCCGTCCCCTGCTGTCATGTGCTGGCGCGCGCGGCTCCGCTCTCTAGGGCGCGCGCGCGCCAGCTCCCTGAGACTTAAAGGGCCAGTGCACCAATGATTGGTGCCTGGCCCAATTAGCTTAATTGGCTTCCACCTGGTCCCTGACTATATCTAACCTCCTCCCATGCACTCCCTTGCCGGATCTTGTTGCCTTGTGCCAGTGAAAGCGTTTTGTGTGTCCAAAGCCTGTGTACCAGTACTTCTGCTATCCACCCTGACTACGAACCTTGCCGCCTGCCCCCGACCTTCTGCTACGTCCGACCTTGCTTCTGTCTACTCCCTTGTACCGCGCCTATCTTCAGCAGCCAGAGAGGTTGAGCCGTTGCTAGTGGATACGACCTGGTCACTACCGCCGCAGCAAGTCCATCCCGCTTTGCGGCGGGCTCTGGTGAAAACCAGTAGTGACTTAGAACCGGTCCACTAGCACGGTCCACGCCAATCCCTCTCTGGCACAGAGGATCCACCTCCTGCCAGCCGGCATCGTGACAACCTGTCATTTTGGAAATGCTCTGACTCAGATATCTAACCATTACAATTTTCAAAGTCATTCAGATCTGCTCATTTTTCTGCTATCAACACATCAACTTCAAGAACTGACTGTTCTCTTAGAGATCAATGTACTCCTTAACAGATGCCATTGTCACAAGGTAGTCAATGTTATTCACTGGTATTAATGCAATGATTGATTATATTAATATAGTGCCAATATATTACACAGTACTTTGCAAAACAAAAGAAGTAAGGAGGCTACCAAAGAGATTACAAAAGAATGAAAAATTGAAAGGCTAAATATTTTATAATTTGCAGCCAGTGAGATGTTGAGTAGATATGGAGACTCCTTATCTAGAACAATCATCAATGTATCTGTATACTGCAGTATTTGACATATGTTTCTTTTACATTGCATTAGTGTTCTGGCTTCTCCGAAAATTATATATTGATTTTCCCAGATCTCAGGATCAGATATATCAAATTAAGATAATTTCAGAGCACGGACAATGCTGTTTGACAACTAGTACGTATATAGCTTTAGGGTCACCTCTTGGTTAGAGAATACAGGTTTGAAAAGAGTGATAAGATTTTTAACAGAATACATAATGGTATGATAGTGTGTTTTGAGTCGTATTTACACCATGAGGGCGTGAAAACTAGATTAGATGTATGGATTAGAAATATAGCACTGGGGACATATATTTTTGTTAGCTGCACATTTTTAGTCTATGTATCATGAAGGGTTTAGTGTGGGTAAACAGGCTGTCAGTTTCCCTTTAGATTAAATATAAATATAGTTTCCCTTTAGATTAAATATAAATATAGATAGAAAAATTTAAAATAAACTAAGTTACTTTCAAACACTAATTAACTATCCAAAAAAATAAGCCTGACTTATAATATTCGTAAAATTATTTGCAGGTACTTTTAGGGGTGACATTCAAAATAATATGGCAAAAAGACTTCTCGATATGCATTCATGAAAAAAATAGGCTGCGTTTTACATGCTCGGTTTTTATGGCTTGGTAAATTTTCATTTGGATGATACCCAGGAGCTACTCATCCTCAATGAAGAGATCCAGTAAATGGAGACTTATTTTTCCAGATTTCCACTTCTCAGGAAGATAAACCACCAGAGGAGTCTGGCAGCGGCTTTACTGTGTGCCTTTGTATAGTAGGGACTGGGGGAGATGTCTTATGTGTATGGCTAGCTTGTCACATGTCTGTGTTGCAATGATGGAAATGGAAGGTCTGCATTGCTCCAGTTGTGGACTTGTTTGGAAGCATTTATCTCCCAAATGATGGTGAATAGCAACAACAATATGTAACTATAAAGACTAGGAATTACAATTGTTGATTTAAGGTCTCTTTGCTGAGAACCCAAGGCACTAGCCATACTTTGCATTGATGCTTCTTTTCTGTAAAGATTACTAAATAACTGTTTACATCATTGGATTTTGGTTTCATGTGGTTAGTTTGATGAACACTACAATCTTTCTATCTCTTAATTTCTATGCTACATTTTTCAAGAAATGCTAACTTTTCCAACCAGGGTTATATGACATTCAGTAAATCATGATAAATGCATATCCATCCCTTAAAGGGGTACTCTGGATAACAAATTAGCCAGACCAACTGTATTGTAATATGCACTTATTGCATGTACTAGTCTGTTTTTCCTGCTGGAATATGTTGTGACAGGCAGGAAGTTAAGAAAAACCTGCCCTCTTCTGTCCACTTTATCACCCCTCCCTCAACTGAGACAGAGATCATGTGACACTTTGTATTGACTGTCAACATCCTTGCCATGCCCATTGTTGGTAGTATACCAACAAGGCATGCCCCTTTCTAGCATCATCCAACCAAGTCATCCCCCTCTCTATTTTAGCTCATCAAGCTCATCATGCCCCCATCCAACACCATAAAGGCAAGTCATGTCCTCTTTCTAACAACCTCGGCAGGTGAGAACTGCTGAGAAATGTAGTTAAAATAGGGTGTGCAGGTTGAAGAAGCAACGAGAAATGGAGCAGTGGGTAGAGGAGGCTGGTGCCGTAAACAAGCAATCCACACAAAGTTGAACCCAACATCCCGGAAACCCCTTTAAGGAAGGCCTATTTAGAAGAACATGTTACCCGATTAATAGCAAAAATGATTACAGCAGTAGTCATTGTGTCTATTCTTAAACATCTTTATGAGAAATGGACCAGCTTAACCTTGTAATTTATAACTTAAAGGGGTACTCCGCCCCTAGACATCTTATCCCCTATCCAAAGGATAGGGGATAAGATGTCAGATCGCCGCGGTCCTGCTGCTGGGGATCCCCGGGATCGCCGTTGCGGCACTGCTCTATCATTGCTGCACAGAGCGAGTTCGCTCTGTGCGTAATGACGGGCGATACAGGGGACGGAGCTGTGTGACATCATGGCTCCGCCCCTCATGACATCACGACCCGTCCCCTTAATGCAAGTATATGGCAGAGGGTGTGACGACTGCCACGCCCCCTCCCATAGACTTGTATTGAGGGGGGGCGAGCCGTGACGTAACGATGCTCTGGCCCCTGTATTGCCTGTCATTATGTGCAGAGCAAACTCGCTCTGTGCAGTAATGAAAGCGCAGTGCCGCAGCGACGATCCCGGGGCTCCCCAGCAGCGGGACCACGGCGACCTCACATCTTATCTTTTGGATAGGGGATAAGATGCTAGGGGAGGAGCACCCCTTTAAATACTCCTTTATTATCTAAGAAGTTCCAGTTAGTATTGGACCATAGAGAGTTACAAATTTACCATGGTGTCTATGATGCTGGCACATGAATATTCCTTAGGCTGATTAATGTGAAAGGAACAGTATTGAACATGATAATTGACAACCCCAATCAACCTTTGTGGGTGGCAGTCTTCCTACAGCAATGGTACACAACAGTGGAAGAAGATGTGACTATTGACTACACATATGGGAAAATGTAATAATATCCTAATGTTCAACCTTGGTTCCTAATGGGGAGATTGTCATGTGTGGGTGGCTAATGACATAGGCTTTGTTATAGTAACAATAGAGATAATGTCAAACTGTTTATATACATTCTTTATCTTGTCATCAATGGCAGGCGGCTCAACTCATCTGCTTAGTGTAACTGACACAGGTACCTTATTTTAAGATTAACTTTGGTTATTTAAGCTAAATTCAGGTAACAGATAATCTCTGGCCATCCCTTACCCAACAACTCAGCCACAATATTTATTGTCATGTAATGTACCCGATATATCACATCACCTTGGAATGTTCATCGAGCTTCTTTATGTGTTTGTATGAAACAATTGCCTAACAAAGCGAAAACCTCCGCTCACATCCTCAAACTTCTGACATGAATTATTGGAATGCAGACAACTAACCACTAAAAAGTTTAGTCTGTTTTGACAACTGTTAGTACATGAAATCTTTCCTGTTTTGGTCATGGGCTTAACGTTTAGGATTATTGTATTTTTCGTAGCTGAAAAAAAAGTGGAACCAACATAATCCATTGTTTCATATCAAAATGAAAATCTCCTTCTTTGTATGACAGATCTTTAGTAGCTTCAGACATGAAAAAGATCAGACTTTTGGAAACGCAAAAGTATCTTTCATGTTATCTAGATAGCTATACTTCAGAAGACGAAGAAATGAGAAGGCAAGACAAACCGCCTCTTTAGATGTTTGATATCATTGTTTCAGGGAACCTTTCAAGAAACTGTTAAAAAAAAGTCCCCCAAAACCAATGTGTGTTACCTTCCGAATACATTAGTAATGGTTTAGGAAACGTTCCTTATTGCTTTGAATACTATGTCGAATATTGTTCTATTGTTGTCCATTTTTGTGAAAAAAAAAAGACTTAAAAGTCACTGATGTTGAATGTTGTTTTTTGTATAAAAAGAAATAGTAATAATAATAAAAGGAGATCAAAAAAATCTTTGTTGTTTTTTTTTTTTTTTTTTCTTAAGATCTACACTGGGTGGACAGACGGGATATCAATGACCTCTACGTTTCATGGCCTACTTTATTTTGTTAAGCACTCTATCTCAAGTAAATTAGTAATGCAAAGCCTACTTTATCCTATAAAAAAGTACAAACTGTCTTCCCTGCCAAGAATTTACTCTAAGTAACACTTGATGCCAGTTAACTTCATCTATCAGTCTGATTAAAATGAAGAAATTGTACATTCCTCTTAGATAGAAGGGTGAAGAAAATGGATCAGCCAGTACATATGCCAGTACATCGGTATAGTGCCTGAACATTCTGATCTAGTCAAGATTCCAGTAACAACTTCAGAATGTTGTTCATTGAAAGAGGTCAGCTGAGGTTGCAGTAAAGGTGACTGACATATGACTCAGACAGGGGAAATGCAGATGAGAGCGAGCTGTAAGTAAAGTGATTACATTATAATAAAACAAAAATAAGGAGACCTTTGGGATGTGTTGACTCTGCAAAACGTTACTGTGTGAGATTTCAAAGGCCACGGCAGTTGAAATGTAAATTGTGAATATTGTTCAAATATTGTACTTACTTAAAGGGGCTTTCCTATTATACTTCTCACTGTTGCATCCCCAACTCATCCCAAGAGTATGGGTGCTAGCACAGAAACAAGTCGTATGTTTGTAATATGCAATAAATTTTAGTACCATATTTTATTGGATCCTGGCAGCGTCCATTATTCCTGTTCGGTAAGGTATGAAGTAGACATTTTTGGCATCCCAAGAATTTGTCAGTTTTAGTCCTTTTTAACACAGCATTGCACTACACACTTGCTGGATCTCCACCTATTAAATACAAACTCCACGTAGAACCCCTCAGCAGTTTCATAATAACTATGATTAAATGAAAAGCCTTCTGCTGTCTTAATCATCCTGTCATCCTTATAGCTGAAACTAAATCTTTTAAAACAGAAAATTTAGTTTTTTTCCCATCGACTAATCTACCAAAACCTGACATTTTCATCTTGGTGTGGGGCACTACTATAACTACTGTGGAGCATGCCTGCTGTCTTGAGGTTGTGCTAGATGCAGCTCTATCTTTCAGTCTTTTTCACAATCTTGTCACCTGCACCTCAAATTATCTCAAGAATCTGTCCTTTTCTTACTGCTGAAACAGCTAAAACTTCCATTATTGCTCTGATTCATACTCATCTTTACTAATAGGCCTTCCCTTCTCTAAACACTCCCCTTTCTCTATCCTAAATGCTGCCCCCAGACTCATCTTCCTATCCAGCCATTACATGGATGCCTCTCCCCCCCCCCCCCCCCCCCCCCCCGTGCCGGTCACTACACTGGTTACCTATATAGTCTAGAATAGAGTAAGAAACACACAAAGCTCTCCACAATGCTGCACCTCCCTACTTATCCTCCCTCATCTCTGTCTACCATTCTACACATACTCTCTCCACTATGCTAAAAATCTAACACTTCCATAGTCCGAACCTATCACTCCCATCTCCAAGACGTTGTTCGTACTGCACTAGGTCTCTGGATGCAATACCTAAACCCTCAGACTTCAACATTATTATTATTATTTACAATGTGACAACTCCTATTCATGTTTGCTCTCCCCTGTTAAATAGGCATAAAATTGACTCAATTCTTGGAGTTTCTGTTGGTCCCACTGGCAGGGCCGGTCTTAGACTGTGTGTGGCCCTTGGCAAAATTAAAAATGGGGCCCCCAAATTGCATGACCAAAGACTTTCCTGGTTTCCTCTGTTTTTTGATACGGAATACCAGCACTAGGTTACTGATTACGCACCATGTGAATATGGCCTGAGATCCCAATGAAGGAAAAAGCATCAAAGGCCATAACACAAACTTGTCAAGGTCCAAATCTAAGATCTATTGTAAATATTTTCTGTGTTTAAGAGAACGCTCACACATTCATAAGTAGCAGTAGGTTTCCACTGCGAGATACACTACCATTCACTTGTTCTGGCACATGGACAGCACACAATAGTGGCGGATTTGCAGACCCGTTGAAATGAATGGTAGTGTGACCTGCGCAGTGGGAAACTGACTGCTAGTTGCATGCGTGTGAACGTACCCTGAAGGAGAACTTCAGTAAAAAAAAATGTATCCACTATGCCCAGGCTGCCAGAATAAAAATTATAAACTTTAACTAACCATTCACCGCTCTCCTGGGGCTGTCAATATCACAGTCCCGCCCTCCGGCCCCGGTCTTCTTCTGGCTTTTGGTGCCCAGTTAAAATAATATATAATGCTAATTATCCCGTACAGTGAACAGTGTATACGTAAAGAAACAAACAACCTGAAATTGCTGCTTTTTTTGGTCACATCATTTATCTCAGAAAATGAAAGAAAAAGTGATCAAAAAGTCACATATTCGCAAAAGTGAAACCAATACAAACTACAGATAACAGTGCAAATAAGCAAAGGGATTTTGTTAAAAAGTCTGAGTTTTTTTTTTAAACCAGTACAATAATAGTAAAGCATGTACCCATGGGTATCATTTTAATCATATTGACCTACAGAATAAAGAAAATATAGCCTTTTTAACATAAAGTGGACTGCTCAAAAATTAACCCAAAAAGCTGCAAAATTGTGGTATTCTTTTTAATTTCTCCTTTTATGGTAAAAGGAGTAAGGTCATTACAAAGTACAATTGGGCACGCAAATAAAACAAAATGCAAAAATAAAACCTGGCTGTGTTGTGTCCTGAGGGGTTAAAATATTAAATCACAACCCCCGGAACACTAAGATAACACATCCTAGATCTGAATGAACAAAATCACACAAAAATTATCAATGGAAATCAAATTTATCAACCCATGGAGGTCTGGATATGGAATCACACTCAAAATAAAAATGGTAAACCACACTGATCCCACTTTGATGTAAATTCCTTAAAACAAGTCCGCTGTCATGCCCTCTCCATAGGCTTGCATTGAGGTGGCGGAGTGTGATGTCACACGGGGGAGGAGCCGTGACATCACTATGCTCTGTCCCTGTGATCGCTAGTAATCAGACCCTGAGCGAGCATGCTCCGGGGGCTGATTCTAACGGGGTGTGGTGTGGAAGATCACAGGGGTCCCCAGCGGCAGGCCCCCCTGCGGTCAGGCATCTTATCCTTTGGATAGGGGATAAGATGTCTTAGGGCCAGAGTACCCTTTTAATGTATCTTCCAAAACCTGGGATGACTCCTATTGGCTTGGAGTCCTGATGATGTAACCAAAGGTCCTAGAAGATTCAAAGTAAGTGTGTGTGATGTCTATGGGCTCTGTGTAGCCCGGACAACTTATTTTTCAGCGATTTGCTCAAAATCAAGCAAAAACATGGCAATTTTACCACAATTTTGTGAAAATTGCTACAAAATATAGTATTGTGATTATGGACATAAATACGTTCAGAGGGACGTCTTTTGGATGGGGGCCCTGGGCAACTGCTCAGGGCACTTGAGCAAATTAGGCTCAAGTGCCCTGGCCCGCTTGCATCTGCCTACTCTGTTTGAAGGAGTCACTAGATAAATAAGACATAGTTAGACTTATCTGGACTGTTGCTTTTCTGGAAAACACCCCCTGGTCCCTTGAGCCTTAAATGCATAATAATATAAGCTTTTTTCCTGGCAATGAAATAAAAAATTATGTTTGCCAGAATCCCGACAACTAGCCCTATCTATCACCAGGCTTATTTACACCCCTGTTTTCCTGCTGACAGGTTCACGGTTTGTTCAAAATTTGCAACAGAGTTTCCAGTTGTTATATTTCATTGGTGTCTTCTTCAGTTACAAAGGGACTTTAGGTGATCCCCACATAGGGCCTCAGTTGAACTATTTCCTCTGCACACCCTGTAGCTACACCCCTCGATAAATGTTTAGAATACATCATGTAAATAAATCTGAACATGAAGATAATAATGCAGTATTGATCTATATTTACATTCTTCAAACAAATTTCCCACCTGAGCAGTTTCCATTCAGTTTCCATTCTTGCCCACCACCCATATCCCTGCCTTTATTCCCCCATCACCCTGTAAACAGTAAACCAGAAGGCTGTTCAGTACAGTTGTATTTTTAATATTATATGGATTTCTGTACTGTTTTACAGGGTGGGCCATTTATATGGATACACCTTAATAAAATGGGAATGGTTGGTGATATTAACTTCCTGTTTGTGGCACATTAGTATATGTGAGGGGAAAACTTTTCAAGATGGGTGGTGACCATGGCGGCCATTTTGAAGTTGGCCATTTTGAATCCAACTTTTGTTTTTTCAAGAGGAAGAGGGTCATGTGACTCATCAAACTTATTGGGAATTTCACAAGAATAACAATGATGTGCTTGGTTTTAACGTAACTTTATTCTTTCATGAGTTATTTACAAGTTTCTGACCACTTATAAAATGTGTTCAATGTGCTGCCCATTGTGTTGGATTGTCAATGCAACCCTCTTCTCCCACTCTTCACACACTGATAGCAACACCGCAGGAGAAATCTAGCACAGGCTTCCAGTATCCGTAGTTTCAGGTGCTGCACATCTCGTATCTTCACAGCATAGACAATTGCCTTCAGATGACCCCAAAGATAAAAGTCTAAGGGGGTCAGATCGGGAGACCTTGGGGGCCATTCAACTGGCCCACAACAACCAATCCACTTTCCAGGAAACTGTTCATCTAGGAATGCTCAAACCTGACACCCATAATGTGGTGATGCACCATCTTGATGGAAAAACTCAGGGAACATGCCAGCTTCAGTGCATAAAGAGGGAAACACATCATCATGTGGCAATATCTCATATCTAGTGGCCTTGAGGTTTCCATTGATGAAGAATGGCCCCACTATCTTTTTACCCCATATACCACATCATACCATCAATTTTTGTGTTCCAACAGTCTTGGAGGGATCTATCCAATGTGGGTTAGTGTCAGACAAATAACAGTGGTTTTGTTTGTTAACTTCACCATTCACATAAAAGTTTGTCTCATCACTGAACATAATCTTCTGTGTAAACTGAGGGTCCTATTCCAGTTTTTGTTTTGCCCATTCTGCAGCACCTGAAACTACGGATACTGGAAGCATGTGCTAGCATTTATCCTGCGGTGTTGCTATCAGTGTGTGAAGAGTGGGAGAAGAGGGTTGCATTGACAATCCAACACAATGGGCAGCACATTGAACACATTTTATAAGTGGTCAGAAACTTGTAAATAACTCATGAAAGAATAAAGCTATGTTAAATCCAAGCACATCATTGTTTTTCTTGTGAAATTCCCAATAAGTGTGATGTGTCACATGACCCTCTTCCTATTGAAAAAACGAAAGTTGGATTCAAAATGGCCGACTTCAAAATGGCCGCCATGGTCACCACCCATCTTGAAAAGTTTCCCCACTCACATATACTAACATGCCAAAAACAGGAAGTTAATATCACCAACCATTCCCATTTTATTAAGGTGCATCCATATAAATGGCCCACCATGTATTTCAAGTTATACTATACACCAAGAAGTACACCAAGAAGAAAAGTAGAAAATTATATCAATTGTCCTTTTTCTGCCAGATACCCTTATCCTTTGCATCTCAAACATTGTTTCACCACCTATCAGATTTTATAAAGGAGGGAAATGGACCCATGGGTGGTAAAAGAAGCAGGAAACACCTCTTGGAACAGTTCAGACATCCTAAAATCTCACTGCATTCAATAAATTGCTATAATCTCATTCTATTTAACTTTTTTTCTTATCATACCAAGTATAAAATCCTTTGAACTACATAAACAATAAAGTGTCTGGATCTCCCACCTTGAACATTGTCGCAGTAACAACACGCTATTGTCTATGTGCAGTTGACTCATAAGCCTTTCTGTTCAAAGTTTACCTCTTGGCACATGTTAGCTTTTGAATATTTTTTAAGAAGAAAAAAAAATTGTGGTGTCAGATGGCAGGAATAAAATAAATATACATAACACGGTAAAACCATGTCATTACATTGTTTTGGTTTACAAGGAAAGACTTGTATAAGCAGTCCCAGCCATAGATCCATTAATAAAACAGGCACTCCTTGTCTGCACTCTGTTTGTGTATTAAATTAAATGGATAAAATAATTAGAGCCGAAGAAAAATTAAGCACTTACAAGCTTGTCAGCACCAGAATAGCCATATATTATTACTCCAAAAAAAAAAAAAGAAAAAGAGTATGGAAAGAAGAGGAAATCACAGGTTTAACCACCCTTCCCTCCAGTTCTCTTCTATGTTATACTTTCCTGGGTTGGAGCCCAGACAAAATTCTACACCTGCCAACACCAGCTAATACTACTTTGATCTGCTAAGACTCCACTACCTGCTCTAACAGAGCTTACACAGAAAGAAACCAGTATTAAAAATAACCATTTCCACTGTAGAGTCCACACACGAATGCTACTAATGTGGGATTGGGTGCAATGCAAGTGAATTGAACCATGTTTAAACACTCTCACTTTTTTTTCACTTTGTAATTGACTCAGTTACAGTAACCACACATACTTTGTGGCTGCTTCGATTTAATAACACAGTATAGAGATCATAAAAAGTAACCGATAGT
The DNA here is from genome assembly GCF_029499605.1 of Hyla sarda. Taxonomy (NCBI): domain Eukaryota; kingdom Metazoa; phylum Chordata; class Amphibia; order Anura; family Hylidae; genus Hyla; species Hyla sarda. Next base: position 106,599,931 of record NC_079192.1, on the reverse strand, counting down.
TTATTAGAATGTGGCAGTCTGGTAAGGGTGGGTCTAACATACATGCAATGTAATAATCGCTTATGAATCTCAATATGCATTCAGTGAAATTATTTTCTGCAAGGTGAACCTTAGAGACCCATACACAGATGTAAGTGTTTTGCCATGGTTATCCATAAACCTTCTTGCTGAGGCCATTGCTACAGTATATTCTGTACACCTCCAATAGAAAAAAAATGTCTTCACGTTCATCAGAAGTTGTGTTTATAGAGGTATCCTCCACTAGATGCAATGCTTTCATTCACACATCCCCTGATCATTCACACATCACCATAATAAGGGTCATACATCTTCTTTTTGTTTCTATATAAGCATATTGCACAGGGGTTTGCTGTGTGCGTGAGTCCTACCTTTGGCTGTATTAACAGGTGCTACTATTGTGGTGCTGAGAACATATATACCCATTCAACTTTTAGATTGTTGAAGTACTAGAATTGTTTGACACTCAGTAGCAATTACCTCAAGTATTTCAGGAGTAGTATCTCCACAGTTATCATGACCTTCCCCCTTCCCTACAACCATGAAACAGTCTTCAAATTTGCATATCTATTTGGCAGGTGGCTTTATGGTATATTATTTACCCACTATTGTTCTTATAAATAAAAATGTCCCTGAGCACCACAACCGGGTACAGGGTTGTTTCTATTAAAATGTCAGTCTACACTTTACCTTAAAGAGGCATTCCCAATTTAAAACACTTATCCCCTGTCTACAGTATAGAGGATAACTGCCAGATGGTGGGGGGTCCCACCACTAGGGCTCCTTGTCACCTGCTATTAGAACCTGAGTCGCACTATATTGAGATAGCCTGCAATCTTACACTTATCCCCTATCCCCAATCCCTCAAATGTGTATATATATATATATATATATATATATATATATATATATGTAACAGGGGTCAGGTCCCGGAAAAAAGTGTGGGAACTCATCCAAGATTTCTAATATACACTACACTGAAGTATATGTTGACAGGTTATATACCCTAAGTTTAAGGTTAAATCATGTGAATATATAGGACCATATATACTAGCCAGAGAAGGAGAGAACAGAGGTAACTACTGCCCCATACCCCCACTTCTACAGATATTCCCACAAACGGTGACAATATAATGGTAGATATCAGCTGTACACAGGCTCTGTAGACCATAAAAGCGATTACATACAGTTACATCAGGTGACTCGCACGTGACGTGTTCTCTGATCACAGTCAGTTACGATTAATTCCAGACACAACTCGCCTCCAGAAAACCTGCAAGATAATAATGCCGCCCTGTAGAGATTAACAGCCCTCCTGTACAGCCCCTATATGGCAGTAAGCCCCGACCGAAGTTAGTTACCATCACAGTCCGACTTCACAGTAGTGGCTGTTCTGCTACTCATTGGCGGGCAGCAGAGGGCCTGGTGTATTCTAGCAGACGTGACTGTCTCAGCATGTCTACTCCCAGCAGCCATTGCCCTGTTAAAGTGGTAGAGGTCAGTTGCATTCCTAATGTGGCGGTGACGGCCCTGGGTGACTGTCACTCAAGAATATACACAGTAACAAATTACCTTTCTGATAACAAACTGTAACAAACCCTTCATAAAATTATGGACACAGCCCATTTTGGCCTTGAAGACACAGAAAGTTAACTTTTTTTGTGTTTAGATTTTTTCCTCTTTGCGTTCTAAGAGCTATAACTCATTTCGCCATCCACCAACCCATGTGAGGCTTGTTTTTGCACGACCAATTGTGCTTTGTAATGACATCACTAATTTTACTTTAAAATCTATGGCGCAACCAAAAAATATATAATTTTTAGAGGAAAATTGAAAAAAAAAACACAATTTTGCAACTTTTGGGGAAGGGTTTGTTTATATGGAGTGCACTTTATGGTAAAAAATTATATACCATCTTTATTCTATGGGTCAATTTGATTAAAATGATACCCATGCTTGCAAGCTTTTTTATTATTGTACTGATTAAAAAAAGAAGTCAAATATAAAAAAAAAATTGTATTCTGACCCCTATTACTTTTTTAATTTTCCCCATACGGGGCTGTATATGGGCTCATTTATTGCGCCATGATCTGTAGTGTTCATCAGTCCCACTTTTGCACATAAAACACTTTTTGATTACTTTGATATTCAATTTATTCTGGGTTGTGATGTGGACATTGACATTATTTTACATTTACACCGTTCACAATATGGGATCATAAACATATTTTAATAGTTCGGATATTTGCACATGCAGTAATACCAAATATGAAGGGTTTTTTACTTCATTTTATTTAAAAAATAGAACAAGGGAAGGATCTAAATCTTTATTAGGGGAGGGGCTTATGTGTGTGTAAAAAAAAAAAAACATTTTTTATTAGTTTACTTTCACTTTTTAGGTCCCCCATAGTGAACTTTTACATTCAATCTTCAGATTGCTTACATTGAGTAATGCTTCGCTGTTGCATAGCATTACTCAGTGTTATTGGTGATCTGCTAGTAGAGCCTGGCTCAGCAGGCTCTATCATCTGATTGGAGCCGGGATCCACACAGAGCAGGTGAGAGGACCTCTGACAGGGGAGCAAACTGATTTGACCCTCGCATACATGTTGCGGGGTAGCCAATCAGTTTAGTGGGACAGTGATTGCAGTGCTTAAGTGTCATGATTACGGCACTTAAGGGTTAATGAAGGAGAACAGCAAGAACGTCGTTCTCTGTCATTGACTGTAAGTGTGCAGCTGCTGACAGCTCCTGCACTCGCTTGATAGTTGGTCTGCTGCTCAGGATGTAAGTGTACTTCCTGGTGCATAAAGTGCAAGGGCACCAAGACATATATTTAAATTTAAATCCAATGGGGGAGGTTTATGCAGAGGATAAGTTGACCAGTTGCCCATAGCAACAGATTGCTTCTTTATTTTTAAAAAGGCCTCTGAAAAATGAAAAAAGCGATCTGATTGGTTGCTATGGGCAACTGCTCCACTTTTCCTCTACACAGGTCTTCATATATCTCCCCCCAATGTTCTTAAGTCATTCTGATAATACACTGTAACAAAAACCTCCTTATGCCCCTATCATCATGATAGCACGCTATAAAAAACATCCTCATGTAATCTTCTTAGTACTGTGGTGATACACTGTAACAAACCTCCTCCTTATGTAATTACCTTACTACTGGGGTGACATACTGTAACAAACCTCCTCCTTATATAATTAACTTACTACTGGGGTGACACACTGTAACAAACCTACTCCTTATGTAATTACCCTACTACTGGGGTAACACACTGTAACAAATCTCCTTCCATGTAATTACCTTAAGGGAGTGACATGTGACCTCTCCTCCAGCTCAGCCCCACCTCCTCCACAGCATCACACAGGTCCTTCAGCCACGATCTCTCCTCTCCTTCACAGCTAAGCTCCGCCCTCAACATGTGATGGTGACATCATCACAGGTCCTACATCTCCAGCATCTAGCAGTCCGGGCCATGAAGGAGACTGAGGGAGGGTAAGAACAGAGGTCGGTCCTGCGGGACTAATATAACAGGGATGGCGTTCCTCCTCTGGGAAAATCAAAGGAACGCCGTTTCTGTGCGTTCCTGCAGGACTCAAGCCCTATGTATATATATATATATATATATATATATATATATATATATATATATATACTGGATATACCCCAACATATGATGGCTCTGGAATATGATAGTTTCAACTTAATTTCAAGACTGCATCAACTTACAATATTTCTGTTTGTCAGGGCCAATGGTTTAAATACACTTTGGCAAACCCTGGGGGGTGCAGGCCACCAAACTGTCACCACTACCTACACGTGGGGTGCAAAAGAGAGGCCCCACCCAGCACAAGTGCTTGTTCGCTAATGGGGGATCCAGGACACTTGCCATAGATCCCCACAGTCTAATAGTTATAATGGTATAATGCCCCAGGCTTATTCTTTAACTGGTGCTGATCCTTTCTGCGTTCTTAAATTCTGGTTTTCATCCTTTTATAGCTCCCATTTTTCTTGTTTATGTTGCTCACACTGCATGAAGTTTACTGAGGAGGAGGGGGTGTTCCCTTGGGCATGCATAACACATACCCTCACATCTCAAATGGGAACTTTCTTTCTCACTCCTTAAAGTTTTTAACTGGCTGTGCTATGCATGCACTGAGGCTCTGTTACATGCACCCAGCTCACAGAGAAGGCTGATTGATAAGCCAGGAGCCTGCACAGAGCCCTGCATGTCCATAGAGGCACACAATAAATAACTGCAGGGACATTTATTTATTTTATTTTATTTAATTATATAGCGCCTACAGATTCCGCAGCGCTTACAATTATGGGGTACAAACAAAGACAAGTATCAGACATAGAAGCATAGAATGTGTCAGCAGATAAGAACCATTTGGCCCATCTAGTCAGCCCAATAATCTGAATACTATCAATAGTCCCTGGCCCTATCTTATATGAAGGATAGCCTTATGCTTATCCCATGCATGTTTAAACTCCTTCACTGTATGTGCAGCGACCACTTCTGCAGGAAGGCTATTCCATGCATCCACTACTCTCTCAGTAAAATAATACTTCCTGATATTACTTTTAAACCTTTGTCTCTCTAATTTAAAACTATGTTCTCTTGTGGTAGTTTTTCTTCTTTTAAATATGCTCTCCTCCTTTACCGTGTTGATTCCCTTTATATATTTAAAAGTCTCTATCATATCCCCTCTGTCTCTTCTTTCTTCCAAGCTATACATGTTAAGTAGTGTTGAGCGGCATAGGCCATATTCGAATTTGCGAATATTTGCGAATATATGGACGAATATTCGTCATATATTCACGAATATTTGCATATTCGTAATATTCTCATTTTATTTTCGCATACGCGAAAATTCGCGTATACGAAAATTAGCATATACAAAAATTAGTATAAGTAAAAATGCGCATATGCGAAAATTAGCAAATGCGAATTTTCGCATATGCGAAAATTCGCACACCTGTCTCACACAGTAGTATTAGAGCCTTCTTTACACCACACAAGCTGGAAGCAGAGAGGGGTGATCACTGTAATGAGTACTGTGGAAAAAAAAAAAATGAATATTCGTAATTACGAATATATAGCGCTAAATTCGCAAATATTCACGAATTCGCGAATATGCGATATTCGATAATAAAATTCGTATTGCAAATATTCGCGAGCAACACTAATGTTAAGGTCCTTTAACCTTTCCTGGTAAGTTTTGTCCTGCAATCCATGTACTAGTTTAGTAGCTCTTCTCTGAACTCTCTCTAGAGTATTTATATTCTATTGGAGATACGGCCTCCAGTACTGAGCACAATACTCCAAGTGAGGTCTCACCAGTGTTCTGTACAGCGGCATGAGCACTTCTCTCTTTCTACTGCTTATACCTCTCCCTATACATCCAAGCATTCTGCTAGCGTTTCCTGCTGCTCTATTACATTGTCTTCCTACCTTTAAATCTTCTGAAATAATTACTCCTAAATCCCTTTCGTCAGATTCTGAGGTCAGGGCTGTGTCAAATAAACTATATTCTGCCTGAGGGTTTTTACGCCCCAGGTGCATTATTTTGCACTTATCCACATAAAATTTCAGTTGCCAAAGTTCTGACCATTTTTCTAGTTTTCCTAAATCCTTTTCCATTTCGCAGATCCCTTCAAGAACATCAACCCTGTTGCATATCTTTGTGTCATCAGCAAAAAGACATACCTTGCCATAGAGACCTTCTGTAATATCGCTAATGAAGATATTAAACAATATTGGTCCCAGTACCGATCCCTGATGTACCCCACTGGTAACAAGACCTTGCTCTGAATATTCTCCATTGACTACAACCCTCTGTTGTCTGTTACTCAGCCACTGCCTAATCCACTCAACAATATGGGAGTCCAAGCTCAATGACTGCACTTTATTGATAAGTCTTCTATGTGGGACAGTGTCAAAAGCCTTACTAAAATCTAGATATGCGATGTCTACTGCCCCTCCGCCAACTATTATTTTAGTCACCCAGTCTAAAAAAAAACAATAAGATTTGTTCGACATGATCTCCCTGAAGTAAACCCATGTTGTTTTTCATCTTGCAATCCATGGGATTTTAGATGTTCCACAATCCTATTCTTTAGTAGGGTTTCCATTAATGTCCCCACTGTTGATGTCAGACTTACTGGCCTATAGTTGCTTGATTCTTCCTACTACCTTTCTTGTGAATGGGCATGACATTTGCTAATTTCCAATCTTCCAGGACGACTCCTGTTACCATTGATTGATTAAATAAATCTGTTAATGGTTTGGCTAGCTCACCACTAAGCTCTTTTAATAATTTTGGGTGTATCCCATCAGGCCCCTGTGATTTATTTGTCTTCACTTTAGACAGCAAACGTAGAACCTCTTCCTCTGTAAAGACACATGCATCAAATGATTCCTTAGTTTTCCTCTCTAATGGAGGTCCTTTTCCTTCTTTTTCTTCTGTAAAAACTAAGAGAGTGTTCTGGACAATAGAGGGACCCTTAATTGTAAGAACTTGAAGTATGCAGCATTGTTTCACCCAAAAATGTACACATTTTGTAACCAATGTATATTACAAATATACATATCATGTTATCATCTACATTATATTAAAAGCTCAAGAGAGAAAAGTTAGTCTGTGAAAGTTGCTAGGGACCTGGCTTGACATAAGTAATGTCTAGACATAATGTCTTTACATACATATATGTCTAATGACACTATATAAGTAAAAGAAACTAGATCTTATTCCTGTAAAGAAGGATGGATTTAAAGGGGTACTCCACTGGAAAACATTTTTAAAAAAAATCAACTGGTGCTATAAAGTTAAACAGATTTGTAAATTACTTCTATTTAAAAATCTTAATCCTTCCAGTACTTATCAGCTGCTAAATACTCCACAGGAAATTCTTTTATTTTTGAATTTCCTTTCAGTCTGACCTCAGTGTTCTCTGCTGATACGTCTATCTATTTTAGGAACTGTCCATAGTAGGAGCAAATCCCTATAGCAAACTTATTCTGCTCTGGACAGTTCCTAATATGGACAGAGGTATCAGAAGAGAGCACTGTGGTCAGACAGAAAGGAAATTCAAAAAAATACTATAAAGATTTTTAAATAGGAGTAATTTACAAATCTATTTAACCTTCTGGCATTAGTTGATTTAAAAAAAAAAATAGTTTCCAGTGGAGTACCCCTTTAAAAAAATATATAAAATTAAACATATGGGAATAGCATTTTGCTCGATCATTTCTGGACCATCATAGCTACAGTACAAGTAAAGCCGCTTTACATTTAATTGACATAACCTCTATTCCTTCAAACATACCATTGCTTAACTTTATGCTTCTTTGACCTGCACCTTGGCAATCTCCTGCTTCCTAAGGACAATGAGGACAGGGTGTGTATTCTGTTAGTTACGCAGCAGGAATATGATCTTTCTGTCCAAGCTCGGGAATGTGTTAACCAACACAAAACCTTTTCTGTCACAACTAATAGATTCCCCTTCACTTTTAGTGCCGGCCCTATTTCTATATATAAGATAGTCACGTGAGGTCCAACTGACTCTGGTGCTAATCTCATGGCCTTGAGGCATTGCAAAAATAAATACAAGGGCTTGAATTCCATAAGCTGCATGGACAGATGAAACAAACAAAGTGTGTATTAGTCAGCAAGAGAGAAATAATATCTAAGAAAAGTCTGATAAGTATCTCTGGCTTAATACTCTCTAGATATATTTGCTGTAGGTTATATAAATGATTCATGGCATCTTCACATGTCAGGTTTAGATTACCTACATATTAAACTCTTCTCTGGGATGCGCCACTGATATTTCACAATAGTTTAGATATCAAGAAGAAAGGAAACATGTTTTATATCTTTTATCTAAAATTCCCGTAAGAAACGTGAGTGTTTTTCTTTTGGTTACAGTGTTATATGCTTTATCTTTGTCAATATTTAACAAAATAATGTTATAATTTATTTTAATACGTGTTTTTTTTTTCTTGTTTGTAACTTCACATCTTCAATCATGGTGGGAAGAGATGCTCTGGAGAACAAACTGCTTCTAGACCAAGTAAAGTCCTGTATGGTTTACATGTAGATTTTTAAAATGGATTTACTAAAAATGGACATGTATCTGACTATTTCCATCTGTATTTGGGAGGTTGTTATGTACTCATTCTGAGCGATATACTTAGACAGTGTAGCATTTTCTGTTGTGCAAGTGTTTTTCCATCTTTTATTCATATTTTATTTACCTTATTTCTTATATGTTATATATTTCTTCACATTATTGCTGGTTCTTTGCAATTTCTTCTTGAGATATGTGATGTATGTGATATATGTGACTCCATACAACAAGTTTTATTTATTTAAAAGAAGTATATTAATAGATCTATTAATTAATTAAATAAAATATGGATTGACCCTCATGTTTGGTATTCTATGTCCATGTGAGTGTTACGCCGAGCGCTCCGGGTCCCCGCTCCTCCCCGGAGTGCTCGCAACATCCTCGCTACGGCAGCGCCCCGGTCGGATCCACTGACCGGGTGCGCTGCGATACCGCCTCCAGCCGGGATGCGATTCGCGATGCGGGTGGCGCCCGCTCGCGATGCGCACCCCGGCTCCCGTACCTGACTCGCTCTCCGTCGGTCCTGTCCCGGCGCGCGGCCCCGCTCCCTAGGGCGCGCGCGCGCCGGGTCTCTGCGATTTAAAGGGCCACTGCGCCACTGATTGGCGCAGTGGTTCTAATTAGTGTGTTCACCTGTGCACTCCCTATGTATACCTCACTTCCCCTGCACTCCCTCGCCGGATCTTGTTGCCATCGTGCCAGTGAAAGCGTTTCCTTGTGTGTTCCTAGCCTGTGTTCCAGACCTCCTGCCGTTGCCCCTGACTACGATCCTTGCTGCCTGCCCCGACCTTCTGCTACGTCCGACCTTGCTCTTGCCTACTCCCTTGTACCGTGCCTATCTTCAGCAGTCAGAGAGGTTGAGCCGTTGCTAGTGGATACGACCTGGTTACTACCGCCGCTGCAAGACCATCCCGCTTTGCGGCGGGCTCTGGTGAAAACCAGTAGTGACTTAGAACCGGTCCACTAGCACGGTCCACGCCAATCCCTCTCTGGCACAGAGGATCCACCTCTTGCCAGCCGAATCGTGACAGTGAGTAAAACAATTTATCCTTTAAATATTTACCCTTATTTAAGTCAGAGATTAAAGGGGTACTCCAGTGGAAAGCAATTTTTTAAAAATTAACTGGTGCCAGAATGTTAAACAGATTTGTAAATGAATATCAAACGAAAAAGCACGTTAGAGAACTCACCGCTCAGCGGAGAAGGCTGCGTCGAGGAGTCCAGTTGACCGGGTGCTGGATCACAGCATAAGCGCAAGTGTGTGGAGCTCGGAGGCTACACCGGCAGTTTCGCACGTAAGTGCGTGCTTCTTCCGACCAGAAAAAGCACGCACTTACGTGCGAAACTGCCGGTGTAGCCTCTGAGCGCCACACACCTGTGCTTATGCTGTGACCCAGCACCCCGTCAACCAGACTCCTTGACGCAGCCTTCTCTGTTGAGCGGTGAGTGCTCTAACGTGCTTTTTCGCTTGCTATACATTGATACTTCATACACTTGTATGTGCACCCCTGCAGTTCGTGGAGGGTGAGCTTGCTTCTTGTGTTCTCTCCCCTTTCCTACTTCATTTTTTTGTCTGAGATTTGTAAATGACTTCTATTTAAAAATCTTAATAATTTCAGTACTTTTCAGCTGCTGTATGATCCACAGAAAGTAATTTTCTTTTTGAATTTCTTTTTGTCTGACCACAGTGCCCTCTGCTGACACCTCTGTCCATGTCAGGAACTGTCCAGAGCAGCATATGTTTGCTATGGGGATTTGCTCCTGCTCTGGACAGTTCCTGACATGCACAAAGGTGTCAGCAGAGAGCATTGTGGTCAGACAGAAAATAACTATACAACTTCCTCTGTAGTATACAGCAACTGATAAGTGCTGTAAGGATTAGGATTTTTAAATAGAAGTTATTTACAAATTTGTTTAGAGTGGGTCATCCTATCCAGGAATAGAAAAACACAGTTACTTTCTATCAAAAACAGCTCCACATCTGTCTCCAGGTTGGGTGTGGTTTTACAACTTCGATCCTTTCACTTCAATGGAACTGAGCTGCAGAACCACACTAAACCTGGAGACAGACGGGGAGTGGTTTTTGATAGAAAGTAGCTGTTTTTTTCTATTCCTGGATAACCCCTTTAACTTTATGGCACCAGTTGATTAAAAAAATATATAGTTTTCCACAAGAGTACCCCTTTAACAATCTAAAAATATAAATACAAATAAAATTAAATAAGTATTTTTTTTAATGTTTTTTCATTTGTACCTATTTACTTAAAATATACTGAAATACTAATTAATGTATTCACAAAACTGGTAAACAAAATAGAAAGTAAAAAATATCCTTCAAAAACATGTTACAAGGAATTACCGGCATAAGAGGAAAAATGATTACCTGGTTTTAAGGGTTTTCTGGAGTTTCAATTGAACCAAATTTGAATTATACACAAAGCAACAGTGGAAAGCAAATGCAATTACCTTTTTTGCCATATTGGTCCTCCTCAGCTCAGCAATAGTAGGCTTGGCTTTAGTTGGAGCCTATGTGGATAGCAGACTACTGTTCCCATCATGCATTGCTGGCATATTATTGAGGCCACTATTGCCCTGTCTACTAAAGAGCAAGTCTCTAGTCTCTTGTTTATATTTTGCTCCCTTAATGCCGATCTTACATCAGATCTGAACCGCCTATAAGAACTCGTGTTGAAGCTGTGCATGATTGACCAGCAAGCTGAAACTCAACTACAGGTCATAACACCAAACAACAAGCTATTTATATCACATAAGGAGCCAGGAAGTGGTGAGAAAATATGTAGAAAACTACTGAACAAAATATAAAATACTATATATTAAGGCTTTTTACTTCTTACTGCGTGCTTTTATATGTAGTCAAGTCTTGTATACAGGTATACCCCTTTAAGCTCAAATATGTACTGTTCCTTAAGAGGTTAAAAGGGTATTTCAATCTCAACTAACTGAGATAAGCTTGTAGGGCAAGTCAAGTCAAATGTTATTGCATGTGCATTTATTTACCAAATTTGGCTCCTTCTTCTGATACTCTTGCTCCTTTTCTCCCTTTGTTGACAGTTTGTGACCTAGGTTACTGGCCACCATTCCATTCTAGAAGCAGTAGTCGGAATGGTTTGTACATATATATATATATATATATATATATATATATATATATATATATATAAATCTAACAATGGTGCAGCACTCCAATTCCAAAAAATAGGTGAATTTATTATGTCACATCAAACAACAATGTTTTTGCTCCTATGGAGCCATTTTCAAGCTTTCATTTGAAGCTTGAAAAAGGCTCCATAGGAGCAGAAACGGTGCTTGTTTGATTGGATTGTTGGATTTCTATCTAAGAGGACTTTGATGAGAGTTCAGGACGCTGGCACCAACTGCATACAGGCTGAGTAGTGCTTCAAATATTTTGGGTTTTATATGGGTTATTATATATAACACATACCAGCCAGACCACCTTGGAGTAGAGTAATGGCCTTCAACCTAGGCAACAAGCTGTCAACTAAGGAAAGAAAAGGAGCAAGAACATTAGGAGAAGATGCCAAATTTACTAAATAAAAATATTTCCAAAAATATTTAACCTGATGTGTACTACATCTTTAACTACTTTAGTTTAGATGGGAATACATCTTTAAAGAAAATCAAAGCTGGAATTATATTCTTGTCAAACATGCACTTTAATTGTAGATCATTTTACTGGAAAATGAAAACAAATGTCATTCATTTAAAGTACAAGTTACGTAATTTTACAGTTTTTAAATTTTACTTCTACATTATAAAATTAAAGGTAATCATACAATGTAAACCATTACCAACTTGTATTCGCCAATAGATACATTATACACTGCAGTTTAATTCTAGAGTATTGCTATAGGTCCAGATTTTGAAACTAACTAATGCAAAATAAATAAAACAGCGTCTATTTAAGAGAGCTGAGTAAGTGTTACTGTTACTATTCACTGTAGGATCATTTATTTATAAAGCAACAGGAATGTTACGCCGAGCGCTCCGGGTCCCCGCTCCTCCCCGGAGCGCTCGCTTCACTCTCCCCGCTGCAGCGCTCCGGTCACATCCTCTGACCCGGGGCGCTGCGATTCCGCTGCCAGCCGGGATGCGATTCGCGATGCGGGTAGCGCCCGCTCGCGATGCGCACCCCGGCTCCCGTACCTGACTCGCTCTCCGTCTGTTCTGTCCCGGCGCGTGCGGCCCCGCTCCCTAGGGCGCGCGCGCGCCGGGTCTCTGCGATTTAAAGGGCCACTGCGCCGCTGATTGGCGCAGTGGTTCCAATTAGTGTGTTCACCTGTGCACTTCCCTATATCACCTCACTTCCCCTGCACTCCCTTGCCGGATCTTGTTGCCATTGTGCCAGTGAAAGCGTTCCTTGTGTGTTCCTAGCCTGTGTTCCAGACCTTCTGCCGTTGCCCCTGACTACGATCCTTGCTGCCTGCCCCGACCTTCTGCTACGTCCGACCTTGCTTCTGCCTACTCCCTTGTACCGCGCCTATCTTCAGCAGCCAGAGAGGTGAGCCGTTGCTAGTGGATACGACCTGGTCACTACCGCCGCAGCAAGACCATCCCGCTTTGCGGCGGGCTCTGGTGAAAACCAGTAGTGGCTTAGAACCGGTCCACTAGCACGGTCCACGCCAATCCCTCTCTGGCACAGAGGATCCACTACCTGCCAGCCGGCATCGTGACAGTAGATCCGGCCATGGATCCCGCTGAAGTTCCTCTGCCAGTTGTCGCTGACCTCACCACGGTGGTCGCCCAGCAGTCACAACAGATAGCGCAACAAGGCCAACAGCTGTCTCAACTGACCGTTATGCTACAACAGTTACTACCACAGCTTCAGCAGTCATCTCCTCCGCCAGCTCCTGCACCTCCTCCGCAGCGAGTGGCCGCTCCTGGGCTACGCCTATCCTTGCCGGATAAATTTGATGGGGACTCTAAGTTTTGCCGTGGCTTTCTTTCCCAATGTTCCCTGCATCTGGAGATGATGTCGGACCTGTTTCCCACTGAAAGGTCTAAGGTGGCTTTCGTAGTCAGCCTTCTGTCCGGAAAAGCCCTGTTATGGGCCACACCGCTCTGGGACCGCAATGACCCCGTCACTGCCTCTGTACACTCCTTCTTCTCGGAAATCCGAAGTGTCTTTGAGGAACCTGCCCGAGCCTCTTCTGCTGAGACTGCCCTGTTGAACCTGGTCCAGGGTAATTCTTCCGTTGGCGAGTATGCCGTACAATTCCGTACTCTTGCTTCAGAATTGTCCTGGAATAATGAGGCCCTCTGCGCGACCTTCAAAAAAGGCCTATCCAGCAACATTAAAGATGTTCTGGCCGCACGAGAAATTCCTGCTAATCTACATGAACTTATTCACCTAGCCACTCGCATTGACATGCGTTTTTCCGAAAGGCGTCAGGAACTCCGCCAAGATATGGACTCTGTTCGCACGAGGCGTTTCTTCTCCTCGGCTCCTCTCTCCTCTGGTCCCCTGCAATCTGTTCCTGTGCCTCCCGCCGTGGAGGCTATGCAGGTCGACCGGTCTCGTCTGACACCTCAAGAGAGGACACGACGCCGTATGGAGAACCTCTGCCTGTACTGTGCTAGTACCGAACACTTCCTGAGGGATTGTCCTATCCGTCCTCCCCGCCTGGAAAGACGTACGCTGACTCCGCACAAAGGTGAGACAGTCCTGGATGTCTACTCTGCTTCTCCACGTCTTACTGTGCCTGTGCGGATGTCTGCCTCTGCCTTCTCCTTCTCTACTGTGGCCTTCTTGGACTCTGGATCTGCAGGAAATTTTATTTTGGCCTCCCTCGTCAACAGGTTCAACATTCCGGTGACCAGTCTCGCCAGACCCCTCTACATCAATTGTGTAAATAATGAAAGATTGGACTGTACCATACGTTTCCGCACGGAGCCCCTTCTTATGAGCATCGGATCTCATCACGAGAGGATTGAACTTTTGGTCCTCCCCAATTGCACCTCGGAAATTCTCCTTGGACTTCCCTGGCTTCAACTTCATTCCCCAACCCTGGATTGGTCCACTGGGGAGATCAAGAGTTGGGGGTCCTCTTGTTCCAAGAACTGTCTAAAACCGGTTCCCAGTAACCCTTGCCGTAACTCTGTGGTTCCTCCAGTAACCGGTCTCCCTAAGGCCTATATGGACTTCGCGGATGTTTTCTGCAAAAAACAAGCTGAGACTCTACCTCCTCACAGGCCTTATGATTGTCCTATCGACCTCCTCCCGGGCACTACTCCACCCCGGGGCAGAATTTATCCTCTCTCTGCCCCAGAGACTCTTGCCATGTCTGAATACGTCCAGGAGAATCTAAAAAAGGGCTTTATCCGTAAATCCTCCTCTCCTGCCGGAGCCGGATTTTTCTTTGTGTCCAAAAAAGATGGCTCCCTACGTCCTTGCATTGACTACCGCGGTCTTAATAAAATCACGGTTAAGAACCGCTACCCCTTACCCCTCATCTCTGAACTCTTTGATCGCCTCCAAGGTGCCCACATCTTTACTAAATTGGACTTAAGAGGCGCCTATAACCTCATCCGCATCAGAGAGGGGGATGAGTGGAAAACGGCATTTAACACCAGAGATGGACACTTTGAGTATCTGGTCATGCCCTTTGGCCTGTGCAACGCCCCTGCCGTCTTCCAAGACTTTGTCAATGAAATTTTTCGTGATCTGTTATACTCCTGTGTTGTTGTATATCTGGACGATATCCTAATTTTTTCTGCCAATCTAGAAGAACACCGCCAGCATGTCCGTATGGTTCTTCAGAGACTTCGTGACAATCAACTCTATGCCAAAATTGAGAAATGTCTGTTTGAATGCCAATCTCTTCCTTTTCTAGGATATTTGGTCTCTGGCCAGGGACTACAGATGGATCCAGACAAACTCTCTGCCGTCTTAGATTGGCCACGCCCCTCCGGACTCCGTGCTATCCAACGCTTTTTGGGGTTCGCCAATTATTACAGGCAATTTATTCCACATTTTTCTACCATTGTGGCTCCTATCGTGGCTTTAACCAAAAAAAATGCTGATCCCAAGTCCTGGCCTCCTCAAGCAGAAGACGCCTTTAAACGACTCAAGTCTGCCTTTTCTTCGGCTCCCGTCCTCTCCAGACCTGACCCTTCCAAACCCTTCCTATTGGAGGTTGATGCCTCCTCAGTGGGAGCTGGAGCTGTTCTTCTACAAAAAAATTCCTCCGGGCATGCTGTCACTTGTGGTTTTTTCTCTAGGACCTTCTCTCCAGCGGAGAGGAACTACTCCATCGGGGATCGAGAGCTTCTAGCCATTAAATTAGCACTTGAGGAATGGAGGCATCTACTGGAGGGATCAAGTTTTCCTGTTATTATCTACACCGACCACAAGAACCTCTCCTACCTCCAGTCTGCCCAACGGCTGAATCCTCACCAGGCCCGGTGGTCTCTGTTCTTTGCCCGATTTAATTTTGAGATTCACTTTCGTCCTGCTGATAAGAACATTAGGGCCGATGCTCTCTCTCGTTCCTCGGATGCCTCAGAAGTTGAACTCTCTCCGCAACACATCATTCCACCTGACTGCCTGATCTCCACTTCTCCTGCCTCCATCAGGCAGACTCCTCCAGGAAAGACCTTTGTTTCTCCACGCCAACGCCTCGGAATCCTCAAATGGGGTCACTCCTCCCATCTCGCAGGTCATGCGGGCATCAAGAAATCTGTGCAACTCATCTCTCGCTTCTATTGGTGGCCGACTCTGGAGACGGATGTTGTGGACTTTGTGCGAGCCTGCACTATCTGTGCCCGGGATAAGACTCCTCGCCAGAAGCCCGCTGGTTTTCTTCATCCTCTGCCTGTCCCCGAACAGCCTTGGTCTCTGATTGGTATGGATTTTATTACTGATTTACCCCCTTCCCGTGGCAACACTGTTATTTGGGTGGTCGTTGATCGATTCTCCAAAATGGCACATTTCATCCCTCTTCCTGGTCTTCCTTCTGCGCCTCAGTTGGCTAAACAATTTTTTGTACACATTTTTCGTCTTCACGGGTTGCCTACGCAGATTGTCTCGGATAGAGGCGTCCAATTCGTGTCTAAATTCTGGAGGGCTCTCTGTAAACAACTCAAGATTAAATTAAATTTTTCTTCTGCATATCATCCCCAGTCCAATGGACAAGTAGAAAGAATTAACCAGATCTTGGGTGATTATTTGCGACATTTTGTTTCCTCCCGCCAGGATGACTGGGCAGATCTCCTCCCATGGGCCGAATTCTCGTATAACTTCAGGGTCTCTGAATCTTCCTCCAAATCCCCATTTTTCGTGGTGTACGGCCGTCACCCTCTTCCCCCCCTCCCTACTCCCTTGCCCTCTGGTCTGCCCGCTGTGGATGAAATTTCTCGTGACCTTTCCATCATATGGAGAGAGACCCAAAATTCTCTCTTACAGGCTTCATCACGCATGAAGAAGTTCGCGGATAAGAAAAGAAGAGCTCCTCCCGTTTTTTCCCCTGGAGACAAGGTATGGCTCTCCGCTAAATATGTCCGCTTCCGTGTCCCTAGCTACAAGTTGGGACCACGCTATCTTGGTCCTTTCAAAATTTTGTGTCAAATTAATCCTGTCTCTTATAAACTTCTTCTTCCTCCTTCTCTTCGTATCCCTAATGCCTTTCACGTCTCTCTTCTCAAACCACTCATCCTCAACCGTTTTTCTCCCAAATCTGTTCCTCCCACTCCTGTTTCCGGCTCCTCGGACATCTTCTCTGTCAAAGAGATCTTAGCTTCTAAAAAGGTCAGAGGGAAAACTTTTTTTTTAGTGGACTGGGAGGGTTGTGGTCCTGAAGAGAGATCCTGGGAACCTGAGGACAACATCCTAGACAAAAGTCTGCTCCTCAGGTTCTCAGGCTCTAAGAAGAGGGGGAAACCCAAGGGGGGGGGTACTGTTACGCCGAGCGCTCCGGGTCCCCGCTCCTCCCCGGAGCGCTCGCTTCACTCTCCCCGCTGCAGCGCTCCGGTCACATCCTCTGACCCGGGGCGCTGCGATTCCGCTGCCAGCCGGGATGCGATTCGCGATGCGGGTAGCGCCCGCTCGCGATGCGCACCCCGGCTCCCGTACCTGACTCGCTCTCCGTCTGTTCTGTCCCGGCGCGCGCGGCCCCGCTCCCTAGGGCGCGCGCGCGCCGGGTCTCTGCGATTTAAAGGGCCACTGCGCCGCTGATTGGCGCAGTGGTTCCAATTAGTGTGTTCACCTGTGCACTTCCCTATATCACCTCACTTCCCCTGCACTCCCTTGCCGGATCTTGTTGCCATTGTGCCAGTGAAAGCGTTCCTTGTGTGTTCCTAGCCTGTGTTCCAGACCTTCTGCCGTTGCCCCTGACTACGATCCTTGCTGCCTGCCCCGACCTTCTGCTACGTCCGACCTTGCTTCTGCCTACTCCCTTGTACCGCGCCTATCTTCAGCAGCCAGAGAGGTGAGCCGTTGCTAGTGGATACGACCTGGTCACTACCGCCGCAGCAAGACCATCCCGCTTTGCGGCGGGCTCTGGTGAAAACCAGTAGTGGCTTAGAACCGGTCCACTAGCACGGTCCACGCCAATCCCTCTCTGGCACAGAGGATCCACTACCTGCCAGCCGGCATCGTGACAAGGAAAAAAGCAGCACCCAGGAAAGTAAAGTGAACGAATTTATTAGACCCAGCAATGATTGCGATCTCGCTGTCAGCAAGGCTCAAGGTCACTGCTTGTTTTACGTAGCTAAATATCCAACAGGCAACTTTATCTTATGACACAATAATACTCTATCAAGTAAGCTGCCTTAAGAATGGTGTGGTGTGTTAGTGCAGGGTTTCAACTAACTAGCTGAGCCAAAGAATTCAACACCCTCCCTACGGCTGACATTGGAAGGTCAAAGGGTACAGTTAGCTAACAGGACTGATTCCATAGCCGTGTGAGAAGACTGGAAGCCATCTCATGAGCTATTTGTTCTTGTTGACCCTTGATTCCCTTAAAAATCAGCCTAAATGTGGCAATTTGAGTTGAAATACATTGATAAAAGCATTTTATTTCCCTGTCACTAAAATGGGGACAGTTGCCCAAAGGGCACACAACTCTTGATTAAGCATCTCCTTAGGGATCTGTAGGAATGTTGACCCAGTTCTACATCTCTGCTCAACATGCCATAGGATAATAATTCACTAGGGTGGATGATTGTTGAGATACATTTTACTGTCTGTCTTTTCAGATCTACGTCAGGCAGTAGCTATCACTTTCAAACTAACAATATCCTACAGTAAAAGATAAAGTCAAGTCAAAAAGGAAACCTAGATGTATTACCAGTAAGTCTGTGCTATACGCTTTCACTGTTCTACTTACCAGCTATACATCCCGTAACTTAAGATCGATTCAAACATTTATGGTAGCAAATACACAAAAGATTATTTATTAAGCGCAATAAGGCAGTCATTCTGTCCATAGCAGCCAACCAGATTCAAGCTATCATGCTTGTGAAAAATGAAAAAGTAAAAAACAAAATAATAATTTGAGTGTTTTGCAATTGTGTATCATTTGCTTTAAACTTAGCTTTTATAGTCAGATTCATCATATATTTATACCATTATATATTATAACATTATATATGATATTTCTTTTTTAGTCATAATTCTGCAACTTCTAATTCAATTTAAATAACTTTAGTGAAGGTATTGATTTATTTTAAGTTAAATAAATTGTTTAAATTTCCCCTTTTTTTTTTTTTTTTTTTTTTTTTTTTTTAACACCAACATGGAGTTAGACACTTATTAAAGGAGCTCCACTGTAAAACATTTTTTAACTCAGTTGATGCCAGAAAGTTAAACAGATTTGTAAATTACTTCTATTAAAAAATATTAAGCCTTCCAGTACTTATCAGCTGCTGTATGATCCACAGGAAGTTTTTATCTTTTTGAATTTCCTTTCTGTCTGACCACAGTGCTCTCTGCTGACACATCTGTCCATATCAGGAACTGTCCAGAGCAGGATAGGTTTGCTATGGGAATTTTATCCTCCTCTTGATAGTTCCTAAAATGGACAGAGGTGTCAGGTGTCTTCAAAAAGAAAATAACTTCCTGTGGAGCATATAACAGCTGATAAGTACTGGAAGGATTAAGATGTTTAAATAGAAGAAATGTATAAATCTGTTTAACTTTCCGGCACCAGTTGATAAAAAAAAAATAATAATTCCAGTGGCGTACCCCTTTAAGATAAACAGTCCACTGAGGATGTGATAGTTGCATGCATCCCCTGCAGTCATGTGTTACTGCTAGAAGTGGCTTTTTTTATCAGAATAAAGTTCTGCAGGCTCCATATTTAATTTCCAGTTGACCCTCAATAGGTGAAACCTGTACACATCACACACACACACACACACACACACACACACACACACACAGTAGATGGGATCATACTCTTCTGTTTCCTTAAAGGAGTAATCCACCCCTGGACATCTTATCCCCTATCCAAAGATGTCTGATGGTGGGGAGTCTGGCCGCTGAGACCCCCCATGATCTCAGGGCAGCACCCCGGCGTTTTTGTTCAGAAAACTGGGTTCAGGCCGCCGGGGTCGTGACATCACGCCATGCCCTCTCCATTCATGTCTATGGGAGGGGGGGCAACCAAAGCTGTCACACCCTCTCCCATAGACATAAATGGAGGGGGTGTGGCCCCCCGTAATCAGACATCTGCTATCCTTTGAATAGTGGATAAGATGTCCAGGGGCAGAGTACCCCTTTAAAGTAGGGGCAGAGTACCCTTTTAATCGG
Organism: Hyla sarda; assembly: GCF_029499605.1. NCBI lineage: Eukaryota > Metazoa > Chordata > Amphibia > Anura > Hylidae > Hyla > Hyla sarda. Next base: position 106,579,979 of record NC_079192.1, on the reverse strand, counting down.
TAGCATGAAGGACATTATAGAACAGTATTAAGCAGTATGGTGAATAAAGACCTGGGGTGAGATCTCATAAGTACAATGAGCTCTTCTATAGTCTCTTTGCAGTCTCTCTGTGTCTTTCTGCCTCTGCTCTCTGAACTCACTCCTCCTCCCACATCACTGTTTCCCCTTCTCCTCTCCATAGATTTGTATGTGCAACAGATAATCTGATCTCTAAGTGAGCTGCTAGTCTGTCTTTTATGTGCAGGAGGGAATTTAGCAGAGTAAACCAAACTTCGCAGGGGAAGGGGTAAGAAACTGGATAAGAGGAGAAGGTTTTTTCTCTGATAAGATCTATTACAATGTTTTTTTACATGTGTTTTTACATAATTGTGAACATTTAAAGCGCAACTGTCATGGAGATAATACCCCCCAGACTAACAACATGATAGTATAGATGCTGACACTTGTAATGCAGCTGTACTTTTGTACTTTTGGCTGCTGTTTATCACTCTTTATCAGCAGAAAAATAGTTTTATTGTGCGGTCAGCAACAGTCGGATAGGCGTGGCTGGGGATCGTAATGCCCCACCTCCGCCACACCTATCCCCTGTAAGTGAGCGCTGGACCACTGTGTGATTGACACACAGGTCCCCAACCCTGATGTCCATGATGTGCGGGCCGGCGTGACTCCACTGAGCCTATACATATAATGTCCACCTTTATGTTATATGATATCAAGTGCCCGTATTCCCCTTCTTTCTTCTCCTGGTGACGGAGACACGCTGCTTCTGCTTTCACTATAGACAGAGAGCTCGCTCCTGTTGTCTGCCGCCAGTTCAGTTCGCCTGCGCAGTGCTAGAGGCAGCGAGCGAGCTCTCTGCCTATAGTGAAAGCAGAAGCAGCGTGTCTCAGGCACCATGAGAAGAAAGAAGAGGAGTACGGGCACTGTATATCATAAATATGCACATAATATATATATGCTCAGTGGAGTCACGCTGGCCCGCACATCATGGACATTGGGGGGTGGGGACCTGTGTGTCAATCACACAGTGGTCCAGCGCTCACTTACAGGGGATAGGAGTGGCAGAGGCGGGACATCACGATCCCCAGCCACGCCTATCTGACAGTTGCTGACCACACGATAAAACTATTTTCCTGCTGATAAAGACTGATAAACAGCAGCCAAAGGTATACCTGCATTACACGTATCATCATCTACACTATCATGTTATGAGTCTGGGGGGTATAATTTCTATGACAGTTGCGCTTTAAGACCTGGGTGTGAAGCCCAGGATCTCTTAGGTGTTACTCTTTTAAATGAGTCTATAACTTTACAGAAAAACTGAGTCTTTGCTGTGTAACAGAGAGGCTACATTTATATTTGAGTGCACAAGTGAGTCATAATGAGATACTTGGGTACAGATATCGGCCTATCATAAACAGGATATTGTATCATTTAAGAGAATGGACTGTTTTCCAGCATTACAAAATTACTTCTCTACTGATATTTTTCAGTTCAGACACTTTTGCTGTACATTCTGTCATTCAGACAATAACCAAAATAGAATTTACAATCTGACTGCTGGCATCAGTCATAAACATAGGTTTTGTCACTTCCTGTTCCCTTGTGAGATACCATACAAAGGGCCATCTTTGCCTGACAAATGGACTTTCATACAAGGTTATCAAAATAATAAAATGTAGTCATTGTCTCTGGATTAGCATTCTAACACCTCTGGTGCCCCAAACGGAAAACCTGTTGGAGTTTAGATGTTTGAACTGTAACCTTTCTGGGCAAAACAATAAAAAGAAAAAAAAAAAACAATAAAAAGAAGAGAAAGCTCATTGGAAGTGGAAAATAAAACCCTGGTCTGCCTCATTTCCACAATCTGACATACATCATTGACATATTTCTCTGACAGAGCAGTGACCTCAATTCTTATCCAAATCTGTCCAAACAGATACTGGAAGCAGAAATGTCCCAGAGGTTAGTAGAACCGAGCATCTGTTTCCACTGTGTAGTACATACATAACCCTGTCTTCACTATCCGCTGGAATATATGCTGCAAAGGGTATCCATAAATTAATATTCTGGGAAAAGGCTGGTGGGGGAATTGTTATGAAATATGCAGAATTCAACACAGGCAAGTGTGTTGGGAATCGTCAGTCTGTATGTTGTATTGGGAAAAAAAAAACATATGAGACTGGCAAAGATCCATAGCTTTGTAGACAATGTGTGGACTTACAGTTTTTAATCTGGCCCAAAGAGGAATAAGATCGAAAGATCACTGATCAACAACTATGCAACCTTATGGCTCAGAAAGTCATCAGGCTCAAGGGAGAGTCAAGGAATTCTTTCCCTTTGCCCTGGTGCCTTCATGATACATACTCAGACCAGGTGTGTGGTAATGTGCACAATTTTTTTAGGTGCTTTTTTTGTTTGTTATCCCGGAGTATGAGCTTGTTTTAGTAATATATTATCAAAAGTTAAGCTTTAGCCCTTGATTGTTGAGACTAGAGATGAGCGAATCGAAGCTGACGAACCCAAATTCATTACGAATTTCATGAAAAATTTGATTTGCAATGAATGTGAATATCGCCACGATTCTATTGCGCAATTCGCTTAATTAAACTCCTTTTAGTGCCGTCCAGGCTCCAGGGCATCTAAAAAGGGGATCCACATGTCAGTATAATGGGCAAGGAACGCTGGGAAGGTGGGAAAGCAAGGTGGGAAGGGAGGTAGGTGGGATGACCCTGAATCACATGCAGGATACAGCCTATCAGCAGCCAGTCACCCCTGTGATGTCACAGCCCTACACAATTGGCAGCCATATTGCGGCTCATCACTTCAATCATTACACTGAAGAGAGATAGGACAGACAGCCTGTGTGTGTGTTACACAGAAAAGCTTATTACAGCAGTGTTTCACCTCCTAGTCACATCAGCGTTCTGGTGGACAGAGAGCACTGAAAAGGATTTTTACTGCAGCCATTAATCTCCCAGTCACTTTCTACAGCATTGTATTACAGAGAGGGGCAGAGATCTGTGTGTTGCCTCATTCCTTTCAACAAGCTGCCTCAACTTCATAAACCTTAGCAGAGGAGGCAGGAATAATTTTTCTGCGCAATTCTGTGTCTTTGTTCCACAACAAATCTGCTGGTTATACTAGTCTGTAAACAGTATAATACCCAGCAGTCCATTCCTAATAGTCTGTGAGAGAGTGCAATTTTGGGTTTAGTACACAGCGACTCTGTACTGCTGGTGTTGTGCAAAAATACGTATTTTTAAGCATACTGTAGTGCATTTTTCTGCCCTTATAAGTGCATAACACATACCTACATCTGTTAATCTGTCAGGGACCTACATACTGTGAAAGGACAGCCAGAAGTAATCACCGGTTGGTGTTGTACTCAGATACTTTTTAAGTGTACTGTAGCACATATTTCTGCCCTCATAAGTGCATACCACATATGAATATCTAAGTAGTGTACTATTTTGTACCTGTTAATTTGTCAAGGGAGAGGGCTCAGGATGTAACGGTACGTCCTTGGTCCTTAAGGGGTTAAGCGTACAGTAGAGCATTTTTCTGCCCTCATAAGTGCATACCACATACCTAATACATTTAAGTAGTGTACTATTTTGTATCTGTTAAGGGCCTAGATACTGTTAAAGGACAGCCAGAAGTACACACCTGCTGCTGTTCTAGACAAATACTGTTTTAAGCGTAGTGACGCATATTGTACTCCCCTCATATATGCACTAAGTATGTCAGGCAGAAAAGTGCCAGGACGTGCACAGAGGAGTGGCAGAGGCCTAAATTAATCAAGGGACGAGTGGAAGCAGGAGTCACAGTGAGAGGCCTAAGCTCCCGGTATCAGCTAGTGGTCATGTCTCAACCAGAAACCCATCTGCTGTCATTGATTGGTTAATGCGGACATCCACTTCATCACAAGTGACATCTGATACCCCCAGTAATAAGTCGGTTGGTTCCTCAGACACAACCCTCAGTTGGCATGGCAGTCCCTGTCCTCCCATTGCCTCTGTCCTATGCTGTTCCCTCCCCTAAAAAAGTATATTATGCTGTGGGTTCAGCTCCACTATTCAGTGAGGACAATCTAATAGAGGACAGTCAGCAGCTACTGCCCAAGTGGAGGAGACGTCCTGTTGAGGAACCTGAGGAGGACATCAGTGACTTGCAGACACTTTTTGATGATGATGAAGCCGATTGCAATTGGGAGCCGGGTGCAGAAGCGGCTTCATCATCATCAGGAGAAGAAAGTTGCAAGTTGCCCGTGAGGCAGCAGCTGGGCTAGCAAGGGGATAGCATGGTTGGCAGTCAGCATGGTGGCAGAAGTGGAAATTCTGGTGCCAAACGTGCCCAGGAGAGACCACCTGCTTCGCGGCAGCCTACTTTCCCGGGAGGTACTGGAACAGGGGTTCATGGAGACGGCGGCAGTAGCAGTGCAGTGCGGACTGTTGGTGGGAAAATCAGCTACTCGGCGGTGTGGCAGTTTTTCATCAAGCATCCGGAGGAGGTTAACATAGCCACATGCAAGATATGCTTGCAGAAGTGTGGTCACGGTCCCAATGTTGGCACCATGGGCCTGCGTCAACATATGCGGCGCCACTATAAAGCATCCTGGGAGAACCGTGGCTTCGATGTAGTGGTCCAGCCTGCTTCATCACGCAGTGGCACGCTGATCCCTCTTTCAGCCAGCCAAGGCTCTACCACCTCAGCCGAAGGGAGCTGTGTGTCATACCCTCCTTCTGTCTCTCCAGATGCTCCTGCTTCTCCTACTTTTAGTCAGTCATTCTGCCAACAATCCATCGGCGAAGCCATGTCCAAGAGACAACAGCCCAGACACGTCTCAGTGGCCCTTCAGAACGGAGTCACACAGGGGAGGAACTGCTAAAAGTCATTCATAAAGAAATCGGAGCATGGCTTACTCCACAAAATCTGGAAATGGGAACCATGGTGACTGACAACGGGAAGAACATCTTGCATGCGCTGCGACTGGAAAGGTTAAGTTATGCGCCCTGCACAACACACGTGTTCAATCTGTTTGTGAAGTGGTCCCTGAAGTGTTCCCCCCATTTGCAAGACATTCTAAAAATTGGAAGGAATGCATGCACTTTAGACACTCGTACACCGCAAAGCACACCCTCCTTGAGCTGCAGCATCAGAACGGTATCCCCCAATAAAGTCTGATTTGTGACGTTGCCACACGTTGGAATTCAACCCTCCATATGTTGGACCTACTGTCCAACAGAGAAAAGCCATCACCGATTTCTTGATGATCTAAGCGGATAGGGGTACTTTAACTTCAATGTGAACCAGTGGCAGCTCATGCGTGACACCTGTTGTTTGCTCAGGCCCTTTGAGGAAGCCACATAATTTGAAAGTCGACGGTTTCTGTGTTGGAAACAACAGCTGGTCAGGGCACTGGAGACGTGGTGCCTACATCTCACGGTCACATGAGCCCTGTGGGGGTTGAACTGGAGGAGGAGGGGCACAGTGGAGCACAGTTTAGGTTTCCCCAAAAGTTTTTTTTTTTCTAGTAATCTGACAGGAGAGGAGGAGCAGGAGAAGCCAGAGGAGCTAGAGGGTTATGATGAATGTGAAACAGAGGACCCAGACACACTGTGGCAGAATGCAGTGGAGATGGAGGCAGGGAGTCCCTCCAAGTCACTTGCAAAAATGGCACGACGCATGGTCACTTGCTTGTGGAGTGACAGCCAAATTGTCACCATTCGGCAGTGTGATGACTTCTGGCTCTCCACCTTATTGGACCCTCACTACTGCCACAAAATAGGGGCCCTTTTTTACACCCCCTGAGTGTGAGGACAAACTGACCTACTACAGAGGCATCCTATGTAGTCAGTTGGCCGATGCCTATCAGCGCCATCGTCCATCCTCTCGCAGGTCTGAATCATGGGGGCCCCTGCGCTCACCTTCCACTGCCATGGCTGCTGATGAGGGGGGTGGGGGGGTGGCAGGAGCAGTACCAGCTCCATCAGCAGCAGCCTGAGTCTACAGTCGCTGATAAGTACCTTTCTTCCTCCACATAGTGAAGCAACTTATCAGCAGCAGGAAGACCTGGAGCAGGACCAGAACGCGCCGGTGGTGGCTTACCTTGACATGCCCATGCCAACACACCTTGAAGATACGCTGGACTTCTGGGCAACCAAACTTGATTTGTCTCAGCAACTAGCAGAGTTTGCCCTGGAAAAGCTGTCCTGCCCGGCCAGTAGTGTGCCATCAGAGTGGGTGTTTAGTGCGGCGAGGCTATAGTCACCCCAAGGAGAACTCATCTGTCCAGGGAAATGTGGAGAGACTGACCTTTTGGAAGATGAATCAGGCATGGATCAGCCAGGATTTCCACCCACCAATGCCTGATGCATCAGAGTAGATTGATCATGGTGCCACTCAAACACTTCACAAATATGGATGGTGTCAAACAGATTTAAGGCGCTGCTCCCCAGTTGCAAACATTCCTCCGCATCAGACCCATTTTCACCCACCTTTGTCACTGGATACTGGTATTGCCACCCACCACACCACTCTATCACTGGGTCACTTTCAGGACTCCTGAGGCTGCTGCTGCCACCTCCAGGCTGTGCCATTCAGCCACTATATGGTCTCCTCATGCTGCCACATACTCCAAGCTGTGCCATTTAGCCACTATATGTTCTCCTCATGCTTCAGCCACATCCAGGCTGTGCGATTCAGACACTATATGGTCTCCTCATGCTGCCACAAACTCCAGGCTGTGCCATTCAGCCACTATCTTGCTTCCTCATGCTTCAGTCACCTCCAGGCTGTGCAATTCAGCCACTATATGGTCTCCTCATGCTTCAGCCACCTCCAGGCTGTGACATTCAGACACAATATGGTCTTCTCATGCTGCCACAAACTGCAGGCGGTCATTCAGCCACTGTATGGTTTCCTCATACTGATGCCACCTCAAGGCTCTGTCATTGTGCCACCATGTGACTCCTTGTTAGATTTGGTCATTTGTAACCACACGCCGGGGCCCGGGACACTATAACTTGGGAGTGTTAGCTAAAATTTCAATTTCAAAATCTTAAATTTCAATTTCAAAATCTTAAATTTCAATGGTCTCTCCTCATGCTGCCATAAACTCCAGGCTGTGCCATTCAGTCACTATACGTTCTCTCCTCATGCTTCAGCCACCTCCAGGCTGTGCCATTCAGCCACTATATGGTCTCCTAATGCTGCCACAAACTCCAGACGGTCATTCAGCCACTATATGGTCTCCTCATACTGATGCCACCTCCAGGCTCTGTCATTGTCCCACCATGTGACATGTGACTCCGTGTTAGATTTGGTCATTTGTAACCACATGTCGGGGCCCGGGACAGTAAAACTTGGGAGTGTTAGCTGAAATTTCAATTTCAAAATCTTAAATTTCAATGGTCTCCTCGTGCTTCTGCCCACTCCAGGCTATGCCATTAAGACTCTATATCATACCTAGGCATTGTACGGCCCCCAGGCCCCATACGGCCCTTTGATTGGCTCAGACCGGTCCGCGCTAACTGTCAGCCGTACAATGCTCAGGTCTGCACCAGCCTGTGCACTGAGCTCCCGTGCGATGACAGGAAGTGCTGACAGAAAGAGGGAGGGTAGTGCACTCTCTCCCCTCCCCCAGCGTGCTGTGTCCCTCCGCCCCCTCCCCTCAGCTCTAAACTCTGGCCAGGTGAGTGCTACTGTGTTGTCTGTGTCAGTGTGTGTCTGTGTGTGTGGGTAGGGGGGGGTTGAGCTGCTTTATCTGGGGGATAACTATGCTGCCTAATCTGGGGGACAACTATGATCCTAATCTGTGGGACAACTATGCTGCCTAATCTGGGGGACAACTATGCTGCCTAATCTAGGGGACAACTATGCTGCCTTATCTGGGGGACAACTATGCTGCCTCATCTGGGGGACAACTATGCTTCCTAATCTAGGGGACAACTATGCTCCTAATCTGGGGGACAGCTATGCTCCTAATCTGGGGGACAACTATGCTGCCTAATCTAGGGGACAACTATGCTGCCTAATCTAGGGGACAACTATGCTGCCTAATCTAGGGAACATCTATGCTGCCTAATCTGGGGGACAACTATGCTGCTAATCTGGGGGACAACTATGCTCCTAATCTGGGGGGAAACTATGCTAATCTGGGGGACAACTATGCTCCTAATCTGGGGGACAACTATGCTGCTAATCTGGGGGACAACTATGCTCCTAATCTGGGGGCCAACTATGCTTCTAATCTGGGGACAACTAGGCTTCTAATCTGGGGGACAACTATGCTGCTAATCGGGGGGGCAATTATGCTCCTAATCTGGGGGACAACTATGCTGCTAATCTGGGGGATAAGTATGCTCCTAATCTGGGGGACAACTATGCTCCTAATCTGGGGGACAACTATGCTTCTAATCTGGGGGACAACTATGCTTCTAATCTGGGGGACAACTATGCTGCCTAATCTGGGGGACAACTATGCTACCTAATCTGGGAGAAAACTATGCTCCTAATCTGGGGAAAACTACCCTGCCCTTCACAATTTTTTAGTTTCTAATGTGGCCCCATGGAAAAAATAATTGCCCACCTCTGCTCTATATGGTCTCCTCATGCCTCCACAAACTCCAGACAGTCATTCAGCCACAATATGGTCCACTCATACAAATTACCACCTCCAGGCTCTGTCATTGTGCCGCCATGAGGAAGCCTCCGTATCTGGAGGCGGAACGCATGGGGTCAGCTTCTCCCTGCCTTTGATGTAGTCCCGGCAGCAGCATTAGAGCACTGGGTCTGACAGCCATCCCTTAGAATTTTTTGGACCTGACGGACATACAGCACTTTTTCAGGTTGTAGTTTTGCACCTTATATTGTTCAGACAGGCTTATTATATGCACTGAGACATTTTTATTATACTGACATTGGATAGGCTGTTAGGTGATTTCTATATTTATATATTCATGATTTATTGCTGCATAGATTGGCTTGTGTTTTATTGGTCCGGGACTGGCCTACATATGAGGGTTATTTGTACCCACTGCAGGGTGGGCGTAGTAGGATTATATTCCTCCACTCCTGGATTGTGTGTTTTTTTATTGTTTTTAAACTGTGTGTTCTCATCTGTCTGTTTTGTGACAAATAAAGATTTATATATATTTTTGAACATATTGAATATCTGTGGTGTGCAATTTATATATGGTTGCTAGCTTTCTCTTTTTTCTGGGTTCACATTCAGTTGCAGCCTATTGCACCCAATTATTATTGTGGTGGTGCCTATCAGTTTTTTCTATTGCCATATGACATGTGACTCCTTGTTAAATTTGGTCCTTTGTACCCACACGCCGGGGCCCAGGACACTAAAACTTGGAGTGTTAGCTAAAATTTAAATTTAAAAATCCTAAATTTCTAAATTTTAAATTTAAAAATCTTAAATCTCAATGGTCTCCTCATGCTTCTGCCAACTCCAGGCTGTGCCATTCAGACACTATATGGTCTCTTCATGCTGCCACAAACTCCAGGCAGAGACTATATGGTCTCCTCATACTGATGCCACCTCCAGGCTCTGTCACTGTACCGCCATGTGACATGTGACTCCTTGTTAAATTTGGTCCTTTATATCCACACACCGGGGCCCGGGAAACTAAAGCTTGGGAGTGTTAGCTAAAATTTCAATTTTCAAATCATAACATTCAATTTCAAAATTATAAATTTCAGAATCTTAAATTTCAATGGTCTCCTCATTCTTCTGCCAACTCCAGGCTGTGCCATTCAGACACTATATGGTCTCCTCATGCTTTTGCCACCTCCAGGCTGTGTCATTCAGCCAATATATGGTTTACTGATGCTGCTTGGCCTAGCACATTATCTATAAATATTTCATGGTAGCACGAGCTAACATAATTCTTCAATTTCAATTGTAAACTTAATATTTTAATCTTAGGGATTGTGAAGCCCTAGTGTCTACTCCTGCTGCTGCCAACTCCAGGCTGTGTCATTCAGCAACTATATGGTTTTGTAATGCTGCTGGGCCTGGGACATTACCTTAACCCCTTAAGGACACAGCCCATTTTGACCATAAGGACACAGACAATTTTATTTTAGCATTTTTGTTTTTTCCTCCTCGCCTTCTAAAATTCATATCTCTTTTATATTTACATTCCCATACCCATATGAGGGCTTGTTTTTTGCGTGACCAGTTTTAATTTGTAATGACATCACTCATTTTACCCTTAAATGTATGGTAAACTCAAAAAAACTGAACAATATTTTTTGTGTAAGAAAATTTTTACGAAAATCAAAATTAGCAAATTTGGGGGGGGTTTCGTTTTCGCACTGTACATGTTGCAGTAAAAATTACATGTTTTCTTTATTCTCTGGGTCAATACGATTAAATTGATACCCATGGTTACATACTTTTCTATTATTGCACTGCTGTTAAGAAATCTCAAACTTTTTTTTACAAAATCAGTATGTTTAAAATTGCCCTATTTTGACCACCACTAACTTTCTTATTTTTACGTATTCAGGGATGTGTGAGGGCTCATTTTTTGCACCATGATCTGTAGTTTGTTTTGGTACCACATTTGCGTATATATGACTTTTGATCATTTTCTATAAAATTATTTTGCAGTTTGATGTGACAAAAAAGCAGACGTTTTTGACTTTTTTTTTTACGTTATCGCCGTTCGCCGTATGGGATCATTAACATATTTTTATAATGTGGACATTTACGCACGCTGTGATACCAAATATGTTTATTATTTATTGTATATTTATTTTTACGCTTTTTTGTATTAATATGGAAAAAAGGGGTGATTTAAAACTTTATTGGGGAGGGGATTTTTCTCATTTTTTTTCACTTTTTTAAAAACTTTTTTTTACATTTATTTTATACTTTTTCAGTCCCCATAGGGGACTACTTTAAGCAATCATTAGATTGCTAATACTGTTCAGTGCTATGTACGGGGCATAGCACTGATCAGTATTATCGGTGATCTTCTGCTCTGGTCTGCTGAAAGGCAGATCAGTGCAGAAGACCCGGGACACAGATGGAGGCAGGTGAGGGGACCTCCGTCCGCCATCTTGGCTGATCTGATCCTCGCAGCAGTGCCGCGGGTGATCAGATCAACCATTATAAATGCTGCACTACCGCAGATGCCGTAATATGTATTGATCACGGCATATGAGGGGTTAATGGCAGAAAACAGCATGATCGCTGATGTCCACCATCACCGGCGGGTCCGCGGCTGCTGACAGCCGCCGGAACCCGACGGGAATGAAGCGAGCGCATCTCCTGCCGTAAATGTACGGTGCTGTGTGCTAAGTGACACTATGCAGGGCCGCACATTTACGGCACATGTCGTTAAGGGGTTAAATTCCAATTCCAAGCTTATTCTGCCAGATTATGGTCTCCTCATGCTGCTGCCACTTTTAGGCTCTGTCATTGTGCCGCCATGTGACTACTTGTTAGATTGGGTTTTGTTGTCATACAGTATTAGTAAACACCAGGACATTAAACTTTGGAATCTAACATAAATCTTAAATTAAAATTTTCTGTGTAATTTTTTCAAGACTGAGGCCCTATGGTCGTCGACGTCATATTACCTGTGGAATTATCCCAAGAATCCAATGAAACAGCTTGGAGCGATAACAATAAACCATAACCGATTAAATAAAACATTTGCACTTTCATAGTCAGGGGGGAGCTGAGAGGCAGGGGCTGGAACAGGTGCTATCTCGCCTGGTGGAGGACCACCAGCTTTATGCTAACCAGAATGGGTACTCAAAAAATGTATATAAATTCCAATTAAATTAATTGAAAATGACATGGAAAAAATCTCTTTTTTCTCTTCAATTTTGACACCAAATGGTCTCCCTGCTGCCACATCGACGCTCTGCCGCAGTGTTCTAATAGCAATGCCTGTAATCTCACTGAATAATCATACTGAATAACAGTATTATTTCACTAACACAGCACACTCCCTATGCATGTTAGAGCAAAGTAAAGTGTTCTACACCCCTATTGAGGATCTCTGTAGGCCAGAAATAGCTGTTTTTAATACAGATTTGCTGCAAATAAATTCGACCCGAAAAAAATTTTTACGGAAAATTCGCCAAATCGGCCGAATCAAATTTTTCAAAAGTTCGCTCATCTCACGTTGAGACCAGAAGTCTAGCTTTGTTGGTGATTATAATTTCCCAACAATATACAGCTGACTGCTATCTAAGGCACCATATGGGTGTAGGCAGAAGGTCCTAGTTAAAGTGTACCTGTAATTTCCCCCAAAAAATAAAATAATTACATGTACGTGTGTTTGTGTTTTTTTGTTACTCAGTACCTGTTACGCCGAGCGCTCCGGGTCCCCGCTCCTCCCCGGAGCGCTCGCTACACTCTCGTTTCTGCAGCGCCCCGGTCAGATCCACTGACCGGGTGCGCTGCGATACCGCCTCCAGCCGGGATGCGATTCGCGATGCGGGTGGCGCCCGCTCGCGATGCGCACCCCGGCTCCCGTACCTGACTCGCTCTCCGTCGGTCCTGTCCCGGCGCGCGCGGCCCCGCTCCCTAGGGCGCGCGTGCGCCGGGTCTCTGCGATTTAAAGGGCCACTGCGCCGCTGATTGGCGCAGTGGTTCCAATTAGTGTGTTCAACTGTGCACTCCATATATATACCTCACTTCCCCTGCACTCCCTCGCCGGATCTTGTTGCCCTTGTGCCTAGTGAAAGCGTTCCCTTGTGTGTTCTTAGCCTGTGTTCCGACCTCCTGCCGTTGCCCCTGACTACGATCCTTGCTGCCTGCCCCGACCTTCTGCTACGTCCGACCTTGCTTCTGTCTACTCCCTTGTAATGCGCCTATCTTCAGCAGTCAGAGAGGTTGAGCCGTTGCTAGTGGATACGACCTGGTCACTACCGCCGCAGCAAGACCATCCCGCTTTGCGGCGGGCTCTGGTGAATACCAGTAGTGACTTAGAACCGGTCCACTAGCACGGTCCACGCCAATCCCTCTCTGGCACAGAGGATCCACCTCCTGCCAGCCGGCATCGTGACAGTAGATCCGGCCATGGATCCCGCTGAAGTACCTCTGCCAGTTGTCGCTGACCTCACCACGGTGGTCGCCCAGCAGTCACAACAGATAGCGCAATAAGGCCACCAGCTGTCTCAACTGACCGTGATGCTACAGCAGCTACTACCACAGCTTCAGCAATCATCTCCTCCGCCAGCTCCTGCACCCCCTCCGCAGCGAGTGGCCGCTTCAGGCCTACGACTATCCTTGCCGGATAAATTTGATGGGGACTCTAAGTTTTGCCGTGGCTTTCTTTCACAATGTTCCCTGCACTTGGAGATGATGTCGGACCAGTTTCCTACTGAAAGGTCTAAGGTGGCTTTCGTAGTCAGCCTTCTGTCTGGAAAAGCTCTGTCATGGGCCACACCGCTCTGGGACCGCAATGACCCCGTCACTGCCTCTGTACACTCCTTCTTCTCGGAATTTCGGAGTGTCTTTGAGGAACCTGCCCGAGCCTCCTCTGCTGAGACTGCCCTGCTGAACCTGGTCCAGGGTAATTCTTCCGTTGGCGAGTACGCCATACAATTCCGTACTCTTGCTTCTGAACTATCCTGGAATAATGAGGCCCTCTGCGCGACCTTTAAAAAAGGCCTATCCAGCAACATTAAAGATGTTCTGGCCGCACGAGAAATTCCTGCTAATCTACATGAACTCATTCATCTTGCCACTCGCATTGACATGCGTTTTTCCGAAAGGCGTCAGGAGCTCCGCCAGGATATGGACTTTGTTCGCACGAGGCGTTTTTTCTCCCCGGCTCCTCTCTCCTCTGGTCCTCTGCAATCCGTTCCTGTGCCTCCCGCCGTGGAGGCTATGCAAGTTGACCGGTCTCGCCTGACACCTCAAGAGAGGACACGACGCCGCATGGAGAATCTCTGCCTGTACTGTGCCGGTACCGAACACTTCCTGAAGGATTGTCCTATCCGTCCTCCCCGCCTGGAAAGACGCACGCAGACTTCGCACAAAAGTGAGACAGTCCTTGATGTCTACTCTGCTTCTCCACGTCTTACTGTGCCTGTGCGGATATCTGCATCTACCTTCTCCTTCTCTACTATGGCATTCTTGGATTCCGGATCTGCAGGAAACTTTATTTTGGCCTCTCTCATCAACAGGTTCAACATCCCGGTAACCAGTCTCGCCAGGCCCCTCTACATCAATTGTGTTAACAATGAAAGATTGGACTGTTCCATACGTTACCGCACGGAGCCCCTTCTAATGTGCATCGGACCTCATCAAGAAAAAATTGAGTTCTTGGTCCTCCCCAATTGCACTTCCGAAATTCTCCTTGGACTACCGTGGCTCCAACGCCATTCCCCAACCCTGGATTGGTCCACAGGGGAGATCAAGAGCTGGGGTATCTCTTGTTTCAAGGACTGCCTTAAACCGGTTCCCAGTACTCCCTGCCGTGACCCTGTGGTTCCCCCTGTAACCGGTCTCCCTAAGGCCTATATGGACTTTGCTGATGTGTTTTGCAAAAAACAAGCTGAGACTCTACCTCCTCACAGGCCTTATGACTGTCCTATTGACCTCCTCCCGGGCACTACTCCACCCCGGGGCAGAATTTATCCTCTGTCCGCCCCAGAGACTCTTGCTATGTCTGAGTACATCCAGGAAAATTTAAAAAAGGGGTTTATCCGCAAATCCTCCTCTCCTGCCGGAGCTGGATTTTTCTTTGTGTCCAAAAAAGATGGCTCCCTACGTCCTTGCATTGACTACCGCGGTCTTAATAAAATCACGGTAAAGAACCGCTACCCTCTACCTCTTATCTCTGAACTCTTTGATCGCCTCCAAGGTGCCCACATCTTTACCAAACTGGACTTAAGAGGTGCTTATAATCTCATCCGCATCAGGGAGGGGGATGAATGGAAAATGGCATTTAACACTAGAGATGGACACTTTGAGTATCTGGTCATGCCCTTTGGCCTGTGCAACGCCCCTGCCGTCTTCCAAGACTTTGTTAATGAAATTTTTCGTGATCTCTTATATTCCTGTGTTGTTGTGTATCTGGACGATATTCTGATTTTTTCTGCCAACCTAGAAGAACACCGCCAGCATGTCCGCATGGTTCTTCAGAGACTTCGTGACAATCAACTTTATGCCAAAATGGAGAAATGTCTGTTTGAATGTCAATCTCTTCCTTTCCTAGGATACTTGGTCTCTGGCCAGGGACTACAAATGGATCCAGACAAACTCTCTGCCGTCTTAGATTGGCCACGCCCCTCCGGACTCCGTGCTATCCAACGTTTTTTGGGGTTCGCCAATTATTACAGACAATTTATTCCACATTTTTCCACCATTGTGGCTCCTATCGTGGCTTTAACCAAGAAGAATGCCAATCCTAAGTCCTGGTCTCCTCAAGCGGAAGACGCCTTTAAACGGCTCAAGTCGGCCTTTTCTTCTGCTCCCGTGCTCTCCAGACCTGACCCATCTAAACCCTTCCTATTGGAGGTTGATGCCTCCTCAGTAGGAGCTGGAGCGGTTCTTCTACAAAAAAATTCTTCCGGGCATGCTGTTACCTGTGGTTTTTTTTCTAGGACCTTCTCTCCGGCGGAGAGGAACTACTCCATCGGGGATCGAGAGCTACTGGCCATTAAATTAGCACTTGAGGAATGGAGGCATCTGCTGGAGGGATCTAAATTTCCAGTTATTATTTACACCGATCACAAGAATCTCTCCTATCTCCAGTCTGCCCAACGGCTGAATCCTCGCCAGGCCAGGTGGTCTCTGTTCTTTGCCCGGTTTAATTTTGAAATTCACTTTCGCCCTGCCGATAAGAACATCAGGGCCGATGCTCTCTCTCGTTCCTCGGATGCCTCGGAAGTAGAGCTCTCTCCGCAACACATCATTCCTCCTGACTGCCTGATCTCCACTTCTCCAGCCTCCATCAGGCAAACTCCTCCAGGGAAGACCTTCGTCTCTCCACGCCAACGCCTCGGAATCCTCAAATGGGGTCACTCCTCCCATCTCGCAGGCCATGCGGGCATCAAGAAATCCGTGCAACTCATCTCTCGTTTCTATTGGTGGCCGACTCTGGAGACGGATGTTGTTGATTTTGTGCGGGCCTGCACTGTCTGTGCCCGGGACAAGACTCCTCGCCAGAGGCCTGCTGGTCTCCTTCACCCTCTGCCTGTCCCCGAACAGCCTTGGTCTCTGATTGGTATGGACTTTATTACAGACTTACCCCCATCCCGTGGCAACACTGTTGTTTGGGTGGTCGTTGATCGATTTTCCAAGATGGCACATTTTATTCCTCTTCCTGGTCTTCCTTCAGCGCCTCAGTTGGCTAAACAATTTTTTGTACACATTTTTCGTCTTCACGGGTTGCCCACGCAGATCGTCTCGGATAGAGGCGTCCAATTCGTGTCTAAATTCTGGAGGGCCCTCTGTAAACAACTCAAGATTAAATTAAACTTTTCTTCTGCTTATCATCCTCAATCCAATGGGCAAGTAGAAAGAATTAACCAGGTCCTGGGTGATTATTTACGGCATTTTGTTTCCTCCCGCCAGGATGACTGGGCAGATCTTCTACCATGGGCCGAATTCTCGTATAACTTCAGAGTCTCTGAATCTTCTGCTAAATCCCCATTTTTCGTGGTGTACGGCCGTCACCCTCTTCCCCCCCTCCCTATTCCCTTGTCCTCTGGTTTGCCCGCTGTAGATGAAGTGACTCGTGATCTTTCCACCATATGGAAAGAGACCCAAAATTCTCTTTTACAGGATTCATCTCGCATGAAAAAGTTTGCCGATAAGAAAAGAAGAGCTCCCCCCATTTTTGCTCCCGGAGACAAGGTATGGCTCTCCGCTAAATATGTCCTCTTTCGTGTCCCCAGTTACAAACTGGGACCACGCTATCTTGGTCCTTTCAAAGTCTTGTGCCAAATTAATCCTGTCTCTTACAAACTTCTTCTTCCTCCTTCTCTTCGTATTCCTAATGCCTTTCATGTCTCTCTTCTTAAACCACTCATCATCAACCGTTTCTCTCCCAAGCTTGTTTCTCCCACTCCTGTTTCCGGTTCTTCTGACGTCTTCTCAGTGAAGGAGATACTGGCCTCCAAGACGGTCAGAGGAAAAAGGTTTTTTTTGGTGGATTGGGAGGGCTGTGGACCTGAAGAGAGATCCTGGGAACCTGAGGACAACATCCTAGACAAAAGTCTGCTCCTCAGGTTCCCAGGCTCTAAGAAGAGGGGGAGACCCAAGGGGGGGGTACTGTTACGCCGAGCGCTCCGGGTCCCCGCTCCTCCCCGGAGCGCTCGCTACACTCTCGTTTCTGCAGCGCCCCGGTCAGATCCACTGACCGGGTGCGCTGCGATACCGCCTCCAGCCGGGATGCGATTCGCGATGCGGGTGGCGCCCGCTCGCGATGCGCACCCCGGCTCCCGTACCTGACTCGCTCTCCGTCGGTCCTGTCCCGGCGCGCGCGGCCCCGCTCCCTAGGGCGCGCGCGCGCCGGGTCTCTGCGATTTAAAGGGCCACTGCGCCGCTGATTGGCGCAGTGGTTCCAATTAGTGTGTTCACCTGTGCACTCCATATATATACCTCACTTCCCCTGCACTCCCTCGCCGGATCTTGTTGCCCTTGTGCCTAGTGAAAGCGTTCCCTTGTGTGTTCTTAGCCTGTGTTCCGACCTCCTGCCGTTGCCCCTGACTACGATCCTTGCTGCCTGCCCCGACCTTCTGCTACGTCCGACCTTGCTTCTGTCTACTCCCTTGTACCACGCCTATCTTCAGCAGTCAGAGAGGTTGAGCCGTTGCTAGTGGATACGACCTGGTCACTACCGCCGCAGCAAGACCATCCCGCTTTGCGGCGGGCTCTGGTGAATACCAGTAGTGACTTAGAACCGGTCCACTAGCACGGTCCACGCCAATCCCTCTCTGGCACAGAGGATCCACCTCCTGCCAGCCGGCATCGTGACAGTACCAAATCCGGATCATGTACTATTTCACACAAATACCTTCTTTCTTTCTACTTTCTCACTAGGTTTCTCATTCTGTGCTTTCTTTCAAGGGAACGTGTGGACTCTGCATGACTCATCTTCCTCCCTTAGTGCCAGAACCTGTAGGGTTAATGATTTCTAGCCCTGTTGTTTGTTTTGGTTGCTGGGATGACGACCTCTGTGCTCCTGGGTGTGGTTAAGCCTGCTGAGCCAATTAGAGTCCTCCTGGTTGCAGCTCAGGCATATATAAGGAGGCCCGTTTTAGTCATTCTCTAGTTAATAGTTCTTAGAAACTTACCTAGCTATCTCTGTACTCATTCCGTTTATTCTTGTTTTGTTACTTTTGGCTTGGCTTTTGACATCCCTTTGATATTCTTTTACTGTACTTCGTGCTCTCCAGGTTTAGACTCGGCCCTCTGACTACGTATTTTTTTGTGTGCGTGTTTAGGTTTGTTTTCCCTTAGTCGTGTACCTCCAGCCTTTCCCGACCTTTTGTCATTTTTGTAGTTTATTGTTTCGACTTTTTGACTGTCCCTCACTTATTTAGGAAGGGACTGTTACCGTGGTTATGGACCTGTCGTCTAGGGCAGGTACGTAAGTAGGCAGGGACAGGGGAGTAGGCGAGAATAGTGTGCACCCCTTCCCTGCCCAGACATGACATTATCACAAGCCCAACTAATGCATATGTTTTGTTGTTAGTCATGGACCCCATGACAGCTCTTGTTGGTCAGATGCAGAACCTTACTTAGTTGGTCCAGGATTTGGCTGAGAAGGTACAGCAGCAAGAGTCAGGAGCAGCTGAAATAGAGGTTGTTGTCCAGAATCTTGAGGTTTAAGTCTTCACACTCAATTTTTCCTATTTCTCTTTCAGTTACTTTGGAACCTCAGGTTAGTCTTCCAGAGCGTTTTTCAGGGAACCGAAAAGCTTTTAAAACCTTTTGTGAAAGTTGCCAACTATACTTTCGGTTAAGACCCCATTCTTCTGGTACTGAGGCCCAAAAAGTTGGTATTTTTATGTCTCTTTTGCAAGGAGTTCCCCAAGAGTGGGTATTTTCTCTTGATCCTGATGTCCCTGAGTTGTCCTCTGTGGATTCTCTGTTTGCTGGTTTGGGTCTTCTGTATGCAGAACCTGACCAAGCTGCGTATGCTGAGTCTCAACTGCGTACATTAAAACAGTGACGTAGACCTGTCGAGGAATATTGCGCAGATTTTAGAAAGTGATGTGTGGCTTCCAAATGGAACACCCCAGCTTTGATTTGCTAGTTCAGACTGGGGTTGTCTGACATCCTAAAGGACATGCTGGTGACCTACCCCTCTCCTGGCACCTTAGACCAAGCTATGACTTTAGCGGTATGTTTGGATAGACGTTTGTGTGAACGCGGACGAGAATGTTGTTCCTCCTCTGTCTCTCCATTTTTGCCTGTCTCCTCTTCTGTTTCCAATCATCAACCGGTGTCTGAGGAGGAACCCATGCAGCTTGGCTCCATATCAACTCCAGAAAAGCGTAAAAGGATTCTGTATCTCAATGGCCTGTGTTTCTATTGTGGAGAGGATACTCATTTCATCAGTACCTGTGCCAAGCGTCCGCGTCCAATTAGTCATTGTGGAGGCCACTTGGGCGCACAGATATTTTCCGATTCCCAAAAATGTAAACCTGCCAATTTGTCTCTAGGAGGAATTGATATGCCTGTGGTATCAACTGATGTATCTTCAGGCAGTTCTAAGAAGCCAGATAAAATTGTTCATGTTGAACCTGTGTCTGAGGATTGTGATGAGGATAATATTGAGCTAGATGACACCAATGAATGGTGTGATATTAAGGATGAGGACACGATAGAGGAGATCGATGGCCGTCTATCTCTCAACCCTCCGGTCTGGTGGCCCCTCATAAAAGGGAAGATACAGTGATGACTGGTTCTGCCAGAACCCATAGGGTTAATGATTTCTAGCCCTGTTTGTTTTTGGTTGCTGTGATGATCCCTTTGTGCTCCTGAGTGTGGTTAAGCTTGCTGAGCCAATTAGAGTCTTCTTGGTTGCAGCTCAGGCATATATAAGGAGGCCCTTTTCAGTCTTGTGATAGTTCTTAGTAACTTACCTAGCTATCTCTGTGCTCATTCTGTTTATTCTGGTTTTGTGACTTTTGGCTTGGCTTTTGACTTCCCTTTGATACTCTGTTACTGTACTTCATGCTCTCCAGGTTAAGACTCGGCCCTCTGACTATGTATTTTTGTGTGTGCATGTTTAGGTTTGTTTTCTGTTAGTCATGTACCTCCAGCCTTTTCCAACCTTTTGTCAGTTTTGTAGTTTATTGTTTTGACTTTTTGACTGTCCCTCCCTAATTTAGGAAGGGGCTGTCACCGTGGTTACGGACCTGTCGTCTAGGGCAGGTAACTTAGTAGGCAGGGACAGGGGAGTGGGCAAGAATAGTGTGTACCCCTTCCCTGCCCAGATGTGACACAGTCTCTATATCCAATCACTGCAGGCTGCTCTGTAACCCCCTCCTCCCAGTCTGATGGGACAGGAGTGAGCACAGAGGAGTGTAAGTCCAGCCCTCACTTAGTGAACTTTGCCCATGCCAATGTTTCAGCTTGGACAAAGATGATGCTGTAGCCAGACAGGATTTTTATAAGCCATGCTTTCTATTAAAATTAAATACATTTTCTTATAAAGTATATTAGCAAGGTTAATCTTTTGCCAAGATTTACAACATACAAAAAGTTTTTGAATCTGACAGTTATTTGTTCCTTTGTAGACTAGCATTATTTTTTGTGAATCTGAGGGCATTCATGTGTTAGGACCCCCCACAGTTCAGTATAATAATGTATATCATGCTAATTTTTTATAATGCTTTTTTAGAATTTTTAATCCATTTCAATAAATTTGATCAAAAGATATGAACACAAAGTATTTCTCTCATGAAAAACAACATTTGACATGTCACTTAGACATCAGTTCTCACTCCTGAGATACAGTATGCTGTGATTGTGAGTTATTAGCTGGGCAGTACCTTTCTCTGCTTGGACATCTTTCATTAAAAGAAAATATATAAATGCTCTCACCCCATTAAAGATTTAAATTTTTATGTTAGTTTACCTGGTGTCACCCTGGTATACTGCACATACATTATCAAAGGTTCCACTATGTTCAAATGACACTGCAACATGAAGGCATGATGCCATCCACTGAGGTGAGGTCTGATGAATCGTAACTCATGCGTGAAACAGCTGTAGCTTGATTTTGTCACTCTGGGTGTTTGCTTCAGTTGTTCCAATGTGCTGTACCTGTGACATAAATAAAGTCTCTTTATACTGCAAGTTTGATGGTTGTGCCCCAATTTCTCTACCACCTTCCTGAAATGATGCCGTCCATTGAGCCACAGTGAAAAGCCCAGTGTTGTGTACAAATAATATACCCAACCCACTGAAGGCTTCAAGGATACAAATTAATATGGCTTATGTGAACCATTGTCATAAATTCTCTGAACTTTTCTGCCTAAGACCACTGCTTCACACTGTCTTATTTTAAGTGCACTTGAGCTTACAGACACTTTATCACTCGTCATCCCCTGCTCGCCATGTGTCCTCCTGCCTTCTTAAATATTTGCAACATCGACTGTCTAAACAGTTGCTTAACTTTTTTTTCACACAGTACTTGGTAGGCATGTAAATGAAAAAAGAAAGAAAACCAAGGTCGCCTTAAATGGATCAGTGAAGCTAAGCATTCAATGACAAATATGGGTTAAACTGTATGACATCAAATGCATACAGGAGTATAGTGAGGCACCATAGACCTTTATTGACATGGAGACATAATATGGTTGTGTGCATGAGCCTTAAAGCTAGTCTTACAGCATAGAGTATTTGTTTTATATCAATGGGTGTGGAATCCTCACCAAGAGCAGCAATATAGTACAAATTTTAACAACCCCCATTGCTATGCAGAAATATATGGCATATTTTAGGCCTTCTGTGGATTTTACAGCACATCCTATTAGTTGGGAATGATTACTCTATTAAGCTAGGATTCTACACAAGTTATTTCCTAGAAATATAAAGGAAGGACTTATACCTCTTCTTGCAGTGGCAGCTTTCCCAAAAAACTCCAGAAAAAACCCTGGGTGGAAACCTAGCTTTAAAGGGGTACTCTGCACCTAGACATTGAGGGGGCATGGTGTGACGTTACAAGGGGAGTGGCCGTGATGTCATGACCCCCACCACCTGCTCCAAGCGTTCAGAACAAAATGTTCTGAATGCTGAGGCAGAGGTGTACCACTTTAAGCATATTTCACCACATAATTTGTTACAGATTTTTTAGGATAGTGCTACAATGGATTTCTGATCAATGTGACATTTTGCAGCAGAAAGCCACTACCACAACCACACTGCAAAAAGGATTATGGTTATGATTTACTAAAAGCATTAATATGTATATATTTTTTTAACTTTTGACATTTCGTTCACACATGTCAAGTGTTTACATTGCACTAGGTCCTATTCCTGAGACCCACTCCTATTCACTCACCGACTGTCAATCCAATTCAAGTCTTTCGACCACCTTGATGGGGAGTGAAAAGCTCTGGCACACGTGTCAGCTGACTATTACTGATGATTGCAGGACTGAGACCAAATGTGATCTTAATTTTTGACATGTCTGGAAGACATGTGAAAACTTTTTACGAATGACGCTAATACTTTAGACAGTTCTAGGAACTGTTCTTTGCATTAACTTTGGAAGTATATGCTTTTCCTCAGCAATACACATGTCTTTCTTTTTCTATCAATATTAATAATATCCCAATTCATTGTACTTTGTATATCTCTCTCCATAACTATTGTATGGCTTGGAAAACCAAATACTTTACTAGACAATTCTGAGTTAACCGCGGGGGTCTACCATCCAGGACAGTCAGCTATTGGAGAATTACTCTCTGTAAAATATCTGGCATGTCTGCACTTTACAGACAACTACTGATCTATATGAGCCTCTGTGTAATGCTTCAAGTCTCCTGAGGGAATGGTGAGCAAGAGCCCTTCCAACAAGAGAAAACTTTTTTCTAAACATATTCAGGCTCCGGCGGCTTGCCAATCCAACAATACTTCTAATGTCCATGAATTTTCTATCACTGCCAGCAACTCTGTCATCACAAACACACCACGGCCTTGCTCTTTAAGGCAATCTCTGCCTGTGCCATTTATTTTATGTCTGTGGGTAGTCAAAAATGAAATATATTGTTCTATGGATAAACATTGTTTTCGTTGATATATAATTCCACCAAGATTTTGATAGACATATTTGTTTTATGTTACCTTGACTATTGCATCTCTATGTCAACTGGTTTCCTTAAAAGCTATTGCAGCATCCAACTAGTATAAATCTTGATGTCATACTCATTGTCTTCATGTACTGCATATTCTCTTCTGCCCACTGCCCTATTTGGACCGTCTTTGCTATGGATCACATGGCTCAGATTAAGTAAAATACAATAGGGCAGCAAAATAAATTTTCATGCCCCATAGTTTTGAACCTTTCCACTCTTGTAGACATTGGATATACATTTAAAACTTTTAAACAATAAAAAAATATAAATCTTTTTTGACTCCTTTTCTTCACCTTCTTCTCATTATTTATTAATTAATTATGCTATTGCAACAAAAATTGAAGAAGATTTCCAGCACAAAAAAAATGTATCCCCTATGCGCAGGAAAGGGAATAATTGTCTGGTCATGGGGTGTCCAACTACGGGGCCGAGCTAGGGCCCCATACAGGAGATTGCAGGGGGCCCCAGCAGTTGGACACCCTGTGATCAGACACTTATCCTCTATCCTGCATATAGGGGATACATCTTTTGTGCTGGACATCTTCTTAATCAATCACTAGAGATGAGTGAATCAATTTTGTAAGAATTTACTTCACTTCAAACTTCCCCAAAATATTGTTTGCTACAGAATTCAAGTTTTAATGGGATTTGACTTTGCTCCTGTACACTGAACAACAAACTTTACAGTATATACATTACTGCTAAATTAACATTGGTTTAATGTTTGCGGCCATCTGATGTTAGAGTAAGCAGAGATACTGTATCCATTACCACTTACGCACTATATCAGTTGGGTTGGGTGCTAAAGTGTTGGGCGTGAATATTCGCATTTAGAATTTTTATTGCGAGTATTGCGAATATATTCACTATATATTCGAAATTACGAATATTCACTTTTTTCCACATATGATCTTATTTGCATATGTGAATATACGCATATTCCTTCTTTTCATTTGTGGGCCAATTATAATGATGCAAATACACTTGTCAGAGGTTATTAACAACATCCCTAGCAACCAATAAAGTTGTCCACCCCCTCACTGTTTTCTTCCTCGAATACTCGCATATGCTAATATGTGAATATAACGAATATGCAAAACTCACAAATACAGGATGATTATTCATCTATATATATTCGCAAAATATCGCAAATTCGAATATGGGCAATGCCGCTCATCACTATTGGGTGCTCCACACCTGGCTAGCAATTGTTAACTGAGCAGTGAGGCACACAGTGTTTGCTTCTCCACTCAGTGTACAGGATCATGGGCTCCTGCCTTTAACAACAGTCCCTACTTCTCTACATACTTTCCTTGGCAGCTTGCATAAAAAGATCGGTGATCAGGTGACACCACCGGTGACACCACCGCACAGCACTGTGGAGGTCCTGATCAAGCCCTGTCATTTCTCACTTTCAGGTGCCACAATCTGCATTGATCGCAGCCCTTAAATCCAAAAATGGTTAGAACCGGCTACTTTCTCAGTTTAAGGCAAGCCCAGCTCCTGAGCTCGCTTCATAGTCCTCAAGCATATAAATGGCATACTGCATGAAGGGGTCAACAAGAATGATCTCACCCAGTTTTTAATGTGTTCATGATGAAAAGATAATGAAAAGATGAGTCTTGTTTATAACTAGAGATGAGCGAATTTTAGAAAAATTTGATTTGTCCGATTCACCGAATTCTCCGAAAAAATTTGGTTCGATCCGAATTTATTCGCCGTGAATCACTAATAAAAATCTCTATTTCTGGGCTACAGAGAGCCACAATAGGGGTGTAGAACACTTTGCCATGCCGTAACACTCATAGGGAGTGTGCTAGGTCAGTGAAATAATACTGTTATTCAGTATGACATGCAGATTGCAGGTGTTGCTATTAGAATCACTGATTCAGAGCATCTGGATGTGGCAGCAGGGTCCAGACCATATGGTGTCACAATTGAAGTCATTAACAAGATTTTTTAAATTTAATTATTATATAATAAAATGTTTCATTTTTTTTAAATCCTTTCTTGAGGACCTATTATGGTGAGCATCAAGCTGGTGGTCCTACACGAGGTGAGCTACCATTTGTTCCAGCCTTGCCTCTCAGCGCCACCCCGCCCCCCTGACCGTGAAACTGCAAATGTTTTTATTTAATCAGTTATGGTTCATTGTTATCGCTCCAACCTGTTTCATTGGATTCTTGTGGTAATTCCAGAGGTAACATATGATGAGGACTAAAGAGGAGTGAATTAAAAAAATGTGATTTGTCCGATTTGATTCGCTCATCTCTATTGAGGTCCCATTGGAGGGCAAGTCTGGTGCCAGCAGCTGCGGTAATTCCAGCTCCAATAGTGTATAATTGCTGCGGTGTATAGGTTGCTGCAGTGAAAAAGCTTGTACTTGTATCTTAAAATCAAGCTGAGGAGACCATATAGTGGCAGAATGACACAGCCTGGAGGTGGTGGAAGCATGAGGAGACCATATAGTGGCTGAATGACACAGTCTGGAGGTGGCATCAGCAAGAGGAGAACATATGGTGGCAGAATTACACAGCCTGGAGGTGGCATCAGCAAGAGGAGAACATATGGTGGCAGAATTACATAGCCTGGAGGTGGCATAAGGAGAACATATGGTGGCAGAATGACAACGAATGGAGGTGGCATCAGCAGCATCAGGAGTCCTGAAAGTTATCCGGTGACAGAGTGGGGCGGTGGGTGGCAATACCAATACCAGGTGATGAAGGTGGGTGAAAGAAGGAGAACTTGGCATCATATGTGTGGCATCAGGCGGTGGCAGGATCGGAATAATAACTGAGGCAGGTAGGCAGAAGAAACGGTCTCTTTTGTCAAAGTGTTGGTGTGCACAAGTAAGTATTGAGTATATGCATTACGTAAAACTTAACTTTTAATATTATTCTTAGGATAAAATACATGGACCCAAAATTTATTTGAAATCTAACAAAAGGAAAGGTGTGCAAAAAACACCATGTGCCACCTACACCAGCAAGTACTAATGTGATGCAAAGACCTCTAAAAGGTGGAAGAGAACAACCCATGGTCCATTGTAACCCGTGGGGGTAAAAACTTCCCCTGTAAGGACCTAATCTTGCATGACTAATTCCTTTCTTGACAAGTGTTACTCGCCCTAAAAAGGGAGGCCCCACACAGGAACCTCTCTCTATTTTCACCTAAAAACAATGCCATTTCCCAGGGTTTTTAGTTGGAAATAAGGAGAGGTTTCTGTGTGGGCCTGCCCTTTTTAGGACGAGTAAAACTTGCCTCCAAAAGGTGGAAGGGAACAACATATTGTCCATTGTAGCAGATGGGGGTAAAAACTTCCCCTGTAAGGCCCTACTTTCACCCTATTGATTCCCTAGGAAATGGCAGTGTTTTTAGGTGGAAATAGGGAGGGGTTCCTGTGTGGGGCCACACTTTTTAAGGCGAGTAACACTTGCCAAGAAGGGAATAAAAAATGCGAGAGTAGGGCCTTACAGGGGAAGTTTTTATCCCCACCGGTTACTATGAACCATATGTTGTTCCTTTCCATCTTTTAGAGGTCTTTGCATCACATCAATACTTGGCGGTGTAGATGGAACATGGTGTTTTTTTCACACATTACTTTTTGATATATTTTATCCTAAGAAAAGTTACGTTTTAGCTAATGTATATCCTCATTACTTACTTGTGCTCTGATGCAGAGGAAAGTCTGTAACTGGAGAGCAGCACCTTATATATGTTTTGCACTATCCATATTTGTGAAGTGTTGGTGTTGTACCATGCTCAATCTACTTTGATGCATCAGGCATTGGTGGGTGAAAATCCAGGCTGATCCATGCCTGATTCAGCTTCACAAAGGTCAGTCTCTTCACACTTTTAGTTGTTGCTATGGCTTCTGCCGCACTAAACACCCGCTCTGATGGCACACTACTGGCCGGGCAGGACAGCTTTTCCAGGGCACCAGGGCAAACTCTGCTAGTTGCGGCCACAAATCCAGTTTAGCTGCCCAGAAGTCCAGCGGATCTTCAAAGTGTGTTGGCAGGGTCATCTCAAGGTATACCACCACCTGCTAATTAAGGTCCTGCTCCAGGTCCACCTGCTGCTGATGAGTTGCTTCACTATGCGGGTGAAGAAAGCTACTCATCAGCAACTGTAGACTCAGGCTGCCGCTGATGGAGCTGGTACTGCTTCTGCCACCCCACCCCTCCCTAGCAGCCATGGCAGTGGAACGTGAGCGCAGAGGGCCCCCCGAGTCAGAACTGCAAGAGGATGGATGATGGTGCATATATGTATCGGCCAACTGACTACGTAGAATGTCTCTTGTAGTAGGTCAGTTTGTCCTCCCTCTCAGTGGGTGTAAAAAAGGCCTCCATTTTTTGCCTAGCAAGGATCCAATAAGGTGGAGATCCAGAAGTCATCCCGTTGCCAAATGGTGAATATTTGGCGGTCACTACGCAAGCAAGCGAACATGCATCTTGCCATTTGTGCAAGTAACTTTGAGGGACTACCTGCCTCCATCTTCACTGCATATTGGCACGGTGTCTGGGTCCTCTGTCTCATCTTCCTCATCACCCTGTAGCTCCAAAGGATTCTCCTATCAGATTACTATAAAAACCACCCATTTCGCAAAACCTTCTACTGTAGGTAAATGAAGCAGTGGAATGACGTTGTTCATCCCGTAATCCTGGCGACTGACTAATAATGTGGATTCCTCAAAGGGCGTGAGCAAATGGCAGTTGTCACGTATGAGCTGCCAATGGTTGACATTGAAGTTATACAGAGGAGTCCCCTCTCTGCTTGGAAAATCAAGAATGGCTTTTCTCTGTTCATATATAGTCGGTCCGAAATATGGAGGGTGGAATTCCAACGGGTGGAAAAGTTGCATATCAGACTATGTTGTGGGATGCCGTTCTGACACTGCAGCTTAAGGAGGGTGTGCTTTGCAGTGTACGAGTGGCTGAAGTGCATGCAAAGTTTCCTTCCCATTGTTAGGATGTCTAGCAGATGGGGGGAACACTTTAGGAACCACTTGACAACCAGATTAAACACGTGTGCCATGCATGCTCAGGCTTCCTTGATGCAGCGCAGACAAGATGTTCTTCCCGTTGTTTGTCACCATGGTTCCCATTTCTAGTTTTCATGGAGTGACCCATGATTTGATTTCTTGATGAATCACTTTTAGCAGTTCCTTCCCTGTGTGACTCCGTTCACCAAGGAAAACCATGTGAAGAACAGCATGTCACCGCCGTGCCCTGCACACATGGTATGCTGGCGGGGCACTGAGACTTGTACGTGCAGTGGAGGACACGGTGGAGGATGAGGAGGCAGAGTCGCACACTGTAGGAGGACCAATGGCCTGAGACCGGGGAGGCGGAAGTGGTGTGATATGTTTAAGTTGCTGTTGTGACTATGCAGGAACCACATTCACTAAGTAAGTCATAAAAGACATGTATTGTCCCTGACTGTAGTTACAGCTCCACATGTCGGTGCTGCCATGCACTTTGGTACACACCGGCAGGCTCAAGGACTGGCCCACATTCTGTTCCACATAATTGTGCAGGGCTGGTACTGCCTTTTTCGAAAATAAATGATGGCTTGGGACAATCCATCAGTTCTCTGAAAGGTACAGAGTCCACCACTTAAAAAGGGAGGGACACCAGCACCAGCAACTTGGACAGGAGCACATTCAGCTTTTGCACTGTTGGATTAGTGGACATGGACATGGCTTTGCAGGTGGATTGCTCGCAGAATGACTGACTTGAAATAGGAGGAGCAGGAGCATCTGGACCGATAGAAGATAGGTATGACAGACAGCTCCCTTCGGCTGAGGTGGTGGAGCCTTGGCTGGCTGAAACAGGGAGCGGCATGCCCCTGGGTGATGCAGCAGGCTGGACCACCGTATGGGAGCCACGGTTCTCTCAGGCCGCTTTATGGTGACGCTGCATATGTTGACCCCCAACAGTCTGCACTGACTGCTACTGCCGCCGACTCCAGGAACCCCTGATCCACTACCTTCCGGAAAGGTAAGCTGCAGTAAAGCAGGTGGTCTACCCCAGGCACGTTTGACTCCAGACTTCTCACTTCTGCCACCATGCTGACTCCCAACCATGCTACCACCTTGCTTTCTCATCTGTGGCCTCACGGGCAACCATAAACCCTCTTCTCCTGATGATGATGATGATGATGATGAAGCCCCTTCTGCACCCAGCTCCCAAGTGCGATCGGCTTCATCATCATTGAGTTTTGTCTGCATGTCACTGATGTCCTCCTCAGGTTCCTCAACAGTGTCATTTGCAGGAGCCTGAATGCTCGCAACACCACCTCCCACGCCACTCTCCTCATCACTACTTGCCCGCCTAGTGGAGGGTGCGGTGGATGTTTCCTCCATTTCTTGGCTGAGCAGTAGCTGACTGTCCTCTAGTTGGTCGTCCTAACTAAATAGTGGAGTTGTACCCACAGCATAAGATACTTCTGTGGGGGAGGGAACTGCATAGGACAGGCAATTGGAGGACAGGGACTTTTCCCGGCCCTTGACAACTGAGGGTTGTGTCTGAGGACTGTTAACTGGGGGTGTCAGATGTCACTTGTGATGAAGTGGATGACCCAGTTAACCAATCAGTGACAGCAGATGGGTTGCTGGTCGAGACTTGACCGTTAGCTGATACCCGGAGCTCAGGCCTCTCGCTGCGACTCCTGCTGCCACTAGCCCCTAGTCTGCTGCGACCTCTACCTGTGTCTGATGAATTTAGGCCTCTGCCACTCCTCTGTGCTCGTCTTGGCACTTCTCTGCCTGACATACTTATACACCAGCTGAGTGCATATATGTTACACTCCTGAAAGGAGGACTATACGCTCCACTACGCTTAAAACTGTATTTGGCTACAAAAGCAGGTGTTTAGTTTTGGCTGTCCCTTCAGAGTAACTAGGCCCTTATGACTTTAACAGGAACAAAATTGGACACCACGTAGGTGTACGTACAGTTTACACTTATGAGGGGAGGACAATACGCTCCACTACGCTTAAAACTGTATTAGGCTACAAAAACAAGTATGTAGCTTTGGCTGGCCTTTCACAGTAACTAAGCCAAAATTAGATTAACAGGAAAAAAAACGTACACCACATAGGTGTACGTACAGTTTACACTTATGAGAGAAGGACAATACGCTCAGCTACAAACTGTATTAGGCTACAAAAACAAGTATAAGCTTTGGCTGGCCTTTCACAGCAACTAGGCCCTTACGACTTTAACAGGAACAAAAGTGTATACCACGTAGGTGTATGTACAGTTTACACTTATGAGAGGAGGACAATACGCTCCGCTTAAAACTGTATTAGGCTACAAAAATTAGTGTGTAGCTTTGGCTGCCTTTTACAGTAACAAGGCCCAAATTAGTTTAACAGGAAAATAAAATTACATCACATAGGTGTACGTACAGTTTACACTTATGAGAGGAGGACAATATGCTCTGCTTAAAACTGTATTAGGCTACAAAAGCAAGTGTGTAGCTTTGGCTGGCCTTTCACAGCAACTAGGCCCTTACGACTTTAACAAAATCGTATACCACGTAGGTGTATGTACAGTTTACACTTATGAGAAGAGGACAATATGCTCCTCTACAAACTGTATTAGTCTCTAAAAGCAGGTGACTATGGCTTTTAGTGCACTGCCACCCTAACTCACCTTAACCTATTAGCTTTAGAGTTGTTGTACACTCCAGTGCAGCAGTACAGAGTCGCTGTGTAGTACACCCAAAAATTTACTTTTTGTTTCTGTGCAACACACACACTGCTCTTCCTCTCTCTGCAATAAAATGCTGACATCACATCACAGGGCTCGCTGGCTGCTGGTAGGCTGCATGCTGCATGTGATTCAGGGTGATCCCGCCTACCCGTCTTCCCAGAGTTTCTTGTCCCATGTCCTCACATGTGGAGCCGCCATTTTAGATGCCATGGAGCCTGGACCGCACTAAATGGAGTTTAATAAAGCGATTTGTTTTATCGAATTGTGGCGATATTCATATTAATTACGGATTGAATTTTTCATGAAATTCTTAACGAATCCCTATTCATAACCAATGCAATAATTTACCAAAACAGACATGTCAGAACTAGACAAATTCTTATTAATTGCTTTTTGCAATTTGAATGTCATGTCTTGTATTTCTATTTGTCATAGATATTGCAGAATACATTGAGCTACACTATTTAGTACAGTTGGGGCGGCAGGATCTGACATATTTTTTTGGCATACATATGCGGATATGGATGTAGCCATCTTTTTAAACTTCCTTGCCATAAAAAAACAGAACAGAACATAGAAATAGCTGGTAGAAAGTAAACAATATTTTATCATTGTATCACTGTCACCCAACTTGATCAATAATCCATGAATAAGTAAGGCTGCTTTTGCGGAAATTTAAGAAATGAAGACAGATACATAAATTGAATGAGAAAAAAGTAAATAAAAAAAATATATATACAGAAAATGTATCTTTAAAGGCAAAACTAAATTGTCCTATACAGAGCATGTATTTTATATGAGCTACACATTGGTACTTTTGATGGTGACAGCATTAATATGGAATCTCACAGACAATTTCAGATAATTCACCTGATAGAATGGCAAGGCTTTTTCCCTACCATGCCTCTTGTCATTGACTACAATTATTCTTAGTAGGTCAATTATAGAATGTATGTGAAGATCTCAAGGGGATTCCTCTCTACAGAAAATGACGAAGTCTAACCTTCAGCAAAAATTAATTATAAACCTATATTGTTTATAAATGAATACTGCTATAAAAAAGTTTTTCCAAAGATTGCAGGTTTAAATGGACAACCTTTATTATGAAATTTACATGTCACTTTTCATATTTTTTGTGTAAAAATAGACAAAACCTTAGTTACTTACTATTAAGAATATCTAGCGATCAGCTTTAAAATTAAAAACGCCTAATTTTCTGTAGGTCCACCTCATGCCACTAAAACTGCTTTGACCTATTGAAGCCTAGACTAGATAAGAACTCTAAAGGTTTCCTGTTTGAGTGTTTAAAAAATGTCTGAGGTGCCCTAGGGACATGTTATGAACAGTTAACCAATCACTTGAACTAATTGAGAGAAGCAAAAAGATTTGTTGAAAACTTAGCGACCATTTTAACCTCTTCAGGATGCCGGGCGTATGCATATGCTCTGCATCCCGAGTCCTTAAGGACGTGGGGCGTATGCATACGCCCGTGGGAATTCCGGTCCTCGCCGCTAGCCGGTTGGGGACCGGACCGGGATGCCTGCTTAAATAATTCAGCAGGCATCCCGGCACATCGCTGAGGGGGATCTTGAGACCACCCCATGTCGGCGATCGCAGAAAATCGCATGTCAATTTAGACATGCGATTTTCTGCTATTCCGGTGGGCTGATCGGATTTCTGGTGACCTGATCCCCTGAAAAATAGGGATGATCGGAGCTGTCAGTGACAGCCCCGATCATCCTGAGGGATTGGAGCGAGGTCACAGTGCTGCGATCTCCTCCTACCCCCTGCCATTGGTCAGAACTGATTCTGACCAATGGCAGCACAGGACAGTGGGTTGCCTGGCAACCCCCCGTTCTGTTCACCCCTGGATGTCGGGCAGAACAGGGGGAGAAGATGGAGGTCAGTACCTGAGAAGAAGATGGCCTGGGGACCGCAGATCGTCGCTGGAGACAGGCGCAGGTAGGGAAACGACGGTGGGGGGGGGGGGGAAGGGGGCAGTAAGCAATATTTACTGCTGCCCTTCCTAGTGGGTGCCAAACTGCAACTCCCAGCAGGGCATGCTGGGAGTTGTAGTTTTGCAACATCTGGAGGGTCACCGTTTGGAGGCCACTGTTACAGTGATGCCCAAACGGTAGCCCTCCAGATATTGCCAAACTACAACTCTCAGCATGCCTAGACTGCCCAGGCATGCTGGAAGTTGTAGTTCTGTAACATCTGTCCCTTCAGATTTTGCAATTTTCATGAAATTTTAGAAAATTGCTGCTCTACTTTGAAGCCCTCTAATTTTTTCAAAAAGTAAAAATATGTCCATTTCATGATGCCAACATAAAGTCGACATTTGTGAATAAAAATAAAATTTATTTGTAATATCCGTTTTCCTTACAAGCAGAGAGCTTCAAAGTTAGAAAAATGCAAAATTTTTTACATTTTCATGACATTTTGGGATTCTTCATCAAAAAAAGGATGCAAGTAACAACGAAAATATACCACCAAAATAAAGTAGAATATGTCACGAAAAGATTATCTCAGAATGAAAAAAATTCGGTAAAAGCGTCTTAGAGTTATTAATGCGTAAAGCGACGGTGGTCAGAATTGCGAAAAAGGGCTCAGTCCTTAACCCGTGCAGGACCTAGGGCGTATGCATACACCTTCTGTACCTGGGTCTTAGGGACCCAGGGCGTACCTGTACGCCCGTGGGAATTTCGGACCCCGCCGCACGCCAGGCAGGGACCGGACTGGGGTGACTGCTGATATTGATCAGCAGCCACCCCGCGCAAATGCCCAGGGGGGTCATCAGACCCCCCCATATCGGCGATCGGCGCAAATCGCAAGTGAATTCACACTTGCGATTTGCGCCGATTCCGGGTCATACGGGTCTATGGTGACCCAGAATATAAAGGGGATCGTGAATTTCCATGATACCTACGATCCCCCTGAAGGGATAAGAGTGAGGTGACAGGGGTGCCACCCCTCCTATCCCTGCTATTGGTGGTCTAGACACGACCACCAATAGCAGATCGGGGGCGGGGGGGTTAACTTTCCTTTTCCCCGTCCTGTCCCCCCCCCCCCCACAATAGGCAGGGCAGAACGGGGAACCGAAGGGGACCAGGCGCCAAAGTCCACTTACCTGTCGGTGGAGGCTGCGGGACGCGATCGGCTGCGGTGATCGGCGCGGGCGGCATAAGAGGATGGCTCCCTGGATCCGACGGAAGCTGGTAAGTTGCCTAGCAACATCTGGAGGGCTACAGTCTGAGACCATTATACAGTGGTCTCTACACTGTAGCCCTCTAGATGTTGCAAAACTACAACTCCCAGCATGCCCAGACAGCTGTTTGGGCATGCTGGGATTTGTAGTTTTGCAACAGTTGGAGATCTACAGTTTAGAGACTACTGCACAGTGATCTCTATACTGCACTCTAGATCTTGCAAAACTACAACTCCTAGAATGCCCACACAGCAGTTTGCTGTCTGTGCATGCTGGGATTTCTACAATATCTGGAGGTCCACAGTTTGGAGATCACAGTGCAGTGGTCTCTAACTGTAGCCCTCCAGATATTGCAAAACTGCAAATCCCAGCATGCCCAAACTCGGCATACTGGGAGTTATAGTTGCGTAGCTCCAGCTGTTGCATAACTACATCTCCCAGCATCAGTACATGCTGGGAGTTGTAGTTTTGCAACAGCTGGAGGCACACTGGTTGGAAAATACTGAGTTAGGTAACAGAACCTAACTGAAGGTTTTCCAACCAGTGTGCCTCCAGCTGTTGCAAAACTACAACTCCCAGCATGTATGGTCTGTCAGTACATGCTGGGAGTTGTAGTTTTGAAACAGCTGGAGGTTTGCCCCCCCCCATGTGAATGTACAGGGTTCATTCACACAGGCAGGTTTACAGTAAGTTTCCTACTTCAAGTATGAACTGCGGCAAATTTTTCGCACAGCACAAATTTCTAGCGGGAAGCTCACAGTAAACCTCTGCCAGTGCGAATGTACCCTTAAAACACTACACTAACACATAATAAAGGGTAAAACACTACATATACACCCACTTACACTGTCCCCCCAATAAAAATGAAAAACGTATTGTACAGCAGTGTTTCCAAAACGGAGCCTCCAGCTGTTGCAAAACAACAACTCCCAGCATTTCCGGACAGCCACTGACTGTCCAGGCATGCTGGGAGTTTAGGAACAGCTGGAGACACCCTGTTTGGGAATCACTGGCGTAGAATACCCCTATGTCCACCCCTATGCAATCTCTAATTTAGTCCTCAAATGCGCATGGCGTTCTCTCACTTCGGAGCCCTGTCGTATTTCAAGGAAACAGTTTAGGGCCACATATGGGGTATTTCCGTACTCAGGAGTAATTGCACTACAAATTTTGGGGGGCTTTTTCTCCTTTTACCCCTTATGAAAAAGAAAAGTTGGGGGCTACACCAGCCTGTTAGTGTAAAAAAATTAAAATAAATTTACCCTGACATACTGGTGTTGCCCCATACTTTTTATTTTCACAAGTGTTAAAAGGAAAATAAGACCCCCAAAATTTGTAACGCAATTTTGTACGGAAATACCCCAGATGTGGGCGTAAAATGCTCTGCGGGTGCACAACAAGGCTCAGGAGTGAGAGCGCACTATGTATATTTGAAGCCTAAATTGGTGATTTGCACAGGGGTGACTGACACAGTGGTTCTGCCATAAATGCAAAAAAAAGAAATACCCACATGTGACCCCATTTTGGAAACTACATCCCTCACGGAACGTAACAAGGGGTATAGTGTGCCTGAACACCCCACAGGTGTTTAATGAAAATCCTTCAAAGTTGGATTTTCACTAAAATGCTGGTGTTACCCTAAATTTTTCATTTTCCCAAGGAAAAATCGGAAAAAAGACCCCCAAAATTTGTAACCCCATTTCTTCTGAGTAAGAAAATACCCAATATGTGGATGTAAAGTGCTCTGCGAGCGAACTACAATGCTCAGAAGAGAAGGAGCACCATTGGGATTTTGAAGAGAAAATTTGTCCAGAATTTAAGCCCATGTGTGTTTACAAAGCCCCCATAGAGCCAGAACAATGGAACCCCCCCCCACATGTGACCCCATTTTGAAAACTACACCCCTCACCTAATGTAATAAGGGGTGCAGTGAGCATTTACGCCCCACAGGTGTCTGACAAATTTTTGGAACAGTGGTCCGTGAAAATGAAAAATTAAATTTTTCATTTGCACAGTCCACTGTTCCAAAGATCTGTCAAACGCCAGTGGGGTGTAAATACTCACTCCATCCCTTATTAAATTATGTGAGGGGTGTGGTTTACAAAATGGGGTCACATATGGGGGGGTTCCACTGTTCTGGCACCACGGGGGGCTTTGTAAACGCACATGGCCCCCGACTTCTATTCCAACCAAATTCTGTCTCCAAAAGCTCAATGGCGCTCCTCCTCTTCTGAGCATTGTCGTGTGCCAGCAGAGCACTTGACATCCACACATTGGGTATTTCCATACTCAGAAGAAATGGGGTTAAAAATTTGGGGAGTCATTTTCTCCTATTACCCCTTGTAAAAATGTAAAATATGGGGGAAAACTAGCATTTTAGTGAAAATGTTTTTTTTTTTCATTTACACATCCGACTTTAACAAAAAGTCGTCAAACACCTTTGAGGTGTTAAGGCTCACTGTACCCCTTGTTGCGCTCCTTGAGGAGTGTAGTTTCCAAAATAGTATGCCGTGTGGTTTTTTTTTTTTTTTTGCTGTTCTGGCAGCATAGGGGCTTCCTAAATGCGACATGCCCTACAAAAACCATTTCAGCAAAATTCGTTTTTCAAAAGCCAAATGTGACTCCTTCTCTTCTGAGCATTTTTGTGCGCCAGCAGAGCACTTGACGTCCACATATGGGGTA
This sequence comes from Hyla sarda, assembly GCF_029499605.1. Classification (NCBI taxonomy): domain Eukaryota; kingdom Metazoa; phylum Chordata; class Amphibia; order Anura; family Hylidae; genus Hyla; species Hyla sarda. Next base: position 106,543,059 of record NC_079192.1, on the reverse strand, counting down.
TTTCCATACTCAGAAGAGACGGGGTTACAAATTTTGGGGGGCATTTTGTCCTATTATCCCTTGTGAAAATTTAAAATTTAGGGGAAAATTAGCATTTTAGTGAAAAAAATAATAATTTACACATCCAACTTTAACAAAAGTCGTGAAACACCTGCGGGGTGTTAAGGCTCACTGTACCCCTTGTTACATGCCCTGAGGGGTGTAGTTTCCAAAATAGTATGCCATGTGTTTTTTTTTTTTTTTTTTGCTGTTCTGGCACCGTAGCGGCTTCCTAAATTTGACATGCCCCCCAAAAACCATTTCAGAAAAACTCACTCTCCAAAATTCCACTGTCGCTCCTTACCTTCTGAGCCCTAGGGCACCAGCCGAACACTTGACATACACATATGAGGTATTTCCTTACTCGAGAGAAATTGGGTTACACATTTTAGGAAGATTTCTCTCCTTTTTCCTACAAGAACATGCCAGTGTAAAAAATTAAGATTGTGAATTTTCTCCATCAATTTGCTGCTATTCCTGTGAAACACCTAAACGGTTAACAAATCTTTTGAATGTCATTTTGAATACTTTGAGGGGAGCAGTTTTTATAATAGGGTCATTTGTGGGGTATTTCTAATAAGAAGGCCCTTCAAATGCACTTCAAAACAGAACTGGTCCCTGAAAAATTTTGTGAAACATTGGAAAATTGCTGCTATACTTTGAAGCCTTCTGATGTCTTCCAAAAGTAAAAACATGTTAACTTTATGTTGCAATCATAAAGTAAACATGTTGTATATGTGAATCAATATATAATTTATTTGGAATATTCATTTTCCTTATAAGCAGAGAGCTTCAAAGTAAAAAAAAAATGCAAAATTTTAAATGTTTTCATCAAATTTTGGAATTTTTCACCAAGAAACGATGCAAGTATCGACAAAATTTTACCACTAACATAAAGTAGAATATGTCACGAAAAAACATTCTCAGAATCAGAAAGAAAGGTAAAAGCATGCCTGAGTTATTAATGCTTCAAGTGAAAGTGGTCAGATGTTCAAAAAATGGCCGGGTCCTCCAGTGAAAATTGGCTGGGTCCTTAAGGGGTTAACGTGAAAAAGGGCTGCATCCTTAAGGGGTTAAGAGGTAGTTCAGCGGAAAACAATTCATCCCCTAGGCACAGAATAGGGGATAAGTGTCTGATCATGGAGGGGGCAACCACAAGGACCACCCACAATCTCCTGCCTGGAGCCTCGGCTCTCTGAGAGGAGTGCATGCTACAGGCAGCATGCGCACTATTCATTCTCTATAAGAGTGAAGAAGAGACTTGAATGGTGTACTCTGGCATCTCTGGCGCTCTCATGGAAAGGAATGGAGCATGTGTCATCTCCTCTCATAGAGCTGGGGCTCTGGATAGGAAATAAATTGTTTTTCGCTACCCAATTTAAGTCCTATAAGTTGTTCAGTAGGGCCTCCATGGAATTAACTTGTTTTTGGCACATCCTACATACATGGATTGAAATATAGGGAACTTGAAGGCCAAAAATAACATCTGGATTTGAGCAACTGATCCAGTTTAAAATAAAAAAAAATCATGGCAGGACACATTATTTTGCTGAAAAGGTCAGTTCCTTTAGGGAATACTTGAGCTTCAACAATGTTTAGGTGGTGGGTATGCATCAAAGTCACAACCATATGAATGCAGAATCCCAAGATTTTCCAAAACACATTGTCCAGCACATCCGAATGCACTCATTGGTTTGCATTATTCCCATGGTGCATCCTGGTGCCATCTCTTGCCTAGGTAAATAATGCAAATGCATCCGTTCATAATTTAATAGCTAGTGATATCCTCTTTTAATGATCCTGGCTCTCCTCTCATGCTCTGTGCACATTTTTGTTGCTTTCAGTGGTATACAGTTTTCAGCATGGGCATTCTGATTGGTCTGCCATTTTGTGGCCCCATATGCATACACCTGAAATACACTGTGTGTTCTGGCACATTACTATCATAGAAGGCATTACTTTTCTTTGTTTTATAATTTTTTCTACATTAGCTGTTGGGGTAGTACCAGACAGCTAGCCTTCAATCCTTACACACATCATTGAGCTTGAGGTACCCATGACCCACCCATTAAATCACTGGTGAAATTAATAACATTGAGGACAATCCATTTTAATAAGGGCTGAATTGTGGTGGCTGTCATATGAGGTGCATTCATTATTACCTACCAAAACTGGTCTAAGGAAAGTCAACAGGTTAAACAATGACAGGGTAATGGGTGCTCAAGGAAGATGTGCATATAGAACATAGCCAAAGACCATTCAGAGTATCTATGTTGACCTGTCTACTACCAAAAGCACCAGGGCATCATAACTGGTTCATCAATTGAAGAAGGTAGCTTGGGATGAAGAATTACATTTTCAGGTGTATTCACGTTGCATAGTTAGAAAACAGATGTCACCAATATGTTACCTATGTACAGCACTCACCTCACAAAGTGGCACAGTCACTTTCACCATTCATGTGGACAAGACAAGGTACTTGCCCCTTTCAGAACACAAGGTGAGAGAAGCAAAGTTCAGGACTTATTCCTATGGTCTAGGGTCCAGAGACTGTGTGGGGAAGAGGAAGTCAATAGTTCCCATGTTTCAAGAGAGTAAGCTAGTGAGCCAGTGTGTCTTAAAAGAATGCTCAGGGTCTTGCACAGTTTTACTCAACAATATATTGGAAGACTGAGTGCCCGAGTGAGCTTTAAATATCCAGACAACATCAAGGGCTCAAATCAGCTTAATTGAACGCTATTAAGCAAGGGGATGTACATTGAATTTCCTCAATCGGATGTCTGTGGGATGTGATTTAAAAACAACAAGCCTGTGGAGATGTCACTTTGCAACTTATTCTACTGTTAAGGAGCATTAATTACAATACAAAGTGTCTATAGTATGGCTGATATCCCATCCCTATCCTTCTTTATTGGGTAGGACTTTGACTTACCTATACTTGTATAGTTATACATAAGTAGTACTAGGGAAAGTTTTCTTCGCTCTGTAACTTACACCAGCTGGATCTCCGCAATGAGAACGAGGTTTTTGAGGACTTCAATTCATAGCCCCTAAAGTGTAACTTTTAGAAATGCTGATGAGAAGATTAGGTATTTGATGGCTACATGGCCTTGAAAAGCAGAGAAAAAACTATGTACATTTATTATGACAAAATAAAAATCTCTCTGGTCTCAAGGCCTGCGCAACTAACCTTGATAAGCACTTAAAATCCAAACAAAAAAAAGCAATTTGCATTTTTATTCCTACTCTGTAACATAATGCTTCATTTTACAGTTTCCATTAAGGATTATTGCTGTCTTTACACAATGCATTAGGCACTTTTCTCCCCATTGTTTGTGTGCAGCTTCTATCAAAATGCTTCATCCCGGTAACATTTTACACTGATGCAGTCTTTGTACTGCTTTGATGCTATTATCTCAGAATGTGTCTTTTCCAACAGGTCTCTTCAAGACCTTAAAACTGCCCTATGTGAAATGTGTGTCACTCATCACCTTCTCATGCTGTCTGAATTAACAATGCTGAAGGTCTTATCTGACATGGAAAACAAACCTTACCTGGGTGGTCAGGTCAGCAAAGCTTCTTATGGTCTTAATGGACTGAAACCTATAGTTTTTCTCTTCCGTCACCTTGAATATAGACCATCAGCCACTTTGAGACTTATTAGTTGGTGCAGAACTAGGCACATTTATTCTTCACATTCTCTTTTTTTATAGAATGTGGATTTTTTATTATTAATAATAAGATGGGAGTATAGGCATCTATTACATATACACTGCTCAAAAAAATAAAGGGAACACTAAGATAACACATCCTAGATCTGAATGAATAAACTAATCATATGAAATACTGAACTTTTCTCTTCACATAGTTGAATGTGCTGACAACAAGATCACAAAAAAATTATCAATGGAAATCAAATTTATCAACTCATGGAGGTCTGGATATGGAGTACACTCAAAATCAAAGTGGAAAACCACACTACAGGCTGATCCAACTTTGATGTAATGTCCTTAAAACAAGCCAAAATGAGGCTCAGTAGTGTGTGTGGCCTCCACATGCCCGTATGACCTCCCTACAACAACTCAGAGCCAGTAATTGGCTAAGGGGCACTCTGCCAGAACCCAGCACCAGGAAGTGGACCATGAGAAAGAGAGAGAGAGAGAGAGAAAGAGAGAGAGAAAGAGAGAGAGATGAGCAAAGTTTTGAAAAATTTGATTCGGCCGATTCACCAAATTTTCCAAAAAATGTGTTTGGTCTGAATTTATTTGCGGCAAATCTGAATTAAAAACGGCTATTTCTGGCCTACAGAGGTCCTCAATAGGGGGTGTAGAACAGTTTACTTTGTTCTAACACGCATAGGGAGTGTTAGTGAAATACTACTGTTATTCAATATGACGTGCAGATTACAGGCCTCTCACCGACCCCCCCTCCCCCTCCCACTGTCATACTCTTTTGTGGAACTGCAAATGTTTCATTTAATCAGTAATGGTTCATTGTGATCGCTTCAACTTATTTCATTGAATTCTTGTGGTAATTCCACAGCTACTATATGACATCGATGACCATAGGGCCTCAGTCTTGAAAATAAATTTTGAAATTGAAATTTAAGATTTAGAAATTTAAGATTACACTCACAAGTTCTAATGTCCCGGGTACATTCAAAGCAGATTGGGGGTCCAGCTCACAAAAATACATAAAACTTAGCTTTTACTACACATAGGTAAAAAATATGGACAAAGAACAAAGAAAATAAAAACCTATAGGTACATTAAAAACTAAAGCCGACACGTTTCGAACTTACTATGAGTTCTTAGTCATGGCAAATGATAAATAAAAGAGAAAAGGTTTTTATACATGTGTACCTGAGTACATAGGAGTAACTCCTGATGGAGTTAGCATGTGATGTCAGTTCCGGTGGAGCCTACTGAAGGAGATTAACTAGGGTTAGGTGTGTCCTGACATTAACTAGTCAGTAGCCTTCTATTCCTGCGGTAGTCAATAGTAACCAACATGCAGAAAAGCAGCCAGCAATCATGGTAGTTAGTTAGAATATATATATAAAAAATAATGCTGTATTAGCCCAAGTGCACTAATAAACCAGTGTCCATAATGTTTATGAAGTATCCACAGTACCTGCAAAGTAATATGAGTAAAGGTAGCAAAAACTCATAGCACATGTGGTATATAAGCTCTGAATAGTCATAGGCATGTCGCCAGGTTAGAACAGGAAAATATCAAAAACGTGGCACACATAATATTGTAGAAAAAAAAATTGTAATAAATACATTAGGCAAACCAAGTAGTAGAAAAAAGAGAAAAAAAAACTATATACACTTATTCACAATGGTATCAAAAAAGCAACCATAACCATAGGCAACAGCACTAGGATGCATATAACCACATGAATAAGACCTATGTGCATAGAGATGACAAGAGAATATAATAGCAAGATCTCTTGAAATATATCTGCATGTACTTAGAAAAAATAACAAAGCACATATTTTAACATGGCAAACTGTTACCATGGGTGATCACATGTATATAACAAAAATACACAATAGTGGATACAGGTGCCAATGAGACTACACCCAAACCCAAAGTCCTGCATGCAAACGGAGATCAATGCTACAGACAACCATAAGACATCTCATAGCACAAAGACAGACTGAAATAGTGCTCAGAAAACCGTAGGCATATAAATATAATGGAGAAAAGGCAAACACATTGTATATTAAAGCAACTATAAATACATATAAGCAAGGGCTCAATGCAGTAGCATCAGAAAAAACAAAAACAAAAAATATATAAATTTATCATAACAGAAAACGCACACACAATCTCCACAGAATCCACAGGTCATAAGACATAAACTGGAAAATGCTAGTAAAAATACATGAGATCATGCCGATAATTGAGTCCACTTGGTGCACGGGAGTCCAGAGACAAAATCCAGAAAGCCTCCCGTGACAGCACAAGATGGGTCCAATGCCCTCCCCTTTGCGGTGGTATGAACTTCTCTATTCCTGTAATAGTGATAGTAGATGGATCACCTCCATGTATCTCACAAATATGTTTCATGACACCAGAAGAAGATCGATGGCTGGATGGTATATTTGTGGGTGAGATGTACCTCATATGCTCAGCTATTCGAGTCTTCAATTTATGCGTGGTGCAACCAACATATTGTTGTATCAGTTATTAGCTTCTAGCTAGAGGTTTAGGTCTCCCAAGGTTTTGTATCAGCAAAGTAGAAGGGAACCTTGTACTAGAATTAATATTAAAACTTCACTTTTATTATAGCTTATAAAATAAACAAACAAAACAAACAAAAATAAGTAGTGCATAAATTATTACGGACCGCCACCAGTTGCTTCAGATATCGCTATTAAAAGCATAAATAGGCAGTCTTTATATATTCAGTAACGTATGCTGTGGTCACAGGACTTACATATATAATATCATGTGTAGTGCATATCCCATCATAGTTTTCATTGTACTGACATCAAATGATCCTCCTTCCACAAAGGTGCATTGTATCACAGTTCATTAATCTCAGGTACATGATCCAAAAGAGTTCATAAGTGCCATCATCTCAGTATGTGAGTATACTTGCAATAGTAACACCACTCCTGTATTATACCTCAATGCTTCACAGAATTCTTAGCAGCATTTCAATATTGCACTATTCTGCCACAATTAAATCTTGCTCTTATTCACAGTAGCAGCAGATTTTCTTCAATAAGCAGCAGTGTATAGGACTAGTTTTAGCAGCATTCCAATATTGCACTAAGTTCTGCAGCAATTAAATATTGCACTTTCCACAATAGCAGCAGATCTCTTAGCAAAAGCAGCAGCATATTGTTGTAGGCAGTCTTTGCAAGTTGCTAATGTCCCAGGCCCGACATGTGGTTACAAAGGACCAAATCTAACAAGGAGTAACATGGCGGCACAATGACAGAGCCTGGAAGTGGCATCAGTATGAGGAGACCATATAGTGGCTGAATGACACAGACTGGAGTTAGCGGCAGCATGAGTAGAACATATAGTGGCTGAATGGCACACCCTGCAGTTTGTGGCAGCATGAGGAGACCACATAGTGGCTGAATGGCACAGCGTGGAGGTGGTGAAGCATGAGAAGACCATATAGTGGCTGAATGGCACAGCCTGGAGTTGGCTGAAGCATGAGGAGACCATATAGAGTCTGAATGGCACAGCCTGGAGTTGGCTGAAGCATGAGGAGACCATATAGTGGCTGAATGGCACAGCCTGGAGGTGGCTGAAGCATGAGGAGACCATATAGTGGCTGAATGGCACAGCCTGGAGTTAGCGGCAGCATGAGTAGAACATATAGTGGCTGAATGGCACACCCTGGAGTTTGTGGCAGCATGAGGAGACCATATAGTGGCTGAATGGCACAGCCTGGAGGGGGTGAAGCATGAGAAGACCATATAGTGGCTGAATGGCACAGCCTGGAGTTGGCTGAAGCATGATGAGACCATATAGTGTCTGAATGGCACGGCCTGGAGTTGGCTGAAGCATGAGGAGACCATATAGTGGTTGAATGGCACAGTCTGGAGGTGGCTGAAGCATGAGGAGACCATATAGTGGCTGAATGGCACAGCCTGGAGTTAGCGGCAGCATGAGTAGAACATATAGTGGCTGAATGGCACAGCCTGGAGTTTGTGGCAGCATGAGGAGACCATATAGTGGCTGAATGGCACAGCCTGGAGGTGGCTGAAGCATGAGGAGACCATTTAGTGGCTGAATGAGACAGCATGGAGGTGGCAGCAGCAGCATCAGGAGTAGTGATGAGCGGCATTGCCCATATTCGAATTCACGATATTTCGCAAATTTATTGGAGAATATTCGTCCTATATTCGCGAACTTCGCATATTCGTTATATTCGCATATGGGAATATTCGCATATTCGTGCATTCGAGGAAGGAAACAGTGAGGGGTGGGCAACTTTACTATTGGTTGCTAGGGATGTTGTTGATAACCTCTGACAAGTGTATTTGCATCATTCTAATAGGCCCGCAAGTGAAAAGAAGGAATATGCAAATATTCACATATGCGAATATGCGCATATGCGGAAAAAAAGTGAATATTCGTAATTTCGAATATATAGCGAATTTATTCGCGAATTTGCGACATTCGCAATAAAAATTTGAAATGTGAATGTTCGCGCCAAACACTTATCAGGAGTCCTGAAAGTGACCCGGTGACAGAGTGGTGCGGTGGGTGGCAATACCAGTACCCGATGACGAAGGTGGGTGAAAGAAGGAGAACTTGGCATCAGACGTGTGGCATCAGGTGGGTGGAACAATCAGAATAGTAGCTGAGGCACGTAGGCAGAAGAAAACTCTTTTCTGTCAAAGTATTAGTGTGCACAAGTAAGTATTGAGGATATGTATTACGTAAAACGTAACTTTGCTTAGGATAAAATATTTGGACCCAAAGTTTTTTTTAAACTCTAACAAAAAGAAAGGTGTGCAATAAACACTATGTGCCACCAATACCACCAAGTATTTATGCGATGCAAAGACCTCTAAAAGGTTGAAGGGAACAACGTATGGTCCATTGTAACAGGTGGGGGTAAAAACTTCCCCTGTAAGGCTACTCTCGCACTATTAATTCCCTTATTGGCAAGTGTTACTTGTCCTAAAAATGGCGGCCCCTCTCCCTATTTCCATCTGAAAACACTGCCATTTCCAATGGTTTTTAGTTGGAAATAGGCATTGTTTCCTGTGAGGGGCTGCCCTTTTAGGACAAGTAACACTTGCCAATAAGGGAATTAATAGTGCAAGAGTAGGGCCTTACAGAGGAAGTTTTTACCCACACCTATTACAATGTCCCATACTTTGTTCCCTTCCACCTTTTAGAGGCCTTTGCATTGCATAAATACTTGGTGGTATTGGTGGCAGATGGTATGTTTTGCACACCTTTCCTTTTGTTTAACCCCTTAAGGATGCAGGACGTAAATGTACGTCCTGGTGAGGTGGTACTTAACGCACCAGGACGTACATTTACGTCCTAAGCATAACCGCGGGCATTGGAGCGATGCCCGTGTCATGCGCAGCTGATCCCGGCTGCTGATCGCAGCCAGGGACCCGCCGGCAATGGCCGACGCCCGCGATCTCGCGGGCGTCCGCCATTAACCCCTCAGGTGCCGGGATCAATACAGATCCCGGCATCTGCGGCAGTTCGCCATTTAAATGAACGATCGGATCGCCCGCAGCACAGCTGCGGGGATCCGATCATTCATAACGCCGCACGGAGGTCCCCTCTTCTTCCTCCGTGCGGCTCCCGGCGTCTCCTGCTCTGGTCTGTGATCGAGCAGACCAGAGCAGGAGATGACCGATAATACTGATCTGTTCTATGTCCTATACATAGAACAGATCAGTATTAGCAATCATGGTATTGCTATGAATAGTCCCCTATGGGGACTATTCAAGTGTAAAAAAAAATGTAAAAAAATCTAAAAGTAAAAAAAAAGTGAAAAATCCCCTCCCCCAATAAAAAAGTAAAACGTCCGTTTTTTCCTATTTTACCCCCAAAAAGCGTAAAAAACATTTTTTATAGACATATTTGGTATCGCCGTGTGTGTAAATGTTCGAACTATTAAAATAAAATGTTAATGATCCCGTACGGTGAACGGCGTGAACGAAAAAAAAATAAAAAAGTCCAAAATTCCTACTTTTTTAATACATTTTATTTAAAAAAAATTATAAAAAATTTATTAAAAGTTTTTTATATGCAAATGTGGTATCAAAAAAAAGTACAGATCATGGCGCAAAAAATGAGCCCCCATACCGCCACTTATACGGAAAAATAAAAAAGTTAGAGGTCCTCAAAATAAAGGGATTATAAATGTACTAATTTGGTTAAAAAGTTTGTGATTTTTTTTAAGCGCAACAATAATATAAAAGTATATAATAATGGGTATCATTTTAATCATATTGACCCTCAGAATAAAGAACACATGTCATTTTTTCCATAAATTGTACGACGTGAAAACAAAACCTTCCAAAATTAGCAAAATTGCGTTTTTCGTTTTAATTTCCCCACAAAAATAGTGTTTTTTGGTTGCGCCATACATTTTATGATATAATGAGTGATGTCATTACAAAGGAAAACTGGTCGCGCAAAAAACAAGCCCTCATACTAGTCTGTGGATGAAAATATAAAAGAGTTATGATTTTTAGAAGGCGAGGAGGAAAAAATGAAAACGTAAAAATTAAATTGTCTGAGTCCTTAAGGCCAAAATGGGCTGAGTCCTTAAGGGGTTAATAAAAAAAAAATTGGGTCCATATATTTATCCTAAGAAAAGTTAGGTTTTACATAATGCATATCCTCAATACTTACTTATTAATTCAGAGGAATTTCTGAAACTGGGGACCAGCACCTAAATTATGTTTTGCAGTATGCATGGCAGCACAATGAGAGAGCCTGGAGGTGGTAGCATCAGCATGAGGAGACCAAAGAGCAGCACAACTAGAGAGACTGGAGGTAGCAGAATCAGCATGAGGAGACCATATGGTTGCACAATGACAGAGCCTGGAGGTGGTAGCATTAGCATGAGGAGACCATAGAACAGAATGAGAGAGCCTGGAGGTGGCAGTATCAGCATGAGGAGACCATATGGCAGCACAATGACAGAGCCTGGAGGTGGTAGCATCAGCATGAGGAGACCATAGAGCAGCACACTGACAGAGCCTGGAGGTGGAAGCAGCAGCAGGAGGGTGATGCCAACTGAGGATTGAGTCTGAGGTACCCCCGACTGTTGATTGGGGGCATGGGGTGTCACTTGGGAAGAAGTGGATGACTGAGTGAACCGATCAATCACGCTGCTGGGTTGTTGGTCGAGACACGACTGCTAGCTGACACCGGGAGCTCAGACCTCTCGCTGTGACTCCGGCTGCCACACGCCCCTACTCTGCTGCGACCTCTGTCTGCGACTGATGAATTTAGGCCTATGCCACTCATCTGTGCACGTCCTGGCACTACTCTGCCTGATATACTTATTGTGTTTATGAGGGGAGTACAATACGCTTCACTATGCTTAAAACAGTATTTGTCTAGAACAGCAGCAGGTGTGTACTATTGGCTGTCCTTTCACAGTATCTAGGCCCTTGACAGATTAATAGGTACAAAATAGTACACTTCAAAGATGTAAAAAATGCTGTAAGATGGAAAAATGCATTACAGTACGCTTATAAAACATATTTTTGCACAACACTAGCAGTACATAACATTGCTGCAGCACACAGTCGCTGTGTACTAAACCCAAAATTGCACTCTCTCACAGACTATTAGGAATGGACTGCTGGGTATGTATTATACCGTCTACAGACTGGCATAACCAGCAGACCATTTGTTGTGGAACGAGAGCAGAAAAACACGCTACAGTGCGCTTAAAAAATATATATTTGAGTAAAACACGAGACGGTGATTGCTTTTGCCTGGACTTGCCTGGAGTCACATTATTTCCAATTTGCTTTTTTTCCTCTCTTTTTTTGTTTAGTTCCAATACACAAAAAGGGAATTAACGTGTGTGTAAATTCTTCATTTTCAAGAAAAATTTCAGGGGTGCAAACATTTACGGCCATGACTGTGTATATATACAGTACAGACCAAAAGTTTGGACACACCTTCTCATTCAGAGTTTTCTTTATTTTCATGACTATGAAAATTGTAGATTCACACTGAAGGCATCAAAACTATGAATTAACACATGTGGAATTATATACATAACAAAAAAGTGTGAAAATATGTCATATTCTAGCTTCTAGCCACCTTTTGCTTTGATTACTGCTTTGCACACTCTTGGCATTTTCTTTATTAGCTTCAAGAGGTAGTCACCTGAAATGATCTTCCAACAGTCTTGAAGGAGTTCCCAGAGATGCTTAGCACTCTTTGCCTTCACTCTGCAGTCCAGCTCACCCCAAACCATCTCGATTGGGTTAAGGTAAGGTGACTGTGGAGGCCAGATCATCTGGCGCAGCACCCCATCACTCTCCTTCTTGGTCAAATATCCCTTACACAGCCTGGAGGTGTGTTTGGGGTCATTGTCCTGTTGAAAAATAAATGATGGTCCAACTAAACGCAAACCGGATGGAATAGCATGCCGCTGCAAGATGCTGTGGTAGCCATGCTGGTTCAGTATGCCTTCAATTTTGAATAAATCCCCAACAGTGTCACAAGCAAAGCACCCACACACCATCACACCTCCTCCTCCACACCAGCACACCTGTGAAGTGAAAACCATTTCAGGTGACTACCTCTTGAATCTCATCAAGAGAATGCCAAGAGTGTGCAAAGCAGTAATCAAAGCAAAAGGTGGTTACTTTGAAGAACCTAGAATATGACATATTTTCAGTTGTTTCACACTTTTTTGTTATGTATATAATTCCACATGTGTTAATTCATAGATTTGATGCCTTCAATGTGAATCTACAATTTTCATAGTCATGAAAATAAAGAAAACTCTGAATGAGAAGGTGTGTCCAAACTTTTGATCTGTACTGTATATACTAGTGGAATACCCGACATTGCCCGGTTTTTCCTTCCTAATCCTTGTTGGGGAGGAAAATAAACACAGGAGGAAGCTTTTGACTTCATAACCCGTCCTCATATATTGTTCTCATATCCCAACCCCATATCCCGACTTCCTATCCCGACCTCCTATCCCGACCTCCTATCCCATCATCATATATCGACCTCATATCCAATCCTCATATCCCGTCCTCATATCCCGACCTCCTATCCTGACCTCCTATCCCCACCTCCTATCCCGTCCTCCTATCTTGACCTCCTATCTCGACATCCTATCCTGACCTCCTATCCCGACCTTGTATCCCGTCCTCCTATCCTGACCTCCTATCCCGTCCTCCTATCTTGACCTCCTATCTCGGCCTCCGATCCCGACCTCCTATTCCGACCTGTAATATGTGTACCAGGTATTGAAATATCTCCAATCATATGGAAGTTATGTGGGAACATACATTTCCCATTGATTTGCATGGAACTTTAAACAAAAACCCTGACCCTCACAAATGGGGGTAGTTAAGGGTTAAATTAACTATCCTATATTTTAAGTGGACATATAAGTAACATGTGAACAAGCATTGTCAAAATATCTCCAGCCGTTTGGAAGTTATGCAGTAACATATATTTACCATTGACTTGTATGGGACTTTAAACATAAACCCCACCCCTGGCAAATGGGGGTGAGTAAGGGTTAGAACACCTATCCTATGTTTGTTGTTGACTTATAAGTAACATGTGTGCCAAGGTTCATTTTAATATCTTTAGCCGTTTGGACGTGATGCTGGAACATACACACACACATACACACATTGAGTTTTATATATATATACATATATATATATATATATATATATATAGTATACACAAACAGGAGAATACAGCAGCACGCTGCTAGCACAAAGATACAGATAAAACATTGAATGCTATATTGCTACAATGAAAAATGAAAAATTGAGGTGCTTCGCTCCCCATTTGGCCAAATAGTTTGGACCATCCCACCGCGATAAGGTGACCTCATTTGGACGGACCAACTGTGCAATCAGTTACCAGGCTTGTAGGTTCTTAAACATCCAGCACCTTATACTGTAAGATGGGACGGGTGCAGGAATCATTTCGCTCACCATTTGGCCAAATAGTTTGGACCATCCCATCGCGATAAGGTGACCTCATTTAGACAGAACCTACACTGTGAATGTGCCTCTGTGCAATCAGTTATCAGGCTTTTAAGGTTTGAAACATCCAGCACCTTATAAGATAGGTGGGGTGCAGGAACCAACATGGAGGTAGCTACTCCCCCATATGTATAACACAAAAAAGGATAAGTTGGCCAGCACATAATGATACCAAACTACTGCATGGACCCGGCATGCAGGTGCATGCTGCTAGGCTAAATATACACAAACAGGAGAATACAGCAGCACACTGCTAGCACAAAGATACAGATAAAACATTGAATGCTATATTGCTACAATGAAAAATTAAAAATTGAGGTGCTTCGCTCACCATTTGACCAAATACTTTGGACCATCCCATTGCGATAAGGTGACCTCATTGAGACAGAACCTACACTGTGAATGTGCCTCTGTGCAATCAGTTACCAGGCTTTTAAGGTTTGAAACATCCAGCACCTTATAAGATAGGTGGGGTGCAGGAACCAACATGGAGGTAGCTACTCCCCCATATGTATAACACAAAAAAGGATAAGTTGGTCAGCACATACTGATATCAAACTATTGCATGGACCGTGCATACAGGTGCATGCTGCTAAGCTAAATATACACAAACAGGAGAATACAGCAGCACACTGCTAGCACAAAGATACAGATAAAACATGGAATGCTATATTGCGACAATGAAAAATTGAGGTGCTGCGTTCACCATTTGGCCAAATATTTTGGACCATCCCACCGCGATAAGGTGACCTCATTGGGACGTACCCTACTTTGTGAATGTGCCTCTGTGCAATCAGCTACCAGGCCTGTACGATCTGAAACATCCAGCACCTTGTAAGATAGGTGGGGTGCAGTAACCAACATGGAGGTAGCTACTCCCCCATATGTATAACACAAAAAAGGATAAGTTGGCCAGCACATACTGATACCAAACAACTGCATGGACCCGGCATACAGGTTCAAGTTTGCTAGGCTAAATATACACAAACAGGAGAATATAGCAGCACACTGTTAGCACAAAGATACAGATAAAACATGGAATGCTATATTGCTACTATGAAAAATGAAAATTGAGGTGCTTCGCTCAACATTTGGCCAAATACTTTGGACCATCCCACCGCGATAAGGTGACCTCATTGAGATGGAACATACACTGTGAATGTGCCTCTGTGCAATCAGTTACCAGGCTTGTAAGGTTTGAAACATCCAGCACCTTATAAGATGGGTGGGGTGCAGGAACCAACATGGAGGTAGCTACTCCACCATATGTATAACACAAAAAAGGATAAGTTGGCCAGCACATACTGATACCAAACTATTGCATGGACCAGGCATACAGGTGCACGCTGCTAAGTTATATATACACAAACAGGAGACTGCACACTGCTAGCACAAAGATACAGATAGAACATGGAATGCTATATTGTTACAATGAAAAATGTAGGTGTTTTGCTCACCATTCCATGTTTTATCTGTATGTTTGTGCTAGCAGTGTGTTATATTATGAACTGCACTAACTTTACAGCCCCTGTAGCACAGTCAAATAAAAAAAAATCTCCAAATACCCATTTAAAGTAGTATTTCAGATTCAGAAAATTATCAATCAATAAATCTGACATTAAAAGTCATACCAGTGGGCAGAATAGTCCTTTCCCTGGAAAATGAAGCATTTTCAGTTCAGTGTTATGCTTGTTCATCTCTCAAGCAATACAGAGTTAGTCAATTACCTAGTCACCTGATCTCCCTGCTGAGATGGAAGAAGATAAGGCAGGGTGAGCTAGGTTGAGTTTACACTGCTGGGGGAAACATAGTATGCTGGGATTTGTGATATTGGACAGCGCATTTGCAAATCCCAGTATGCAGGTGCCACAGAGTGAGTAAAAGTTGCTTTTCACATGATGCTGCTCCGGCCATGCGTTTATTGAAATAAATCCAGCAAACTTTGTTGTTAATAACTAAATATGTAAAGTGCTGCCCTGTGGTGTTGAGGTTACCCTTTCAACCATGTACAATAGATCTGGAAGATAAAAGGGGTTGCAAAAATCCCAGAAGAAATTTTACCATAAGATTTTGTTCCACTGTAATTTATATTGAAAGCTTTTTATTATTAGGACAAATAGATACAAGTTTCAGTTCAAAAACTCTGTGGGACCTTTAATGAACATAAACAGCCTTGAGATTTTCCGAACATGCATCCAGGAGGGCAGCCAATTGTCATTACAGAGTTTCCAAAAGGAAAGATATTGGAAGAAATTATCATTTTTTGGCAGGCTAATCTCCAATATATTAATGTGCAGTGTTCTATGTAATTGAATGTCCTTCACCATAAGCTAAATTCCCCTGGATAGCAAGCATTGTGGAAACATCTGAATCACATTGATATTAACCTTTTCAATGCTGCAATAAACTTATAAAGCTCATAACAATCCAGATGAAGTTCAACATGCTACAAAAGTATATGGAACTTTGGAAATAGTAATTTTTGGATACAGACATTTACGACTAGTAATGCGACGCTTTCTAATATGCATAGTTGCTATGTGAACCATTGTTTACTTACTGTGTAACCTTAGAACATGTGATACATTTCCACTGGTATGCTCTTTTCTTTTGTCAATATCTCTATCTAGAAATCTTAAAGGGGTTTTCTCAGAATTTATGATTGATGGCCTATCCACAGGATGGCCATTAGTCACTTATCGGCAGGTACTGTCACTTGGTATCCCCGCTTACCAGTTGTTCTATGCTCCAAACTACACAGTGAACGGTATCAAAAACCTGGCACTGTTCATTGTATAGTGGAGGCTCCAGGTAACTGCAGCTCAGCTCTTATTCACTTTCGATGGGGCTAGCTGCAGTTTATTTAGTTTTAACCACCCCCTTGCCCCCTTTTCAATTGTCCTACCGCAGCTGCTGTCTGATTCTGGTACTGGGGAACATAGGATAATTGCCTTGTATCCCCAAATGAGCAGTTTTTATCCATATGACTATCTTTATTAAGCACAGTTGGAAGCAGTGAAAAACCAAAGAGCTCTTGGTTTATCATCCCGTCACTCACTCTTGTAGACTGCAGGAGGCCAGGAACTGCTCCCAACTTCTGTATCTTGGAGTATGCAATCACAATTACGTAAATTCATCTCACAGTTTGCAACAGAGCAGAGGAGGAAAAATACCTTGCCACTCGTCATGGGAACAGGTAGAAGTGAGTTTGTTTCATGTTTTTAATGTTGGAGAGGGGTGGACTTTCCTACCTAATGTGGGAAACCACTCTCTTAATGTGGAGATCTACTAACCTTCTGGTCACTTGGTAGTGTAGGAAACTACCCACTGTATTTACTGGGACACATGACCACATAGTGGGAGGTGGGGGGCTATCTATATTAGTGATAAATCTTTAAGTAGGTCCCTAATGGGGGAAATTACCTACCTACTGGGTGGACCTGTCTACCTACTTTGGGACCTGTTTAACTATTGGGGTAACCTACTTACTGAGAGGACCTGTATACATACTGGGAAAACAATATTCCTACTATAGGGACCTACCTAATTAGGGTACCTATCACACTTCCAGGGAGCCTATATAACTAATAAGGTAAATTACCTACCTACTGGAAGACTTCAGATATCTTATAGGGGAAATTACCTACCTAATCAGGGAAACCTTCTGCCTACTGGGGAGACCTACTTTCCTACAGAATGATCTAACTATTTACTGGACATACTGTACCTTCATATTGGAAGGACCTTCCTACCTGCTGAGGAAACCTAACTATCTGTTGGAGGGAAAGATCTCACTACCCCCAACCAACTACCAACTCCCCTCCATTCAAATTATATACCGGGGGGGGGGGGGTATTATGACCATATGGGGCTGGAAAAAGTAATCATGGCAGTCTAGGCCAGATGCAGAAGAAAATGAATTATTGACTCCAACAAGACATTACCTTTGAATGACTGAATATATGTTACGCCGAGCGCTCCGGGTCCCTGCTCCTCCCCGGAGCGCTCGCGGCATTCTCCTCTCAGACACGCTGACCGGGAGCGTTGCACTGACACTCACGACGGGGATGCGATTCGCATAGCAGGATGCGCCCGCTCGCGAATCGCATCCCAAGCCACTTACCTGTCCCGGTCGCCGGCTGTAACGTTCTGGCACGCGCTCGCCGCTCTTCAGGGCGCGCGCGCGCCAGCTCTCTAAAATTTAAAGGGCCAGTGCACCAATGATTGGCGCCTGGCCCAATCAGTCTAATTAGCCTCCACCTGCTCCCTGCTCATATAACCTCACTTCCCCTTCACTGCTTTGCCGGATCTTGTTGCCTTATGCCAGAGAAAGCATTTACTGTATGTCCCAAGCCTGTGTTCCAGACCTTCTGCTGTTGCCCCTGACAACGACCCTTGCTGCCTGCCCTGACCTTTTGCTACGTCCGACCTTGCTCTTGCCTTGTCCTTTTGTACCACTCCTGTCTCAGCAGTCAGAGAGGTTGAGCCATTACCGGTGGATACTAGTGTTGAGCGGCATAGGCCATATTCGAATTCGCGAATATTCGCGAATATATGGACGAATATTTGTCATATATTCGCGAATCTTCGAATATTCGTAATATCCTCGTTTTGTTTTCGCATATGCGAAAATTAACATATGCGAAAAGTAACATACAAAATTAGCATACGCAAAAATTCGCGTATGCGAAAATTCGCATATGCGAATTTTCGCATATGTGATTTTTCGCGCGCCAATCTCACACAGTAGTATTAGAGCCTTCTTTACATCACACAAGCTGGAAGCAGAGAGGGGTGATCACTGTGATGTGTACTGTGAAGAAAAAAAAAAAAAAAAAAACGAATATTCGTAATTACGAATATATAGCGCTATATTCGCGAAATTCGCGAATTCGCGAATATGCGATATTCGCGAATAATATTCGAATTGCGAATATTCGCGAGCAACACTAGTGGATACGACCTGGTTGCTACCGCCGCAGCAAGACCATCCCGCTTTGCGGCGGGCTCTGGGGAATACCAGTAGCAACTTAGAACCGGTCCACCGGTGCGGTCCACGCCAATCCCTCTCTGACACAGAGGATCCACGTCCAGCCTGCCGAATCATAACAGTAGATCCGGCCAGGAAGGGATCCCGCTGAGGTGCCGCTGCCAAGTCTCGCTGACCTACCCACGGTGGTCGCCCAGCAATCCCAACAAATCGCCCAACAAGGACAGTAGCTGTCGCAGTTGACTGCCATGCTACAGCAACTTCTGCCACTGCTACAGCAGCAACATCTCCTCCGCCAGCTCCTGCACCTCCTCCGCAGCGAGTGGCCGCTCCTAGCCTCCGCTTGTCTCTGCCGGACAAATTTGATGGGGACTCTAATCTCTGCCGTGGTTTACTGTCTCAATGTTCCCTACATTTGGAGATGTTGTCGGACCAATTTCCTACAGAACGGTCTAAGGTGGCTTTCGTAGTTAGTCTTCTGTCTGGAAAGGCCTTGTCTTGGGCCACACCGCTCTGGGACAGCAATGATCCTGCCACAGCCTCAGTCCAGTCCTTTTTTGCTGAAGTCCGTAGTGTCTGCGAGGAGCCAGCCCAGGCCTCCTCTGCCGAGACTGCTTTGCTGAACCTAGTCCAAGGAACTTCTTCCGTAGGCGAATACGCCATCCAGTTTCGTACCCTTGCCTCAGAGCTAGCCTGGAACAATGAGGCCCTCTGCACGACCTTCAAGAAAGGCTTATCCAGCAACATCAAAGATGTACTGGCCGCACGAGAAATTCCAGCTAACCTGTCTGAACTTATCCTTTTGGCCACCCGCATCGACAAGCATTTTTCTGAAAGACACCAGGAGCTCCGCCAGGAAAAGGACCTTCATCTCTGGGCACCTCTCTCCCAGTATCCTTTGCAATCTACCCCTGTGCCTCCTGCCAAGGAGGCTATGCAAGTGGATCGGTCTTGCCTGACCCATGAAGAGAGGACTCGCCGCAGACCGGGAGCGCTGCACTGACACTCACGACGGGGATGCGATTCGCATAGCGGGACGCGAATCGCATCCCAAGCCGCTTACCTGTCCCGGTCCCCGGCTGTCACGTTCTGGCGTGCGCGGCTCTGCTCTCTAGGGCGCGCGCGCGCCAGCTCTCTAAGATTTAAAGGGCCAGTGCACCAATGATTGGTGCCTGGCCCAATCAGTCTAATTAGCCTCCACCTGCTCCCTGCTCATATAACCTCACTTCCCCTTCCCTTCCTTGCCGGATCTTGTTGCCTTGTGCCAGAGAAAGCGTTTAGTGTATGTCCCAAGCCTGTGTTCCAGACCTTCTGCTGTTGCTCCTGACTACGAACCTTGCTGCCTGCCCTGACCTTCTGCTACGTCCGACCTTGCTCTTGCCTTGTCCTTTTGTACCGCGCCTGTCTCAGCAGTCAGAGAGGTTGAGCCGTTACCGATGGATACGACCTGGTTGCTACCGCCGCAGCAAGACCATCCCGCTTTGCGGCGGGCTCTGGTGAATACCAGTAGCAACTTAGAACCGGTCCACCAGCCTGCCGAATCATAACAACATAAATGTACTATACTCATGTACATATATGTTGTACTATATACAGTCTGCAGAGCCTATGTCAAACTGCGATTAGTGATGTTTCATCTGTACGGACATCAACATCCATTGTTCAGCCACACCTTACAAATTTGTTCTCTTTATACCCTAAAGGGTTATTCCCATCAAATAATGTTATGGCACATTACTATTAAATGCTATTCTATTATGAGGGTCCAGTCATATGTAAATGGGTCTGTGTTTTAGATAACTGCATATTGGATACTTGAAAACATTGTTGTGTGGGAAAAATCCATGAAGGAGTAGTCATGCCCACCTTTTGAGCCAATAAATATATTTGGATTAATAAATTAATTTACTCCATTGTTTCAGAAATCATCTGTCTGGTTCCTAACTGTAAATTAGACACTATTTGGTGCAGTTTGAACCTTAGAAATGTCTACTTTGAGATGATTCCGGTTTACAGATATGCTTAAAACACTTTTGAATATTGAACTACAAATGTCTGCCTTTGACCTTCTAGAAAGCACGGTCAGGTGACTCTTATGTTGACACTTGTCCAATGGCACTAATACTTGTACAGCTATAACAAACTAGAGTATATTACCAATAGCCATCTGCAACCACCCCAAGTGTGTATTTGAGAAGATCGAATTTAAATGACATGCTATGTGTCCTAGTATGCGGAGGGGCTCGGTTACTTTCTGCCAGACATATAATATCAATTTAGGGAAAACAAGAGTCACGTAGGTCTGCATGCCCTGGCCTCTTAAATTCACATAGCACTTCTGCCAAGACTGCAAGTTGTTGAAACGACCTATAACCAGAGACCGTTCAAGTTACATATTGTTGATATAACAAATCTGCCATGTCTAAATAGTTTCACTTGTTAATATTTGTTCTTATAACCTTTTCTCCCAGCTAACTGCTTGTTTATTGCTCTCAAACTAGTGATCTAGACCTCTGCATCACATAAATGTCTCACACATGTAATAGGGTCTCTGACACCCCTGCTGGAACATCAAAGGTATCTTTGGTACTAAACAGAACTATTTATTTTTCTCAGGCAGGGAAACAACTAGTCTAGTGGTTACTGTCACTTGTATGTAGTCCTGGGTGGCCCTTAGCATTGTTGTAAGGGGAAAAACCCAGAAGGGGATGCAACAATAAACCAGTGTTATGACCCCATCATACATCACATAAAGAGATAGGAAAAGTTTTTCAAGTGAGACTTATTTATCGTGGATGTGTAACACACCTGAGAGTACAGAAGACAGAGGATAACCTCACCTGTCCCTTGGGACAGAGGCAATTTTGTTATTGGACTCCCATACATTTTCTGGACCTCTACTAGTCTTAAAGGGGTACTCCGGTGCTTACACATCTAATCCCCTATCCAAAGGATAGGGGATAAGATGCCTGATCGCGGGTGTCCCGCAGCTGGGGACGCCCGTGATCATGCACGCGGCACCCCGTTTGTAATCAGTCCCCGGAGCGTGTTCGCTCCGGGACTGATTACGGTCGACCGCAGGGCCGGCGGCGTGTGACATCACGCCTCCGCCCCCGTGTGACATCATACTCTGCCCCTCAATGCAAGCCTCCCGTAGGCTTGCATTGAGGGGCGGAGCATGACATCACACGGGGGCAGAGGCGTGACTTCAGTCGACCGTAATCAGTCCCGGAGCGAACACGCTCCGGGGACTGATTACAAATGGGGTGCCGCATGCATGATCATGGGCGTCCCCAGCTGCGGGACTCCCACGATCAGGCATCTTATCCCCTATCCTTTGGATAGGGGATAAGATGTGTAAGCACTGGAGTACCCCTTTAACTTTTCCCAGGCTCTCTCTCACACTCTGTTAGCCGGCCCGCATGCTCGTAGGCTGACTCAGGCGGTCACACCACTTGCCACGGTTCTTCTCTGTGCACATAAGAACTAACTTGTTGCCAAATAAACACTTTTATGGATGAGCCTCAAATGAATCTCAAATGGTATGGAGCAATGCTCTTGGAGCCACAGTATTCCTCACAACAGTGCAGGGCAGCAAGACAAAGTGTTCTACAAAATGTAATCCAGGAACCTTGTTTCTACAGGCATAAGCATATAACATTATTTTGTAGGGGCAATCCAGGATTAAAGGGGTAAAAAAAAACATTTTCAAATCAACTGGTGGCAGAAAGTTAAACAGATTTGTAAATGACTTCTATTTTAAAATCTTAATCCTTCCAATACTTATCAGCTGCTGTATGCTCTGGATGAATTTGTGTAGTTATCTGTAGTATACAGCAGCTGATAAGTACTTAAATAGAAGTAATTTACAAATCTGTATACTTTTCTGGCACCAGTTGATTTAATTTTTTTTTTCCCATCGGAGAAACCATTTAACTCAGGTTCAACACCTTTACACACAGCTTGCAATATTAGAAAATGAGAATCTGTGTGTTGAATGATGTGGTGCAGTAAGTTTGAAGCATACAAAGACACCATGTCCTGTTCTGGTGGGAACAGCTGCATAATGCTTCTAACATGAAAACATTTGTGCTGTGAAAGTTTAGAGTCATTTATCAATAATTATACAGTAGATAACACATTTCTTGTAGACTATAGTTTGTCTAGAATTACACTGCTCAAAAAAAATTAAGGGAACACTTAAACAACACAATGTAACTCCAAGTCAATCACACTTCAATGAAATCACACTGTCCACTCAGGAAGCAACACTGATTGACAATCAATTTCACATGCTGTTGTGCAAATGGAACAGACAACAGGTGGAAATTATAGGCAATTAGCAAGACACCCCCAATAAAGGAGTTGTTCTGCAGGTGGTGACCTCAGACCACTTCTCAGTTCCTATGCTTCCTGGATGATGTTTTGGTCCTTTTTGAATGCTGGCGGATCTTTCACTTTAGTGGTAGCATGAAACGGAGTCTACAACCCACACAAGTGGGTAGTGCAGCTCATCCAGAATATCATATCAATGCGAGCTTTGGCAAGAAGGTTTGCTGTGTCTGTCAGTGTAGTGTCCAAAGCATGGAAGCGCTACCAGGAGACAGGCCAGTACATCAGGAGACATGGAGGAGGCCATAGGATGGCAGCAACCCAGCAGCACGACCGCTACCTCCGCCTTTGTGCAAGGAGGAGCAGGAAGAGCACTGCCAAAGCCCTGAAAAATTACCTCCAGCAGGCCACAAATATGCATGTGTCCACTCAAACGGTCAGAAACAGTCTCCATGAGGGTGGTATGAGTGCCTGATGTCCACAGGTGGGAGTTGTGCTTACAGACCAACACCATGCAGGACGTTTTGCATTTGCCAGAGAACACCAAGATTGTCAAATTTGCCACTGGCTCCCTGTGCTCTTCACAGATGAATGCTGGTTCATTCTGAGCACATGTGACAGAGTCTCGAGACGCCGTGGAGAACGTTTTGCTGCCTGCAATATTCTCCAGCATGACAGGTTTGCCGGTGGGTCAGTAATGGTGTGAGGCAGAATTTATTTGGGGGGCCGCACAGCCCTCCATGTGCTTGCCAGAGGTAACCTGACTGCTATTTTGTACTGAGGTGAGATCCTCAGACCTCTTGTGAGACCATATGCTGGTGCGGTTGCCCTGGGTTCCTCCTAATGGAAGACAATGCTAGACCTCATGTGGCTGGAGTGTGTCAGCAGTTCCTGCAAGAGGAAAGCATTGATTCTATGGACTGGCCCCCCGTTCCCCAGACCTGAATACAATTGAGCACATCTGGGACATCATGTCTCGCTCCATCCACCAACGCCACGTTGCACCACAGACTGTCCAGGAGTTGGCGGATGCTTTAGTCCAGGTCTGGGAGGACATCCCTGAGGAGACCATCTGCCACCTCATCAGGAGCATGCCTAGGCGTTGCAGGGAGGTCATACGGGCACATGGAGGCCACACACACTATTGAGCCTCATTTTGACTTGTTTTAAGGACATTACATCAAAGTTGGATCAGCCTGTAGTGTAGTTCTCCACTTTGATTTTGAGTGTGACTCCATATCCAGACCTCCATGGGTTGATAAATTTAATTTCCATTGATAATTTTTGTGTGATTTTGTTGCCATCACATTCAACTATGTAAAGACGAAAGTATTTCATACGATTAGTTCATTCATTCAGATCTAGGAAGTGTTCCCTTTATTTTTTTGAGCAGTGTACATCAAGAATCCACCTAATATAAGGTGCAGTTCATTGAAGATGCAATACAACTATTGAGTTGATCAATGTAAAAGTGTTTTTATTTTTTATTCACAAAGATATCCATATTCTTCTGAGATGCATAGTGCACACTATATATGATCATATCAGTATACTTGGTCATTGGGATGATCTTACTAATATAATGAAAGGTGGTGGGGTTCTAGAGGTGACCAAATCAGTAAATATTTACCTCAAAGATGTCACCAATGGATTTTGTGTTTCCTTTTGAGAATGCATATTTGCTTTCCATAAGATAATAAATTCAGAAATTCTGGGATTCAGATAAAAAGATCAAGTTGATTGGATGCCATAGAAAACCTCCACTTTTTTTCTTTATAGTTGTTTAGCATATATTTTATAATGTTTGCTTTAGTCACTCGGAAGCACTGAAATATGTTTACCCCTAAATCTCACTATTAGCTTACATAGATGCATCCAAGAAGAAATAGGCAGTAGCAGTCTTTACAGGGGTTATCTAGGTTTTAAGGAAATTGCTGGAAACAACATTAAATGGTAAAAAGAAAAAAAAACTTTACTCTTACATCACATCTTGTACTATGGTCAACTCCAGAGCTGTAATCACTATTCTGCTGTAACATAATGTCTTATCCTACAGTCACCTGCAGAGAGGCACTCACTATTCTGCTGTTGCATCATGTCTAATCCTCCAGTCACCTGCAGAGGTGCACTCACTAGTCTGCTGTTACATCATGGCTTATTCTCCAGTCACTTCAAGAGCTACAGTCACTATTCTGCTGTTGCATCATGTCTAATCCTCCAGTCACCTGCAGAGGTGCACTCACTATTCTGCTGTTACATCATGTCTTATTCTCCAGTCACTTCCAGAGCTACAGTCACTATTCTGCTTTTGCCTCATATCCTATACTCCAGCACCTGAAGAGCTGCACTCGTTCTGCTATTATTTCACGTATTATCCTCCAGTCACCTCTAGAGTTGCACTGACTATTCTGCTGTTACATCCTGTCTTATCCTCCGAACACCTGCAGAACTGCACTCACTATTCTGCTGTTACATCCTGTTTTATCCTCCAGATACCTGCAGAACTGCACTCACTATTCTGCTGTTACATCATGTCTTATCCTCCGGATACCTGCAGAACTGCACTCACTATTCTGCTGTTATATCATGTCTTATCCTCCTGTCATCTTCAGAGCTGCACTCAATACTCTGCTGTTACAATAATTCTTATACTGCAGTCACCTCCAGAGTGGCACCAGCTGTCTGAGTGTTATAGTTGCAGTAACCACACTCCTATCACTCTCAGGCAACCTGTACATACTGAGATTTTACAAATCTTAGCATGTATAGGTTGCCTGAGAGTGATAAGAGTGTGGTTATTGCAACCCAGTGACGTATTATGAGGGCAAAGGAGAATCTATAAGTTGGAATGTACTTTGCAGGGGCACCGCACCAACGTACACTTACAGCCTACAGGAGAAGTCATCAAAGCAAAACTTAGGGCAATAGAGAAAGCCTGCCTATCTAGTGCCAGATGCCTGGCTGTGTTGACTCCCCTGTAAGTGTATGTCAGGGAGGAAGGCAGGGCCAGGATTCTGACTCTTTTCTGTGGGTTGCACATTGGTGGGCACATGGGGGCCCCTTGATCTTTTGTTGCATTGAGGCCTCATGAGGTGTCAGTCCATCCCTGCTGAGACCTGAGATTATCTGCAGCATCACATAAATGATGTACAGATGGAAAGCACGTCAAAAGTAGTGTGATTGCATGACATCAAGACAAAACAACAATCATTGGTGGATGTAAAACAAGAAATGATGCATACACTGTATGCATCACCGCTCAGCACTTAGAAGGGAGGAGTCTGGCAATGTATATGGATTCCTATAGTTGTAGCACTCAATGGAAACTTTGGGGGGTCATATTCAAAACTCTTCAAAACATCTTGTGTTTCGCGACAAAATTTTACATCAGATTTTCAGTGTTTTACATGAGAATTATCCAAGGTTTACACTAGTCACACCAATTTTGCTAAAGTGGGCGTGGCTATGTACATTTTATATTTTTTCAGGGTAAGAGTCCATTTTACATAAAAAATTTCACACCAGCTTTTTGGTAACATAGAAATTACAGAAATGGTTGTTTATTTATTTATTTATTTTTTATTTTGTGTGAAATGTGTTATTTAATCAATTATTGAAAAATAAATAATTGTTGTTGGAAAATGTTATAAAAAAAATGTATATATTTTTTTCTTTTTTTCATGGTCACTGCACCTGAACTCAACTGAAGTCACATTACAGCCCTAGAAATGTTTTATTCATACAGTTATCGCTTGTCTGGGCACTAGTAACCATGGAATATTACATGAGATGCTTCCGCCAGAATTTTCTGCAAAAAAATTCAATATGGCGGCAACAAAAAAAACAAAGAAAAGTGGCACAAAAATGAACTCTCACATATTTTCAAAGCAGCACAAGAGACCTTTGAAAATGTGAGGAGAAAAAAAAGTCTTCCCCATTGTTTGCTACAGCTACATCTGTACGTGACTACAAGGCCAGCAAGTTACAGGGGCAGCACTGGCGCCGCTGGACATGTACTAGTGAGTAAAGTTGTATCCGTTTTATACAGGTTTCTGCTTATTATGTTCTAAAAATCATGAATAACTCCATTAATTACGGACAATGATAGTACAGTGGTCCCTCAACATATGATGTTAATCCGTTCCAAACGGACCATCATTTGTTGAAACCATCGCATGTTGAGGGATCCGTGCAATGTAAAGTATAGGACAGTGGTCTACAACCTGCGGACCTCCAGATGTTGCAAAATTACAACACCCAGCATGCCCGGACAGCCAACGGCTGTCCGGGCATGCTGGGTGTTGTAGTTTTGCAACCTCTGGAGGTCCACAGGTTGTAGACCACTGTTAGAGGAAGTTGTACTCACGTGTCCCCGCCGCTCCGGACCATCACCGCTCGTCACCGCTGCCTGGGATGTCGCCGTCCATCGCTGTCGCCACGTCCCCGTGGTGTCCCTGACGCTCCGGTAAGGCCTCTGCTTCCCCGGCATCCGCGCTCTCCGTCGCCGCCATCACGTCGCTACGCATGCCACTCCTATTGGATGACGGGAGGACGTGTGCAGCGACGTTGCAGGGGATCCCGAAGAGGATGCTCCGGAGCCCTGAGGACAGGTAAGAGACATCACCGGAGCTCACGGGGCACCGTCAACGGCTATCCGGCGGCAGCTGAAGCAGTCAGCGCTACAGGATAGCTGTTTATGCGATGGCCCCGACATAAAAAAGCATCGTATGTTGATGCTGCCTTCAACATGCGATGGCCTCTGAGAGGCCATCGCATGTTGAAATTATCGTATGTCGGGGCCATCGTAGGTCGAGGGGTCACTGTATTAATAGAAGCTGCAGTCATAAAAGCTGTATAGTTCACTATACAAATGGTGCAAGAATGGTGCAACACAGATCTTTGCTAAAGGGAAACTAAACCTTAAATCTATTTTATCTCTGTTTGCTGTGGAGGAACTATTGTTTTCCACAAAGGGAATACAAACAAGAAGTCCAGAATAATATTTGCCCTAATGATCCTTACTCTTTTCTTGCCCCATGATTTTGGATATAGTTTAATATTGTACTATAATTCCATTTTTATTTCACGTACAAAATAAGTGAAGTTTCCTCAGGACGACATTTTTACAGACAATTCAGCTTTCATTTTCTAAAGTGCACTGGAAAAATTAACATGGGCTCTGGCCGGTAGCTATGGACAACAAGGACAATTTT
Organism: Hyla sarda; assembly: GCF_029499605.1. Lineage (NCBI taxonomy): Eukaryota > Metazoa > Chordata > Amphibia > Anura > Hylidae > Hyla > Hyla sarda. Next base: position 106,514,764 of record NC_079192.1, on the reverse strand, counting down.
TCTTTGAGACAGCTTTAATACATGAGGCAGAGTGTGTTCTCCAAAAGTCAGCATGTTTTTGGTGGACAATAAGCTCTTTGTCTGAAAACTGACTGTGTCAGCAGGAGAAATGCCCTAATAGCCAACAACTTAAGATGAATTGTCCTTACTGATCCACTGTCTTTACTGGCAGACAACGGGACTCATGCATAAGCATTGTATAAGCCTGTGTTGCCAACAGCAACCAATCAGATTTGAGCTTTCATTTTTTTTCTAAAGGAGTTTGGGAAATATAAGATGAGATCTTATTGGTTCCTTTAAGCACGTCTGATACTTTATAGAAGTGTTTGTATGCATGAATCTAGGCATTCTGTCCACTTTTTGCATGACCAGAGCAATACATGCATACAAATGATTTTGCCAGAGAGCCCATAGGTTGGTCCCATGTAAATAAGCCTTGTGAAATAGGAATTATCAATCCATCTCTTGGTGCAACAGTCCATTAAATAGGACAGTTTAAGCAATGTTTAATATTTTTTTCTAAAGCATTCAGTTCAGGCAGCTGTAAAATAGAAGAAAATTTTACTCACCTTTCCCCGCTCCCCTGTCGCTACCATTAACTAGTGATGTCATTGTTGGCAAGAGAAATTGCTGGCACAGCCAATCAGTGGCTAAGGTAGGACATTGCTGCGAACACTGATTGGCTGAGCCGGCAATTCCTTGTGTTGACACCCACATCAGAAAGTGCTGTGTAGCAAGACCAGGCTTCATGAAAATGGCAGTAGTGAAAGGAGCAGGAAACGTGAGTATATTTGCATAGTTTTCTTTTTTGTTTGTTTATTAATTAATCCTCCAGAAGTTTGAGCAGAATTATTTAGAAACAGTACTCCACAGAATACCCCTTTTCTGTTCAATTGCAGATCTTTAGGAATACTTTAAAGGGGTGGAATATATATATATATATATATATATATATATATATATATATATATATTTTTTTATCAACTGGTGCCAGAAAGTTAAACAGATTTATAAATTACCTTTATTTAAAATCTTAATCCTTCCAGTACTTATCAGCTGCTGTAGTTCTTTTCTTTTTTACATTTATTTTTTGTCTGACCACAGTGCTCTCTGCTGTCACCTCTGTTCGTGTCAGGAACTGTCCAGAGCAGGATAGGTTTGCTATGGGGATTTGCTCCTAATCTGGACAGTGGGCAGAGGTGACAGCAGAGAGCATTATAGTCAGACAGAAAATAAATTCAAAAAGAAAAGAACATTACAGAGCGCTACAGACATGCTTGCGTTCGGTGCCATCCCAGAACGCATTGATGGGTTACAGTGATAACACTGTTAAAACATTTATTCTAAATTCATCAGGGAGTTTACACAGTGATCGAAAATACAATATACTTTTCCTTTAATTTCTTGTTTATTTCTTGGCGTACATTTGTGTCTCCAGGTGTTGTTTATTCTGTTCCCAAGACAGATGAAACCTTACCACAAGAGAAATCCATTTCTACTGACAGAACTCCTAATTAAATGCCTCTATTCTATAGGATGCCTCCACCAAATTCCATGCACTGCTAGTAAAAGGCAAGAACTGTGCTTATTTTTTTTATCAAGCCGGTAAAGAAAAACGTTGCCTTTGGGGAATGGACAAAAAAAAACGTGCAACAGAATTGAAGCTTGTACAATTTATTTGCAGCTCCTGTGTCTTTCTATCCAACAAAGAAACACGTCTGTTTGGACCATCCCCTCAGTGCAGCTGTAATCCAGAAAGGGTAGGGATTGGTACTTTCAAGTGTCAGATCTTTTGTAGCCAAATACTAGTTTATGAGGCTGATGTCAAGCATCTCACTCAATGAAGCCATTGTCAGAGGTGTATAGGCCAATACAGTGGGAAAACTGCCCACTCTCATCCTGAACCCATCCATCTTGTGCTTTAGTCACTCAGCGTTTCTCTTTTTTCCCCCTTTCTAATTTTCCACTTTCCCTTACTCGTGGATATAAGGAACCCCTTAGGTTAATGTACTGGAAAATTGCTATGCATGTTTATAAGGAGCTCTTTTCTAAGTGAAAGAGAAATGAATGAAAGGGCGTAGGAGAGCGTGCACTTTTCCCACTGAACTGTTAGGTTCAGGCCACAGCTTGTTGGTTCTGACCCTGATTAAGACGACTTCAATGACCTGCTAGGAGGCTCTTTGTGGGATTGGCAGAATGCACTTCCGAATGCAATTTTTATTTATTTATATGATCACAGAAGTGGATGGGACGACACCATGTACTATCAGGGCTCCACCTCATGGAAATCCATTACGCAGTATCACATTAACCTTTGAGCTTGGAGGTTGCGGACAGGGTTACTTGCCGGACTGATTAAACAGGAATGCCATACATGCTTTTGATACAATTAAATTAAGAGTTGTCCATCTGTGTGAACCTTACTGTCACTGATATGTAACCCTCGCCGTCGATGTCTAACACGGTCCAATATTTTTAGCTCGCCCTGAACTAAATATAAACTCTCCCCAAAAGTTTCCGCTAAGAAGATATTCTACTGACGGAACAGACATAGTTCCAATTTCAAGGACACCGTGCCTCTATTAACCGCTTCACTTCCATAAAAAAATAAAAAGGAGATTGACTTTTAATGTACCTTGCAAAGCAAGCCCCTATCCGTTATGTAGTAAAAGATTTTTATCAGCACAAGACTATATGTGTGTTCTAATTTTATCAAAGCTATGGTGTAATATAAAAAAAATGATCAAGGAAAAATGCTCACATTATAAAAGCATATAAAATTGATAAATTGGGTGTAATTAAAAGTGTGTCATCGCTATTCTTTCCTTCTGCCGTAAAATACTTGAATAAAAAAGGACAACAAAAACCTTTAGCATAGGATAAAAAAAAAATCCTATTTAGATATTTATTGTAACATTATGATTAAATTCTAAACGTTTTCAATACTGTATTTACTAATATGAAAAATATATGATAAATAAACTGGAAACATGATTTAGCACTGCTGCATTGTAAATACACATCCAAAACAGTATTCTGAATATTAAAGGGCATCTTTTTTGCATAGAGGGGGTTAGAAACTTTTGATTCCCTGTGGCCCACAACAAGCAGATGTTACTGTAACATGCTAAGGGAATCAGGCACAAATCTGACCCCTGACCTGTAATGTCAGCTGATGGACTGAGCCCTTTGGAAATATAGTGTCAACTTTTAACAATTTGAACTTTTTCCCACCATCCAGCCATATTCTGTCTCTTGTGTTTCAGGGCTGAGGATCTGATGGGACAGGAGCTTGCACATTTGTTCATGGTCTGACCCCTCTGTTCACAGAGGTCAAAGTATCTAGGCCCCAAGGGATGCCTAACTTCTTGCTAAAGGCCAGCTGATGAATCATTCCAAATTTAAAGGCAAAGGGTGGGGGATGGGATAAGAGGGCAAGAGTCCCATGGCCTTTTAGGATACAAACAACTGTGGCCTATACATCAGCATTTACACTGGCCTGACACATTGAAAACTCACTTTCCTTTCTGGGAACAAAGAGATGGAAGACTATATGGCTAGGAGACGACAAATAAAGACAGTGTTAGCAATCTGTAAGACTGTAACACGAGCCTTCTCCAAACTGTTTCTCACAGTGAGAGCGCCCTGTTTGGTTTTTTCACATACACTGTCATTGCAATAAGCAACTCATATTCTCTGTTATTACCATATGTTTGGCTAAGAAAAGGTTCACTGGGACTCCAGGGTCATAAAACAAAGGGCATGGGAGTGACACAGACATAAAATTGTCTTTATCTGCACCCCACTTGCCATATTGCGGTTTTGCAGAGCATCTCTTCTCTGATGGCAATATGTAAAAATATCTCTATACGTGATTCCTTCAGGAATTGAAATTGTTTCATTTCACAATTAAAATTCCAGCTTTTTGCCAGAAACTCTTAAATAGAACATTTCATCTGGTTTAAAATGTGCATGGCGACACAGAAACATGCAATGTATTAGCATAGCATTGACAATGTGCTGTTGAAGCTCTCAATATCACTGCCGGTATGAACTGCTTTTAAGGAACATTCTGGCTTTTTTTCTCTTAATTTTTTTATTTTTTTTAAAGCATTCTGCTGATATAAGGATTTGTACTTAAAGGGGTACTCTGCTCCTAGATATCTTATCCCCTATCTAAAGAATAGGGGATACGATGTCTGATCGTGGGGGTCCCACCACTGGGGACCTTGGCTGTGGCACCCCAAATATCCAGTGCCAAATGACTGGCAATGCAGGGGGGAGGCTTGTGATGTCATGGTCACGCCCCGCTCGTGACGTCACAGCCATGCCCCCTCAATGCAAGTCTATGGGAGGGGGCATGACGGCCGTCATGCCCCCTCCCATAGACTTGCATTGAGGTAAAGTGGCCGTGATGTCACGAGCCTCCCGCACTGCACCTGACGCTCTAAACGAACACCGGGTGCAGCAGGGAGATCGCTGGGGTCCCCAGCGGCGGGACTCCTATGATGAGACATTTTATCCCCTTTCCTTTGGATAGGGGATAAGATGTCTAGTAGTGGAAGTACCCCTTTAATTTAAATGAGCAAATAGAGACATAGCAATCGGCAATGTTGAAATATATCCAGGTGTCTGATCGTACCTCACAGAACGCTAACGGCTTCCTATTACAGCAAGCACCTACTGTCTTCCAGACTGTGCTCAACCTCGTACAGACTTCACATTTGGCAGAATAGAAGTAAGAGAGAAAATGGGGGGCACTTATGAGTCGGAGTCTCTTGAAAGGTGCAGACCTTGTCTTTATTCAGGTGCAGTTCAAATTCCATAGCGCAGGGCGCCAGGGACCACAGTGTGGTACACCACGCTGCGGTCCCAGGTGTCCTGTGCTATGGAATTTGAACTGCACCTGAATAAAGACAAGGTCTGCACCTTTCAAGAGACTTTGACTCGTAAGTGCCCCCCCATTCTCTCTCTTATTTGTACCCCTTTAAATAACCTTAGAAAATACTCTCAATTCTTTTTTAGCATCTGCTTTGAATCCATTATCCCACCATCTTGCACACTTTTCCTGAACTAGGTTGTGAGTCCTAATGCAGCCTCACACTGAAAAGTTGCTATTCCCAGTATGGCTCTCTGGAGTATTCTGAATCGAGAGGCAGAGTTTTACAATACAAGTCTTTGCTGCAAAGCTCTGCAAGTAGATGACAGGGACTGGGGTGAATTGACTGTAGTGGTGACATCTGGGAGAAGTTCACTAAATGATGAGCATGTTGTGTGGCGCTAACCTCATGTACAGTTGTGGCCAAAAGTTTTGAGACTGACACAAATGTTGGTATTCACAGTTTACAACTTTCCTATTTATAGCGGTAATTAGCATTAAAGGGGTTAACCAAATTTAGAGAAACAACGCTGATCTCTTCTAAAAACAACACCACCCCTGTCCTCAGGTTGTGCGTGGTATTACAACGTGACTCAATTCACTTCAATGGAACTGAGCTGCGATACCACACCTGAAGACAGAGGTGGCGCTGTTTTGTGAAGAAATCAGCTCTGTTTTTCTTATCCTAGATACTCTCTTTAACTCTAGATTGTTATGGAGAGTGATTAGATGAGTTGTTATAACTTGATAAGAAATTTTGGGTCCATGGCCAGGAAACTCCTCAGATCGCAATCCCAATGAGGATTTGTGATCAATCCTTATGTACTTTAGACTGATCCATGAGATTTTTCTGTCAACATATATATATATATATATATATATATATATATATATATCAATAAGGGGACACAGGTTAATTAAGTAAAAGAAACACAAAGGGGTAGATTTACTACTGCAAACATACCAGAATTCTACTGTAACATATGCAGTGCACCAAAATTTACACTCAAATTTAGGCATTTAAAGCCAACTAGTAATTGGTATAAAATTAGGCAAAAATCTTCAAATATAGATAAGTTACTTTTTGACTGTCTAGATTAAGTTTCCACTGTCTAAACAGTTTCTGCACCATTGTGCATGTAAAGGCTCATTTACATGGACCCCTATGCACGCAGGATTGAGGATGATTGTCTGATCACTCTGGGACCCTCTGCAATCTCCAGAATTATGTCCCATCTCTCCGTGTGCAAGAAACGGCATGTCAACACCTGCTCCATGCTCTGTCTATTGAATAACTGAAGATACCAAAGCATAGCACCTGTGTATCTCCCATAGAGAATACATTGAGCAGATGCTGACACACTGCCCCATGCACAGGTAGAGATGGGGCCCTATTCTAGAGATCACGGGGGCCAACCTCAGGGACCTCCTGTGATCTCCAGATCTCTCCCTGTGCATAAAACTGCATGTTGGCATCTGCTCCATGCATTCTCCATGAGAGCGCTGAAGATTCACAAGCCCTTCATTCAGGGCATAAGTTTAAAAGTAGTGGAATATACCTTTAAGTTAAATACAAATATGGCAACAGTATTTGAGTGTGCAGGCAGCACCTGAAAATGGAGCTGTCACAAAAAGTCTTTGTGTGGTCCTTACTTAATAGAGTAATAAAGCATACAGAGGGATATGAATCAATTTGGACACATACAGAGGTACAATATAGTTTCATAGCCTCAAGGAAGGCTGAATTAGAGCTCTATACAACTTAAAATCAGTACAACTATGTGTAAGAGCCCTTACACTATTTATTATGACATTTTTGGCCAGCACCTGTACAGAGATGCAGAAGAGTAAACCTTATACCTGAATCACTGATTTATAGTGTTAACAAAGCTTGCAATACATATTTAAAGGGGTACTCCGCTGTAAACATCTTATCCCTTATCCAAAGGATAGGGGATAAGATGTTAGATTGCAGGGTTACATCCACTGGGGACCCCTGCAATCTCCGCTGTGGCACCCCTGTCATTCAGTGCGAACTACGCTCTGTGCCTGATGACTGGCAATGACGGCTGCCATGCCCCCTCCATTCACGTCTATGGGAGGAGGCGTGACGGCTATTTACTAATTGTCACACCTCCCAGAGACATGAATGGAGGGGCGTGGCGTGATGCTTCCGCGTTCCGGACATCGCCTCTGCTGGCCCGGGGATCGCAAGGGTTCCAAGAGGCGGGACCCTCGCGATCTAGCATCTTATTCCCTATCCTTTGGATAGGGGATAAGATGCTTACAAAGGAGTACCCCTTTACAGTGTACTGTCATTAGGAAAAACTTTTGACATGTCCTAGAGACATATCAAAAATTTTGATTGCCGGAGGTCTGAGTATTTAGCCTTCCCCCGATTAGATGAATGAACCAGGAGAAAACCGACTTGGCACTCCTCTCCCTGACTTCCAAACCCCCCCCCCCCCCCCCCCCCCCCGTCTGCGTCACATGATCGAGACACTCTCGTTACTTACATGGCAAGTGTTTCGCTGAACACTCAGACCCTCGCCGATCAAAACTATTCACATATCGCTAAGACGTCAAAAGTTTTTACAAATGACAGTGGCCATTTAACATAACACCAGAAAGTGTTATCATTGATTATTATTCTGTATATATGTTTCTAATAAAAAGAATGGAAATGTGCCCAATCAATCAAGGGTGACTGACCTTGGTCAGATATGGGTTTGTCCCATTTGTAGTGAGTTTTACTTTACTATTCTGACATGATATTGAGACTCATCAAAAGAAAAACTATTTATACACTTCCCTTCCCTTTATGAAAATTAACGTCTAGATGACTGATAATCGCACTCTGTACATTTGAATGTTTGCACATTATATACAGTAAGTGATATTTCCTGGAATATCACTTACTTTTAGTATTTTACTTCATGAGCCTTGTGCCTTGATGCTGTTAAATATGTCAGTGTACCTTTTCAATTATTATATAATTGCTGCAATTTATTTCCTTTTAAGTTGTAGCCAGACGTCACAATTTTAATAAATATGGCCCCATATCCATTGTCTTTACAAAATATAAAATATCACAGGTCACTGAGCTCTGTGACACTATGAAAGCACGAGGCCACATTAACACATTGTCCTTTATAATTGCGGGCAAACATATCAAATGAATAACTTCAAAAACCACAAACTTTATAATTCTGCAATAAATTTATTACAAATGATTAGGGATGAGAGAATCGAATATGACAAATCTGAATTTGTTACGAATTTCAAGAAAATCTGATTCATCATTTGAATCATTTCATTAACCCCTTAAGGACTCAGCGTTTTTCCGTTTTTTCATTTTCATTTTTTCCTCATTACCTTCTAAAAATCATAACGCTTTCAATTTTGCACCTAAAATTCCATATGATGGCTTATTTTTTGCGCCACTAATTCGAATTTTCAGTGACATTAGTCATTTTACCAAAAATCCACGGTGAAATGGAAAAAATAGATAAATTGTGCGATAAAATTGAAGAAAACATTTCAGTTTGTAACTTCTGGGGGCTTCCCTTTCTACGCAGTGCATTATTCGGTAAAAATGACACCTTATCTTTATTCTGTAGGTCCATACGGTTAAAATGATACCCTAATTATATAGGTTTGATTTTGTTGTACCTCTGAAAAAAATCATAACTACATGCAGGAAAATTTATACGTTTAAAATTGCCAACTTCTGACCCCAATAACTTTTTTATTTTTCGGAGTACGACCCAGTATGAGGGCTCATTTTTTTGCGCTCTGTTCTGAAGTTGTTATCGATACCATTTTTGCATTGATCGGACTTTTTGATCGCTTTCTATTCATTTTTTTATGATATAAAAAGTGACCAAAAATACGCTATTTTGGACTTTGGAATTTTTTTGCGCATACGCCATTGACCGTGCGGTTTAATTAACAATATATTTTTATAGTTCGGACATTTATTCACGCGGCGACACCACATATGTTTATTTTTATTTTCACAGGTTTTTTTAATGGGAAAAGGGGGGTGATTCAAACTTTTATTAGGGAAGGGGTTAAATGACCTTTGTTAACTTTTTTTTTTTTGCCGTGTTATAGCTCCCATAAGGGGCTATGATATTGCACACACTGATCTTTTACCCTGATCCCTGCAAAGCCATAGCTTTGCATGGATCAGCGTAATAGGGGCTTGATTGCTCAAGCCTGTAGCTCAGGCTTGGAGCAATCAAACGCCGATCGGACGCGACGGAGCAAGCTGAGTGGACCTCCACTCGCGTTCTAGCTGATTGGGACATCACAATTTTATTGCGTTAGTCCCGATCAGAACGACTGAGCTGCCGGGAAGCGTTTACTCTCATTTTCAGCATGGCGATCAACTTTGATCGCCGCATCTGAAGGGTTAGCAGCCAGGACCGACCCGTTGAGATGCGGGGTCACGGCGTGACCCTGTTTTAAACACCGGGACCGGGTGCAAGGCGTACAGGTACACCCTGCGTCCTTAAGAGGTTAAGGACCCAGGGTTTTTCCGTTTTTGCATTTTCGTTTTTTCCTCCTTACCTTTAAAAAATCATAACTCTTTCAATTTTGCACCTAAAATCCATATGATGGCTTATTTTTTGCGCCACCAATTCTAATTTGTAATGACGTCAGTCATTTTACCCAAAAATGTATGGCAAAATGAAAAAAAAAAGAATTGTAAGACAAAATTGAAAAAAAAAAAAAAACGCCACTTTGTAACTTTTGTGGGCTTCCTTTTCTACACAGTACATTTTTCGGTAAAAATGACACCTCTTTATTCTGTAGGTCCATATGATCAAAATGATACCCTAATTATATAGGCTTGATTTTGTCGTACTTCTGGAAAAAATCCTAACTACATGCAGGAAAATTTATACGTTTAAATTTGTCATCTTCTGACCCCTATAACTTTTTACATTTTTCCGCGTATGGGGCGGTATGAGAGCTAATTTTTTGCGCCATGATCTGAAGTTTTTACCGGTACAATTTTTGTATTGATCGGACTTTTTGATCATTTTTTATTCATTTTTTCATGATATAAAAAGTGACCAAAAATACACTATTTTGGACTTTGAAATTTTTTGCGCGTATGCCATTGACTGTGCGGTTTAACCCCTTAAGGACTCAGCCCATTTTGGCCTTAAGGACTCAGACAATTACATTTTTACGTTTTCATTTTTTCCTCCTCGCCTTCTAAAAATCATAACTCTTTTATATTTTCATCCACAGACTAGTATGAGGGCTTGTTTTTTGTGCGACCAGTTGTCCATTGTAATGCCATCACTCACTTTACCATAAAATGTATGGTGCAACCAAAAAACACTATTTTTGTGGGGAAATTAAAAAGAAAAACGCAATTTTGCTAATTTTGGAAGGTTTCGTTTTCATGCCGTACAATTTACGGTAAAAATGACATGTGTTCTTTATTCTAAGGGTCAATACAATTAAAATGATACCCATTATTATATACTTTTCTATTATTGTTGCGCTTAAAAAAAAACACAAACTTTTTAACCAAATTAGTACGTTTATAATCCCTTTATTTTGATGACCTCTAACTTTTTTATTTTCCGTATAAGCGGCGGTATGAGGGCTCATTTTTTGCGCCATGATCTGTACTTTTTTTAATACCACATTTGCATATAAAAAACTTTTAATAATTTTTTTATAATTTTATTTTATAAAATGTATTAAAAAAAGTAGCAATTTTGGATTTTTTTTATGTTCACGCCGTTCACTGTACGGGATCATTAACATTTTATTTTAATAGTTCGGACATTTACGCACGCAGTGATACCAAATATGTCTATAAAATTTATTTTTTACGCTTTTTGGAGGTAGAATAGGAAAAAACGGACGTTTAACTTTTTTATTGGGGGAGGGGATTTTTCACTTTTTTTTTACTTTTACATTTTTTTTTACACTTGAATAGTCCCCATAGGGGACTATTCATAGCAATACCATGATTGCTAATACTGATCTGTTCTATGTATAGGACATAGAACAGATCAGTGTTATCGGCAATCTTCTGCTCTGGTCTGCTCGATCTCAGACCACAGCAGAAGACACCGGGAGCCGGAAGCAGGAAGGTGAGGGGACCTCCGTGCGGCGTTCTGAATGATCGGATCCCCGCAGCAGCGCTGCGGGCGATCCGATCATTCATTGAAATCGCGCACTGCCGCAGATGCCGGGATCTGTATTGATCCCGGCACCTGAGGGGTTAATGGCGGACACCCGCGAGATCGCGGGCGTCGGCCATTGCCAGCGGGTCCCTGGCTGCGATCAGCAGCCGGGATCAGCCGCGCATGACACGGGCATCGCTCCGATGCCCGCGGTTATGCACAGGACGTAAATGTACGTCCTGGTGCGTTAAGTACCACGTCCTGCGTCCTTAAGGGGTTAATTAAGGACAGATTTTCATAATTCGGACATTTCCGCACGCGGTGATACCACATATGTTTATTTTTATTTTTATTTACACTTATTTTTATGGGAAAAGGGGGGTGATTCAAACTTTTGTTAGGGAAGGGGTTAAATGATCTTTATTCACTTTTTTGTTGCACTTTTTTTTGCAGTGTTATAGCTCCCATAGGGAGCTATAACACTGCACACACTGATCTTTTACATCTTTCAATGGTTTCTCATAGGAAACCATTGATCGATGATTCTGCCGCTTGACTGCAGTGCTAATGCCTGGATCTCAGGCACTGAGCAGTCATTCGGCGATCGGACAACACGGAGGCAGGTATGGACCCTCCGGCTGTCCTGTAAGCTGTTCGGGATGCCACGATTTCACCTCGGCGATCCCGAACAGCTCTCTGAGCTAACCGGCAACGTTTTAGTTTCACCTTAGACGTGGCGATCAACTTTGAACGCCGCGTCTAAAGGGTTAATAGCGTGCGGCACTGCGATCAGTGCCGCGCGCTATTAGCCACGGGTCCCGGCCATTGTTAGAGGCCATGGCCCCGCGTTATAGAACGAGAGCGGACTCATGACGTACTGGTAGGTCATGGGTCCTTAACAGGTTAAGCTCCATTTAGTGTGGTCCAGGCTCCAGAGCATCTAATGGCGGATCCACATGTGAGGACATGGGACAAGGAATCCTGGGAAGGCAGGTAGGTGGGATGACCCTTAATCACATGCAGCATGCAGCCTATCAGCAGTCAGCCACCCCTGTGATTTCACAGCCCTATATATAATCGGCAGCCATCTTACGGCCAGTCATTTCAGCCTTTTATTTCAGAGAGAGAGAGGGACAGACAGCAGTGTGTGTTGCACAGAAAAACATATTTACAGCAGCAAGTCACCTCCCAGTCACATCAGCATTCTATTGCAGAGAGGGACAGAGAGCAGTGTGTTGCAGAGAAAAGCTTTTTTACAGCAGCGATTCACCTCAAGCCCAAATCCAGCCTAGAAGCACTGATTGGGAAGGGAGTGAGATTAAGAGAGAAAGTGCAATTTTGGGTGAAGTACACAGCGACTGTGTGTTGCAGCACTGGTGTGTACAACAACTGAAAAGCTAATAGTAGCTAGCCAGTTAGGGTGAGCAGAGCACTAAAAGCATATTGTCCTCTATTATATGTAACCTGTGCGTATATCTAAGTGGTGTACCGTTTTGTTCCTGTTAAATTCTTAAGGGCCTAGATACTGTGAAAGGCCAGGCAAAAGTACACACCTGCTTGTGTTGTAGACAAATACTGTTTTAAGCGTTCTGGAGTACATTGTCCTCCCCTCATAAGTGCATACCACATACTTACATCTAAGTGGTGTACTATTTTGTTCCTGTTAAAGTCTTAAGGGCCTAGATACTGTGAGAGGAGAGGAGGCCCTTAAGAGGAGTGACAGAGGCCTAAATTCATCAGGCAGAGGTCGCAGCAGACTAGGGGCGAGTGCCAGCAGCACTCACAGCGAGAGGCCTGAGCTCCCGGTATCAGCTAGCAGTTGTGTCTTGACCAGCAACCCATCTGCCGTCATCGATTGTTTAAAACGGTCATCCACTTCATCACAAGTGACCTCTGACAGCCCCCAGTCAACAGTTGGTGGGTTCCTCAGACAAAACCCTCAGTTGGCATGGCCCAGGAACAGTCCCTGGATTCAGCTCCACTATTTAGTGAGGACGATCTACTAGAGGACAGTAAGCAGCTACTGCCCAGCCAGGAAGTGGAGGAGACACCCACCAATTCCTCCGCTAGGCGGCAAGTAGTGATGAGGAGAGTGGCGTGGGAGGTGGTGTTGCGAGCATTCAGGCTCCTGAAGCAGACACTTTTTAGGAACCTGAGGAGGACATCAGTTACGTGCGGACACAACTCAATGATGATGAAGCCAATTGTACTTGGGACCTGGGTGCAGAAGGGGCATCATCATCAGGAGAAGAGGATTTATGGTTGCCTGTGAGGCAGCAGCTGAGCCAGCAAGGTGGTAGCATGGTTGGCAGTCAGCATGGTGGCAGAATTGTAAAGTCTGGAGCAAATGTGCCCGGGGTAGACCACCTGCTTCACAGCAGCTTATCTTCTCGGGAGGTAGTGGGACAGGGGTTCCTGGAGTCGGCAGCTGTAGCAGTCAATCAGTGAGGACTGTTGGTTTGAAAATCAGCTACTAGGCAGTGTGGCAGTTTTTCATCAAGTATCCGGAGGATGTTAACCTGGCCACATGCAAGATAAATCGGCAGAAGGTGAAGCGTGGCCAGGGGCCCAATTTTGGTACCAGGGCCCTGCGTCAACATATGCAGCGTCACTATAAAGCGGCCTGGGAAAACCGTGGCCCCGAAGTGGTGGTCCAGCCTGTTGCATCCCCCAGTGGCACACCACTCCCTGTTTCAGCCAGCCAAGGCTCCACCACCTCAGCCAAAGGGAGCTGTGTGTCATACCCATCTTCTGTCGCTCCAGATGCTCCTGCTCCTACTACTTCGAGTCAGTCATTCTGCTAGCAATCCATCAGCGAAGCCATGTCCAAGAGACAACAGTGTGTGCCCACTCATACAACAGCAAAAGATGAATGTCCTCCTGTCCAAGTTGCTGGTGCTGGAGTCCCTCCCTTTTCAAGTGGTGGACTTTGCACCTTTCAAAGAACTGGGGGCTTGTGCCCAGCCGAGGTGGAGAGTCACAAGCCATAATTTCTTTGCGAAGAAGGCAGTACCAGTCCTGTACAATTTTGTGGAACAGAAGGTGGGCCAGTCCTTGAGCCTGTCGGTGTGTACCAAAGTGCATGTCAGTGCAGATGTGTGGAGCTGTAACTATGGTCAGAGACAATACATGTCCTTTACAGCCCACTGGGTGAATGTGGTTCCTGCACAGCCACAACAGCAACTTGGACAGGCCAGCTTCCGCCTCCATGCTCTCAGGCCGTTGGTCCTACGACAGAATGCGACTCCGCCTTCTCATCCTCCACCATGTCCTCAGCCTCCATGCACGGACACGGTCTCATTGCCCCTCCAGCATACCATGTGTGCAGGGCACGGCGGTGTCACACTGTTCTTCACATGGTTTGCCTTGGCAAATGGAGTCACACAGGGGAGGAACTGATAAGACACTCATCAAGAAATCGAATCATGGCTTACGCCACAAAAACTGGAAATGAGAACCATGGTGACCGACAACGGGAAGAACATCTTGTTTGAACTGCGACAAGAAAGCCTGAGACATGTGCCCTGCATGGCACACGTGTTTAATTTGGTTGTCAAGCGGTTCCTGAAGTGTTCTACTATCTGCAAGACATCCTAACAATGTGAAGGATACTTTGCATGCACTTCAGCCACTCGTACATTTAAAGCACACCCTCCATGAGCTTCAGCGTCAGAGCGGCAACACCCAGCATAGTCTGATTTGTGACGTTTCCACACGTTGGAATTCCACCCTCCATATGGTGAACAGTGAAAAGCCATCACCGATTTCTTGATGATCTAAGCAGATAGGAGGACTCCACTGTGTAACTTCAATGTCAACCAGCATCTCATACGTGACACCTGCAGTTTGCTCAGTCCCTTTAAGGAATCCACATGCTTCATCTACTACAACACGTTTTGGAAACAATGACTGTTCAGGGCACTGTAGACATGGCGCCTATATCTCATGGCCACATGAGCCCTGTGCGGCTGAACTGGAGAACGAGGAGGCGGGGAGGGGCACAGTGGAGCACAGTTTAGGTTTCATGTGATGGGTGGTTTTCCTAGTCATCTGACAGGAGAGCAGGAACAGCTAGAGGAGCTAGAGAGTTATGAGGAAGGCGAGACAGAGGACCCAGACACACCATGGCAGCATGCAGTGGAGATGGAGGCAGGGAGTCCCTCCAAGTCACATGCACAAATCGCTCAATGCATGCTCACTTGCTTGCGTAGTGACAGCCGAATTGTCACCATTTGGCAGCGGGATGACTTCTGGCTCTCCACCTTATTGGACCCTCTCTATCGGCACAAAATTCGGGCCTTTTTTACACCCACTGAGAGGGAGAACAAAGTGACCTACAACAGATACATCCTATGTAGTTAGTTGGCCACTACCTATCTGCTCCATCATCAGTCCTCTCGCAGGTCTGACTCGGGGGGCCCTCTGCGCTCACCTTCCACTGCCATGGCTGCTGGGGAGGGGTGGGGTGGCAGGAGCAGTGCCAGCTCCATCTGCAGAAGCCTGAGTCTACAGTCGCTGATGAGTAGCTTTCTTCACCCGCATAGCTTCTCAACTCATTAGCAGCAGGTAGACCTGGAGCAAGACCTGAACCAGCAGGTCATGGCATACCTTGACATGACCATGCCAACACACCTTGACGATTTGCTGGACTTCTGGGCAGCCAAACTTGATTTGTGGCCGCAACTAGCAGAGCTTGCCCTGAGAAAACTGTCCTGCGCGGCCAGTAGTGTGCCATCAGAGTGGGTGTTTCGTGCGGCAAGGGCAATAGTAACCCCAAGGAAAACTTGTCTGTCCACAAAAAATGTTGGGAGACTGACCTTTGTGAAGATGAATCATGCATGGATCAGACAGGATTTCCACCCACCAATGCCTGATGCACCAGAGTAGATTGACCATAGTGCCACACCAACAGTTCACAAATATGGATAGTGCTAAACATATTTAAGGCGCTGCTCCCCAGTTACAGACATTCCTCTGCATGAGACCACAAGTAAGTATTGAGGATATGCATTACGTAAAACTTAACTTTTAATAATATTCTTAAGATAAAATATATGTACTCCAATATTTTTTTTTTTTATGAAACAAAAGGAAAGGTGTGCAAAAAGCACCCTGTGCCACCTGCACCACTTAGTATTGATGTGATGCAAAGACCTCTAAAAGACGGAAGGGAACAACATATGGTCCACTGTAACCAGTGGGGGGTAAAAACTTCCCCTGAAAGGCCATATTCTCGCATTATTTATTACCTTCTTGGCAAATGTTACTTGCCCTAAAAAGGGAAGCCCCACACAGGACCCTCTCCCTATTTCCCCCTACAAACACTGCCATTTCACAGGGTTTTTAGGTGGAAATAGAGAGATTTTCCTGTGTGGGGCTGCCCTTTATAGGGTGAGTAACACTTACCAAGAAGGGAATTAATAGGGTGAGAGTAGGGCATTACAGGGGAAGTTTTTACCCACACAGGTTAAAGTGGACCATACATTGTTCCCTTCCACCTTTTAGAGGTCTTTGCATCACATCAATACTTGGTGGTTTAGGTGGCACATGGTGTTTTTTTGCACACCTTTCCTTTTGTTTGATAAAAAAAAAATAAAAAAAATTGGGTCCATATATTTTATCCTTAGCATATTATTAAAAGTTAAGTTTTACGTAATGCATTTCTTAAATACTTACTTGTCCACACTAGCACTTTTAAAAGTGACAGTTTTCTTCTGCCTACCTGCCTCAGCTACTATTCTGATCCTGATACCAGCCTGATGCCACACATCTTATGTCACATTCTCCTTTTTTCACCCACCTTCGTTACTGGGTACTGGTATATCCACCCACTGCACCACTCTGTCACCGGAAACTTTAGGACTTATTCGCGAGCAACACTATGTCTCATACTGCCACCATATGTTCTCCTCATGTTGGTGCCAGCTCCAAGCAGTCTCATACTGCCACTATATGTTCTCCTCATGCTGCTGCCTCCTCCAGGCTGTGTCATTCAGCCTCTATATGGTCTCCTCATGCTGCCGCCACCTCGACACTGTGTCATTCAGTCAATATGTGGTCTCCTCATGCTGCCGCCAACTCCAGGCTGTGTCCTTCAGCCACTATATGGTCTCCTCATGCTGCCGCAAACTCCAGGCTGTGTCATACAGCCAATATATGCTGCCTCCAACTCCAGGCTGTGTCATTCAGCCACAATATGTTCTCCTCATGCTTCTCCCAACTCCACGATGTGTCATTCAGCCACTATATGGTCTCCTCATGCTGCCACCACCTCCACGCTGTGTCATTCAGCCACTATATGGTCTCCTCATGCTTCCACCACCTCTAGGCTGTGTCATTCAGCCACTATATGTTCTCCTCATGCTGCCACAAACTCCAGGCTGTGTCATTCAGCCCCTATATGCTGCCACCAACTCCAGGCTGTGTGATTCAGCCACTATGTGGTCTCCTCATGCTGCAGCCACCTCCAGGCTGTGTCATTCAGCCACTATATGTTCTCTTCATGCTGCACAAACTCCAGGCTATGTCATTCAGCCACTATATGCTGCCACCAACTCCAGGCTTTGTCATTCAGCCACTATGTGGTCTACTCATGCTGTAGCCAACTCCAAGCTGTGTCATTCAGCCACTGTATGGTCTCCTCATGCTTCTGCCACCTCCAGGCTGTGTCATTCAGCCACTATATGTTCTCTTTATGCTGCCACAAACTCCAGGCTATGTCATTCAGCCACTATATGCTGCCACCAACTCCAGGCTTTGTCATTCAACCACTATGTGGTCTCCTCATGCTGTAGCCAACTCCAAGCTGTGTCATTAAGCCACTATATGGTCTCCTCATGCGGCCGCCACCTCCACGCTGTGTCATTCAGCAATTTTATGGTCTCCTCATGCTGCCGCCACCTCCACGCTGTGACATTCAGCCACTATATGCTGCCGCCACCTCCACGCTGTGTCATTCAGCCACTATATGGTCTCCTCATGCTGCTGCAAACTCCAGGCTGTGTCATTCAGCCACTATATGCTGCCGCCAACTCCAGGCTGTGTCATTCAGCCACCCTGTGGTCTCCTCATGCTGCCGCCAACTCCAGGCGGTGTCATTCAGCCACAATATGTCCTCCTCATGCTGCCGCCAACTCCACGCTGTGTCATTCAGCCACTATATGGTCTCCTCATGCAGCCACAAACTCCAGGCTGTGTCATTCAGCCACTATATGCTGCCGCCAACCCCAGGCTGTGTCATTCAGCCACTATGTGGTCTCCTCATGCTGCCGCCAACTCCAGGCTGTGTCATTCAGCCACAATATGTTCTCCTCATGCTGCCGCCAACTCCACGCTGTGTCATTCAGCCACTATATGGTCTCCTCATGCTGCTGCAAACTCCAGGCTGTGTCATTCAGCCACTATATGCTGCCGCCAACTCCAGGCTGTGTCATTCAGCCACTATGTGCTCTTCTCATGCTGCCGCCAACTCCAGGCTGTGTCATTCAGCCACAATATGTTCTCCTCATGCAGCCACAAACTCCAGGCTATGTCATTCAGCCACTATATGCTGCCACCAACTCCAGGCTGTGTCATTCAGCCACTATATGGTCACCTCATGCTGCTGCCACCTCCACGCTGTGTTATTCAGCCACTATATGCTGCCGCCACCTTCACGCTGTGTCATTCAGCCACTATATGGTCTCCTCATGCTGTCGCAGACTTCAGGCTGTGTCATTCAGCAACCATATGCTGTCACCAACTCCAGGCTCTGTCATTCAGCCACTATGTGGTCTCCTCATGCTGCAGCCAACTCCAAGCTGTGTCATTCAGCCACTATATCTTTTCCTCATGCTGCCGCCATCTCCACACTGTGTCATTCAGTCACTATATGGTCTCCTCATGCTTCTGCCACCTCCAGGCTGTGTCATTCAGCCACTATATGTTCTCCTCATGCTGCCACAAACTCCAAGCTGTGTCATTCAGCCACTATATGCTGCCGCCAACTCCAGGCTGTGTCATTCAGCCACTATGTGGTCTCCTCATGCTGCCGCCAACTCCAGGCTGTGTCATTCAGCCACTATATGGTCTCCCCATGCTGCCATCACCTCCACACTGTGTCACTCAACCACTATATGGTCTCCTCATGCTGCCGCCACCTCCACACTGTATCATTTAGCCACTATATGGTCTCCCCATGCTGCCATCACCTCCTTGCTGTGTCATTCAGCCACTATATGGTCTCCTTATACTGATACTTCCTCCAGGATCTGTCATTGTGCGGCTCTGCGACAAAGATTCTAATAGTGACGCCTCTGATCTTCATGTCATACTATTTTAATAACCCAGCACATGCACTATGCATGTTACAGCAAGACAAAGTGTTCTACACCCCTATTGAGGCTCTCTGTAGGCCAGAATTAGCCGTTTTTCATAGCGATTTGCCGCGAATAAATTTGGACCGAAACTATTTTTTTTCAAAAATTCACTCATCTCTACCTAATATATCAGACATAACATGTCAAACACATTGAATTCATATTAGATGCCAAGACTAAGACTTGTGACCAGGGCCATATTTACAGCTTGTGCTGCCCTAAACACTCAGACTGAATACACCATATTAAGGTCATTTCACACGCATCTGACGTTTTTCTAGCAGATCTGTCACAAATACACAGTAAAGTTACACATGGATTTGTTGCAGATTCATTGTGGATCTCATTCATATGTACAGAAAAGGGTAAAATCAATCAAAAATCCACAACACAATGAGCATGCTGCGGCTGCAAACCTGAAGGTGAAATTCAAAGCAGTTCTGAACAAAATAGACTCATCCACAGAGGAGAAACTGGTTTATTTTCTCCGGGCCTCACTATGGCAGTTGTAGCTGCACTAAAAGTATGTTTTTCACTCACTGAAGTATTGCCACCCTCAACCCTGCTGCCCTGGGCACAGACCAATGGGTGCCTAAAGGCAAATACAGCCCTGCTTGTTACTATATATATATATATATATATATTTATATATATATATATATATATATATATATATATATATATATATAAATACTCATAATGAACCAAAAATCTTTATGAATTAATGGAACAGTTTATAAGACCTTTTACCTTTCACTTCTTTACAAACTTTCTGTGATGCTTAAATATATGTTAAAATTTCTGTTCATAATGTTACATTGTTCTAGGAATGTATCTTATCCAGTGTTGAAGCTTTCAACTGTTCCTGCTGTGACCAGTTCCTGAGGTAGACTTTTCCATAAATTCACAGTTCTTATGGTAAAGAATCCATGTAGTCCCTTGAGACTAAACCTTTTTTTCTCCAAATGGAGGGAGTGCCCCCTTGTCCTTTTGAGGGGGGTTTATCCTGAAACAGTTTTTCCCCATATTTTTGGGCCATTTATATACTTCTATACATTGATCATATCCCCCCTAAAGGTCTCTTCTCAATAATGAACAAATGTATTTATTTTAATCTTTCCTCATAGCTAAGATGTTCCATGCCCCATATTAGTTTAGTTGCAAGTCTCTGCACCTTCTCCAGCTCCACAACATCCCTTTTATGGACTGGTGCACGAAACTGAACAGCATATTCCAGGTGAGGCCGTACCAATGCTTTATAAAGGGGAGTATTATGTCCCTGTCCCTCGAGTCCAGGCCTCTTTTGATACATGACAATATCCTGTTTGGCTTAGAAGCAACTGCCTGACATTACATGCTATTCTGTAGTCTATGATCTACAAGTACACCCAGATCCTTCTCTACCAATGACTCTCCCAGTTTTCCCTACCCTAAGACATTTATCCACAATGAAACTCATTTGCCAAGTGGATGCCAAGACATTTAGTCTATCCAAGTTATCTTGTAAATTATGCACATCCTCTATAATCTGTACCGTACTACAAAGCTTGGTGTCATCTGCACCAAGTAACAGAGCTGTTAATCCCATCCTCTATATCATTAATAAATAAATTAAACAAGAGCGGACCCAATACTGGACCTTGGGGTACAATACTAATAACTGGGGACCAATCAGAGTACAAATCATTGACACCCACTCTCTGGGTACGATCATTATGCCAGTTTTTAAACCAGTTCCAAACCCAAAAACCTTAATTTATCAGATGTCTATGAGGGACAGTGTCAAACACTTTTAAAAAAATTCCAAAAACACTGTATCCACAGCCATCCCTCCGTCAAGGCTTCTGCTCACTTCTTTTTTTTTTTTTTTTTATTCAAAATATTTTTAATTTAAAGAAAATATGATAAATACAAAAGTGTACATTGTCTTGAACATAGTAGCCAGTCATACAGTATGAGCAAAATAACTGTAATAAAATAATATAGAACAAAATAGCCCTTGTCATGGGCGAACAGATATGTGTAGAACAAAGTTTAAAGCAAAGAACATACAAAGTGAAAGCATTAGTACAGGATGTGAGCCATACACTTTTTAGTATGGACATCCTGCCAGCCTCCTATAGGCAGTAAAGTAAGATAACAGATAAGTAAGCCTCAGTGCAACACATAGGAAAAGCATTATCCCAGCGACCCCCTATTTTGAGTTAACCCCTTAAGGACGAGCGCCGTAAATGTATGGTGCTGCTAAGAAGTTCTTAGCGCACATAGCAGCTTTCCTTGATCACCGCGTCTCTGGATGCAGTGATTGGAATGGAATGACTGCTGATATTTATCAGCAGCCATCCCGGCATAATGCCCCTCCCCCCCCATGTCGGCGATCGCAGCAAATCGCGCGTCAATTCAGACCGACGATTTGCCACTATTCCGGGTCAATTGGGTCTCAGGTGACCCATAAAAAGGGTGAATGGGGCTGTCCGAGACTGCCCCATTCACCCTTACCCAGCAGGAGTGAGGTGGCACCCGTGCCGCCTCACGATCACGTGATTGATCGGTCGGAACGACCGACCAAACACGGACCTGCTGGGGACGGCGATCGGAGCGGAGATCAGCGCCGGCGGGGTCTCCTACCTTGCCCTGGTGTGGCGGGGGTCCCCTATTGTGCGGCGGTCCCGGTGGCAGGATACAGCGGGAGGTGAGGCCTGTTCACCCCCTACTGTTGCTCAGTAACAACTCGCAGCATGCAAAGCCAAAGGGCATGCTGGGAGTTGTTGTTTTGCAACAGCCGGAGTTCCAACTACAACTCCCAGCATGCCCTTTGGTAGTCTGTGCATGCTGGGGGTTGTAGTTATGCAACAGCTGGAGGCACATGTTTTCTATGAAAAAGTGTGCATTCACCTATTGCATAACTACAACTCCCAGCATGCACAGACTACCAAAGGGCATGCTGGGAGTTGTAGCAGTGTGCTTCCAGCTGTTGCAAAACTACAACTCTCAGCTTACCCTTCGACTGTCAATGTATGCTGATTGTTGCAGTTTTGCAACAGATGGAGACACATTGGTTGTGAAACCGAGTTTGTTACCTAACTGAGTGTTTCGCAACCAGTGTGCCTCCAGCTGTTGCAAAAATACAACTCCCAGCATGAGAGACTGTACATGCTGGCATGCTGGGAGTTGTAGTTTTGCAACAGCTGGAGGTTTGCCCCCCCCCCCCCCCCCCATTGTGAATGTACAGGGTACATTCACACGTGTGGGTTTACAGCAAGTTTTCTGCTGCAAGTTTGAGATGCAGCATTTCAGAAAAACTAACTCTCCAAAATCCCATTGTCGCTCCTTCCCTGCTGAGCCTTGTAGTGCACCCACAGAGCACTTGACATCCACCTATGAGGTATTTCCTTACTCGAGAGAAATTGGGTTAAATTGGG